>NC_058131.1:179658928-179702984 GCF_016433145.1 Gracilinanus agilis | reverse complement strand
ATATATATATAAAACTAGAGGTAAAAAAGGAGATAATACTAAGAGAAATGGGAAAACAGACAAAATGGAGTAAATTTATATTTCATAAAGAAGCACATGGGATGAGCAGGGGAAAAGACCAATACAATGGAAGGGCAAAGAGGCTGGAGAAAGGAAATATTTAATTCTTAAGTGCATTGAAATTAACTTAAAGAGGGAAGAACAATCAGATCCATTGGGGCAGAGAAATTGATTTGTGCCCTATAGAAGAGTAGAAGGGTAACAAATGGTCTGGTGGGGAAGGAAGCAATACTAGGGAGGAAGATTAGGGTGGGGGGGGGGGTAGGGGAAGTTGCATAGCTTTAAAGAACAATAAGAGGGGAATAAGAAGGGAGGAGGAGAAAAGGAAGTAAAATAAGGGTGGGGATTGGGGGACTGATTAAAAATAAAACACTGGTATAGAAGGAAATAGTGAAAGAAGAAAGGGCAGGACAAGGAGAGGGAATAAAAATGTCTGGGAAAAACAGTTGATAATTATAACGCTGTGAATGGGATGAACTCGCCCATAAAACAGAAGCAAATAGCACAGAGGATTAGAAACCAAAATCCTACCATATGTTGTCTACAAGAAGCACACATGAGACAAGTAAACATACACAGAGTAAAAATAAAAAGCTGGAACAAAATCTATTGGACTTCAACTGAGAAAAAGAAGGCAGGAGTTGCAATCATGATTTCCAACAAAGCCATAGTAAAAATAGATCTGATTAAAAGAGATAGGGAAGGGGGCAGCTGGGTAGCTCAGTGGATGGAGAGCCAGGCCTAGAGATGGGAGGTCCTAGGTTCAAATCCAGCCTCAGACACTTCCCAGCTGTGTGACCCTGGGCAAGTCACTTGATCCCCATTGCCTACCCTTACCAATCTTCCACCTATAAGTCAATACACAGAAGTTAAGGGTTATAAAAAAAAAAGAGAGATAGGGAAGGTCATTACATCCTAATAAAAGGCAGTATAGACAATGAAGAAATATCAGTACTCAACATTTATACACCAAATGGTATAGTATCTAAATTTCTAAAGGAGAATCCAGCAGACCTCAAGGAGAAAATAGATAATAAAACTATACTAGTAGGAGACCTGAACCTTCCCCTATCAGATCTAGATAAATCAAACCAAAAAATAGATAAGAAAGAGATAAGAGAGGTAAATGAAATCTTAGAAAAATTAGAGTTAATAGATATATGGAGAAAAATAAATAGGAACAAAAAGATATACACCTTCTTTTCAGCAGCACATGGAACATTCACAAAGACTGATCATGTACTAGGGCATAAAAACATGGCAAACAAATACAAAAAAAGCAGAAATAATAAATACAACCTTATCAGATCATAATGCAATAAAAATAGTTATTAGCAAGGATGCATGGAGAGGCAAACCAAAAACTAATTGGAAATTAAATAATATGATTCTCCAAAATAAGTTGGTTAAAGAACAAATCATAGAAACAATTAATAATTTCATTGAAGAGAATGACAACAATGAGACTTTTTAACAAAACCTATGGGATGCAGCCAAAGAAGTACTAAGGGAGAAATCTATATCCTTAAGTGCATATATTAACAAATTAGGGAGGGCAGAGGTCAATAAATTGGGCATGTAACTTAAAAAACTAGAAATTGAATGAATTAAAAATCCCCAGATGAAAACTAAATTAGAAATACTAAAAATGAAAGGAGAAATTAATAAAAATCAAAAGTAAAAGGACTATTGAATTAATAAATAAGACTAGAAGCTGGTACTTTGAAAAAACAGATAAAATAGACAAAGTACTGGTAAATCTAATAAAAAAGGAAAGAAGAAAACCAAATTAATAGTATCAAAGATGAAAAAAGGAGACCTCACCTCTAATGAAGAGGAAATTAAGGCAGTTATTTAAAACTATTTTGCCCAATTATGTGGCAATAAATATAGCAATCTAGGTGATATGGATGAATATTTTCAAAAATATAAATTGCCTAGATTAACAGCAGAAATAGAATACTTAAATAATCCAATATCAGAAAGAGAAATTGAACAAGCCTTCAAAGAACTCCCTTTGTCATACCCATCAAACTATGAAGAAACTTTTTTACTGAATTAGAAAACTATTACAAAGTTCATTTGGAAGAACAAAAGATCAAGAATATCAAGGGAAATAATGAAAAAAAATGTGAAGGAAGGGGGCCTAGCAGTACCAGCTATCAAGCTGTACTAAAAAGCAGTAGTCATCAGAACAATATGGTACTGGCTAAGAGACAGAAGGGTAGATCAATGGAATAGATTTAGGGTAAGTGATGTCAGCAAGACAGTCTATGATAAACCCAAAGAGCCCAACTTTTGGGACAAAAATCCACTATTTAACAAAAACTGCTGGGAAAATTGGAAAACAATATGGAAGAGATTAGGTTTAGATCAACATCTCACAACCTACACCAAGATAAATTCAGAATGGGTGAATGACTTGAATATAGAATAGGAAACTATAAGTAAATTAGGTGAACACAGAATAGTGTACTTGTCATATCTCTGGGAAAGGAAAGATTTTAAAACCAAGCAAGAGTTAGAAAAAATTACAAAATGTAAAATAAATAATTTTGATTATATTAAATTAAAAAGTTTTTGTGCAAACAAAAACAATGCAAGCAAAATCAGAAGGGAAGCAACAAACTGGGGAAAAAATCTTTATAACAAAAAACTCTGACAGAAGTCTAATTACTCAAATATACAAAGAGCTAAATCAATTGTATAAAAAAATCAAGCCATTCCCCAATTGATAAATAGGCAAGGGACATGAATAGGCAATTTTCAGATAAAGAAATCAAAACTATCAATAAGCACATGAGAAAGTGTTCTAAATCTCTAATAATTAGAGAAAGGCAAATCAAAACAACTCTGAGGTATCACCTCACACCTAGCAAACTGGCTAAAATGACAGCAGGGGAGAGAAATCCAGAGTTTTCAGACTCTCCCCATAAGGGAAGACACTATAAGTAAAAGAATAGGTTAACAGGATAGGACACAGTGAATCAAAGGAAAGAAATCTTTTTATTGATATAACTAAGCACATCCTCAGAAAATGGGGAGTAAAAATTAGTAAAGAATAGTTCACTAAATTTCTTGATCTTATTCAAAATTGTAGCCCATGGATTCCCTTAGAATTCTGGCAAAATGTTGGCAATGATTTGAAAAGTATTATACTGAGCACAGATCAGAATAAGTGCCAGAAAAAAAATCCATCAGCTGCTGAAAAAACAACTTTATTATCTGGTCAGAATGCAGAGAATGAAATCTTTAAGGTTTCAATGTTAGAATCAGATGAGGAGGAAAAGGCTCCTTGTAAATCAAACCAGAGCTTTAAAATCCGAAGGAAAAAGCCACTTGCAGTGGACCCTCTTCCATCTAAAAACCTCTCTTCCAAAGAGGAAAGAGAGATAAAAGCAGAGGAGCCTCTGCCACTTGAAGCTCCAATTCCACAGCCCCAGCCCCAAAATATAGGACTTAAAGGAGCAATAAAAAATGTTCAGAAGGATGGAGACATTTCATTCTGTTTCCCATTTATTTTTAGAGCAGATGAATTGGATGATGATGAAGAAATAGCTCCAACATGGGAGCCTCTTCCCTACAAAGTGTTAAAAGAAATTAAGTCAGTTTGTGCTTCATATGGTCCTGCTTCTCCATACACTTTAACTTTGGTGGAAACTTTAGAAGGGCTTTGGGTCACCCCCTTTGATTAGAATTATAGAGCAAGATATTCCCTTTCTGCAGGGGACTACCTCTTTTGGAAATCAGAATTTGATGAATTGGCAAAACAGAAGGCACCCATTAATAAGAAACAGGGCATCAGAATTACTAAAGAAATGTTACTTGGAAAAGATGAATGGGAATTACATGCTGATCAGTTTAATTTACTTTGTGAAAATTGAAAACATATGTTCAAATGTAAACTATGTGTAAAAGCTATTTGTTTAAAAACTGATCATGGGGCAGCTGGGTAGCTCAGTGGATTGAGAGCCAAGCCTAGAGACGGGAGGTTCTAGGTTCAAATCCGGCCTCAGACACTTCCCAGCTGTGTGACCCTGGGCAAGTCACTTGACCCCCATTGCCCACCCTTACCACTCTTCCACCAAGGAACCAATACACAGAAGTTAAGGATTAAAAAAAAAACTGATCATGCCTATTTGCAATAATATATGATTTGTATTGTGAACTAAAAGCTTAAAGTAAATTGACTATCACAATAAGTTAAGTGAATAACCAACCCCTGCCTTAACCCTTTCTAATCAAGATAACATTAATGAAATCTTAATTCCAAGCAAAGCTGTTAACTCTTTATTGGAGAGAATTACCAGATAACTTATACACTGAGAAAATGTTGAAAAGAAAATTTATCATATTTTATAACATTATAATTTTTCATTGTGTATGTAAATCTAGGAAACCTTTCATATGCTATTGGTAATAATTACTGTTTAGGGAAAAGTCATTGGATTTGCAACTGATATTACTCATTTATGGATAATTGATTTGGAGTCACCATTCAAAAGAAAGTTATCACTGATAAATAATCCCTGACTTTTACCTGAAGTCAAACAATGTTTGACTTCCCTACTTTTGCTATAATCAAAGCAAAGTGACATAATAATTGAAGCCCCAGAAATTTGAATGTATATAGCAAGAAAATATGTTCCACTGTTTATTAAAGAAATTATACATACCCCAAGTGATAGTTCAATGAAAGTTAGTTTGAACCTCTTGTAAATTAATTTATTTGTATAATTTCTGAAAATCAATTTGAATAACTAATTACAAATACAAAGAAACAAATAATACCCCAGAATTATAATATGGGGATCGAGGTTTTATTTTTACAGAAAATGGATCTCATTTTTGGGTAAAAGACATTTCACTAAATTTAAACTATATACATAATTTTGATTTTTAAAAACATTTTTTACTTAAAAAACATTGTATTTTTCCCTGAATTTTTAATTTTCTTATTGCTTTTCCTTTTAATTTTTTTATATATAGAATAATTGACTTTTTTCACTTTTTCTTATTTCTTGTACTTAAAGTACATATAATCAATGTTAATCCTTTTTGATTTTACAGTAATATAAATTTAATATTAATGCATACCCACAAAGCCTTAGTCTATAGAAACTTGCCATGAATTGGTAAATATTATGGAACTATAATTAATGATTCTGTCTGATTCCAGGAGAAGGGAACAAAAGAGCCAATACTGAAGGACTTAAACTTAGCAACTGGGTACGGGGTTGCAGCTTATCTAACATGTTAGAGGCTGGACTTCCTTGAGCTTCATCCTAGTTAAGTACCAAAGATTGGCCATCATCCTGGCTCAAGTGCAGGCAAATCAGACCAGGAAAAGATACTTCCCTTCCTCACAAAAATAGTGGTCCTTTTCTTTCTCTTATAAGTGTGGTAACTTTCTATAGTCCTGGCTTCTAAATGGGTAATTGCACTATTGCTTAAATCACTTTACTTGGACCTTGATTCAAGGACCTGCTATAAGTTTATTTTTCCCTACATTTTTGCACATAAGACTTTGATATTTTGCATTTCATTCACAACTTATTTTCTCTCTCTTTTATTTGGATTTTTTAAATTTTTTAAAATTTCTTTTGACAATTGATTCACAACCCAAAAACTCAGCCATGTATCCTTAACTGATCTGGATGTTAGCCTTAACCCTCTTCAGGGGAGAATGTATGTTTTATAATCTATAATGTAAAGTTTAAATTCTTTGGAGAGTAATTTCAGGATAAGAAATTTGCCATCTCCCCAGAATCCAGACAACAAACCTGTTTGGAGAAGACACCATGAAGATGCCTGCAGAAACCTACACTGCATCAAGAAGATCCAAAAATGAATTTTGGAGTGCAGTTGCTTGAACTATGAGAAGTTGAATGCATTTCTTTTGAATGTACACTCTTATGCCAAAAGGGACTGCCCCCTAATTGGCTTTTTGTCAATGTTCCTAGCAATCATTGGAACATTGTTTTTGTCTTCTTTTCTTTTCATCCCCAAATTTGTGTAACTTAAAAGTTTCCCTTGGATCTCATAAGAGAAATTCACACAGCTCAACAGGTGGATGCCCTTTTCAATTTAAAAGAAAAGGGGGAATATGTGGGAAGCCAATAAGAAAATAGATAAAAACTTGAGACTCCTCTTTTGACCCCTTTTGTGATCCTTGTGATTTCTTGTTGAAAAGTATTGTGGCCTTATTGAAAAGCCTTAAGTTCCTAGCAAACCTGAATTTAAAGGGTTAACACTGTTCCCCTTTGACCAGGAATGCAGCTGCCTGATATAGCCAAGGCCAAAACCTTAGCAGGGGCAATTCAACCCTGGGAGGAATACTCCCCAACTTGGCTTTATGATAAGAACCCAGTCAAAATTCAGCCTTGGCCTTGGTCTGTTCTGAAGCCAATGAGACTTTTTGTGTTTTGATATGACATAATTTGTAACTTCTGCGCATCTGCAAAGTTTCGGGGGGGGGGGGTTCTTTTGTGTGTAATGAGTCTGGAAACATATATAAAAAACTCCATGCTCCTGGAGACAGAGCTGGAAGCATGAGGTAAAAGACAACACCAGTGTCCCATTATTTCCTTATCAACTAAACTGTCCTTATCAGATTATCAGAGATGATAAAGAGATCTCAAGAGAGAGTAATGAATGTTGGAGGGGATGTGGCAAAATTGGGACATTAATGCACTGCTGGTGGAGTTGTGAACTGATCCAACCATTCTGGATGGCAATTTGGAACTATGCCCAAAGAGCACTAAAAGATTGCCTGCCCTTTGATCCAGCCATACCATTGCTAGGTTTTTACCCCAAAGAAATCATAGGGGAAAAGACTTGTACAAAAATATTTATAGCCACACTCTTCATGGTGGCAAAAAAACTGGAAAATGAGGGTATGCCCTTCAATTGGGGAATGGCTGAACCAGTTGTGGTATATGCTGGTGTTGTAATACTACTGTGCTCAAAAGAATAATAAACTGAAGGAATTACATGTGAACTGGAATGACCTCCAGTAATTAATGCAGAGTAAAAGGAGCAGAGCCAGAAGAACATTGTACACAGAGACTGATACACTGTGGTAAAATCAAATGTAACGGACTTCTGTACTAGTAGCAATGCAATGACCCAGGACAATTCTGAGGGACCTATGGAAAAGAACACTATCCACATTCAGAGGAAGAACTACAGGAGTGGAAACACAGAAGAAAAACAACTGCTTGAGCATATGGGTTGATGCAGACATGATTGGGGATATAGATTCAAAACAACCACATCAATACAACTATCAATAATATGGAAATGGGTCTTGATCAATGACACATGTTAAAACCAGCACAAATGCACATGGGCTATGGGGGTTTGGGGGGCGGTGAGGGGGCAAAGGAGAAAGTAAGAACATGAATTGTGTAACCATGGAAAATTTTTCTTAAAAATAAAATGCAAAATGCAAAAAAAAAGAAAAAAGAAAAGTAATGATTAATTACAACCAAAAAAATTTTTTTAATCTAAATTATTAACACTTTCTTAAATCTAGACAATCTACAAAATAGTAAATCAAGCCCTGATTTATAGCTATTTCTAAGAAATAAATGATAACCCTGAAAATTTTAACAATAAGCTCTAGTGAGTTCATTACTGGCTCCAACACACCCTTGCCCTAAGGGGTTGGAATATCTCTTCTCTAATGCCACTGGGTTGATTCTCCACTGTGTGTATGTTTCCACACACACCATAAGCCACCAGCAACTAGAATCCCAGTTCCTTTCTACCAATCCATAGTTTAACATATCTGAAAAGCTAACATCAATTATGTGTTCTAAAGGAACACTTACTTCAAAGATAAAGCAAGAACAAAAGTATAAACAAAGATATATTCTTCCCTGTAATACTTCAGACTTAGGGAGAGTGAGCTCAAACTCATCACAGTTTCTGCATAGCAATGGTTCTACCCAATTCAGGTCTAAGTGCAACATCACTACCAGTTAAATCTTCCTTTCCTTTACTACTGGGTTGGGTCCAGAAGGGCATTCCTCAATTCTTCAGGCACAAATGGCAATCTGGCTGCAAAACTCAGCATTGGCTTAACTCAGATTCCCAGACTCCCAGGTTGGCTCATTATACTGACATTTCAAAACTTACAAGGTTGTAGTCTCTATATCAATCCCCTTTACCTAAACAAAAGAACAAACACAGAGGAAAGCAATAATAATAGTAGTAGTTAATGTCTATATAGCCAGTCATTGTGTTAAGCACTTTATAATTATTATCTCATTTGACCCTTTCAACAATCCTAGGAGGTAGGTGCTATTATTAACCTCATTTTACTGATGGGGAAACTGAGGCAAATTAGTTATGTGACTTGCCCAGGTCACAAGCCAGGAAGTCTCTGAAGCAAGACACTACACCACCTAGCTGCCCAAAACTAAGATCTATTTTCATAGAGTCATATGTTGGCCTCAGTGTCACAGGTCCCAAGGCAAATGGTGGGAATGTGGGAAAATGGGGAACTAATACACTATTGGTGGAACTGAGAACTGATCCAACCATTTTGGAAAGCAATTTGGAATTGCATGCAGAAAGTTATAAAATTATAAGTGTTTGCCTCCTGAGAATGAACTAGAAAAATGGAAACCTGAAAGACATAATCTATATTTATGTATGTGTCTGCCAGATGATGCCTTCTATGGTGTGGGGAGGGGAGAAAAGGGTTGAGATACCTGGAAATAAATTCTATTAATAATAAAATGAAAATAAACTATAAGCACTGAAAAAAACAAAAACAAAACAAACGTGGGCAGAAAAAGGAAATACTTGTATGTAACCATAGGCTCTGTCTCCTCTAGATGAGCATTTCACAACCTTTTCCAGTCTTTGTCACACCCATGAACTTATTAAAACAATTCCAACGCAAAGCTAACAGGAAGGGATGCAGACAGCGGCTCAATATGCCAACATCTCATTTCAAATGAAGATATCAACTCTGTTCTGAGAACCGTAGTATTCTCTCTCCTCCAAGAACTATGATGATATCTTTATTCTCCAGAACTCATAGAATGCAGTCCAGTCCTGGTTATGCTTTGTATAAGAACTTATAAAGAAACTGGAAAGTTTTGGGACTTTAGGCCTCTCATGATTAGCTGGGATTCACATGCTTTACCCAGATAGTAAGGGTGGAGTTAAAAGGGAGAGAGACAGAGAGAGATAGAGAGGCAGAGAGATAGAGAGAGATAGAGAGACAGAGACAGAGAGAGGAAACTGCAGAACATCAGGACACAGGCAGAGAGCATCACTGAAACACAAAACACACCAATGGTTACCCCTGTTAGGAGGCAGCAAAATGCTATACTGAGGATGCTTTCAGTGAAACTTCAGAGGATGAACTTACATCTTAAATATTTTATCCAACTACAAAAAGCAGTTATTTTATCTGCTTGTGTAATATTCTATAGGGAAGCTAGGTAGCACAGTGGATAGAGTGCCAGGTTTGGAGTCAGGAAGACTCGTCTTCTTGAGTTCATATCTGGCCTCAGATACTTGCTAACTGTGTGAACCTGGGCACATCACTTAATCCTGTTTACCTCACTTTCCTCATCTGTAAAATTATCTGGAGAAGGAAATGGCAAGCCGCTCTAATATCTTTGCCAAGAAATCTCCGAATGGGGTCATGAAGAGTTAGACAAGACTAAAAATGCCTCAATAACAAAAAATATTTATGCAGCACTTTAAAGACTTGCAAATTGCTTCCCCACAAGAGCCCTGTAAATTTCCTCATTTGCTGATAGAGGTTAAACTCCTTTGCAGCCTGATCACACATATCCTGCTACCTAATTGTATATGAATCCCTAAGGTTTTGTTCTAGGTCTACTCTTTTCCCTCTACACTCACTTTCTTGACAACCTTATCACCTAAAGATATAATTGTCATCTCTAAACAGATGACTATTTATCCAACCTCAATCTCTCCCCTGAACTTCTGTCCTTCACCATCAATTGCTTTTTGGACACTTCTAAGGATTAAGAATTCCCTTTTACACCTTGATATGTCTCAAATTCAAATTGTCTAAAACTTGACATCTTTTCCTCAAAACTCTTCTCTTTTCCAAAAGAGACTCTTTCTGCAATAGGTATCACATCCTTCTATTCTCCCAGGTTTATAATCTTAGTATTATCCTCAACTTCTCCCTCTCTCTCATGCCATAGATTCAGTCTATGGTCAAATCTTTACATTTCTAACTCCACAGCTTCTCTCACATTTGACCTCTTCTCTCTTCTCACATTCCTACCGTATTAGTTCAGGTCCTGCTTAGTTCAGGTCTGCATTATTGTAACAGTATCCTAATTGGCCACTCCAGGCCATCTCCTACACTGCTGTCAAAATGATTTTCTTTTCTTTTTTTGTGGGTTTATTTTTTATTATATTTTTCCCAATTACATATGAATGCAATGTTAAATAATTATTTTCTGAGATCTTTTGATCCATGTTCTCTCCCTCCCAAAAACAACAGGTAATATGATATGTTGTTCATGTGCTGTCATGCAATATATATTTCCATGTCCATCATGTTGTGAAAAAAGATTCATATTGTTTAGACGAGAAAAAAGTTCATGAAGAAAATAAGAGTGGAAAATGGTATGCTTCAAACTGTATTCAGACTCCATCAGTTCCTTCTAAGGTAGTGGATAGCCTTTTTCTCATAAATCTCTTGGAGCTGTATTGAATCCTTGCTTTGCTGATAATAGTTAAGTCATTCATAGCTTTTACTATGTACAATATTCTCCTGGTTCTGCTCACTTCGCTTTGCATCAGTTCATATAGATCTTTCCAAGTTTTCTTAAAATCCTTTCTCATCATTTTTATAGCACAATTTTTAGCACAAAATTCCATTACAATCATATACCACAATTTATTCAACCCTTCCCCAACTGATGACCATCCTTCCTGTTTCTAATTTTTTGCTACCACAAAAGGAGCTTCTATAAATAGTTTTCCTTGAACACAGATCCTTCATGCTCCTGTTCAAATCAACTCCAGTGATTCCTATTGCCTTTACATACAAACTTCTCTAGATTTTAAAGCCCTTCATAATCTCATCCTAACCTATCTTTCAAGCCTCACTGGACATTATTTCCCCTCCCATAATCTTCTGTCTAGCCAGATTGAACTATCTATCATTTCCTCAAACACGACACATTTCTCATAATGATTTCCTATCTCCTTGCCTTTTCCCTGGCCATCTCCTATTCTTAGAATGCATTTAATCCTCATTTGTGCCTCATAGAATCCTTCTCTTTCTTCCAGAGAGGGCTTAGGAAACACCTTCCACTTGAAGCTTTTCTTGATTCCCCCCAATGCCCTCCCTCCCAAACTACCTTATATTTATTCTAGGTAGACTTATGCAAGTTCCTTCTGAGTGGGACTTGTTTAACCTTTTTCATTTATGTCCCCACCTCAGTAGGTAACTAGACCTCACAATAGAATGTTAGACCTAGAATCAGTAAGATCTGAGTTCAAATCCTGCCTTAGACACTTACTAGCAATATGACCTTGAGCAAGTCACTTAACCTCTGCTTCAGTTTCCTCAACTTTTTCCTCATTTTTTCCCTCAACATTTTCCTCAATTCCAAAAGACGGAGATAATAACAGCCTCTACCTTCCACAGTTGTTGTGAGGATCAACTGAGGTATTTGTAAACCTCCCAGCACAGTTCCTGGCACATAGCAGGTCCTATATAAATGGTTTCTAGCACATATTTTGGTGGTTGTTCAAACTTTTCAGTCATGTCTGACTTTTCATAACTTCATTTTGGGGTTTTCTTGGCAAAGATACTGGAGTGGTTTGCCATTTCTTTCTCCAGCTCATTTTACAGAAGAGGAAACTGAGGCAAACATGATTAAGTGACTTGCCCCAAGTCCCAAAGCTAGCAAATGTCTGAGGACAAATTGAACTCAGATATTATTGATTCCAGGCCCACTACTCTATCCACCAAGTCACCCAGCTTCCCCTTTCTAGCCCTCAGTAGGTATTTAATAAATGTTCATTGACTTACCCAGAGTCAGACAGGTAACAGATGTCTGGAACAGGATTTGAATTTAGATCTTCCTGACTCAAAGTCTAGCACTCTCTCCACTATTCTGCCTACATAGAGGGAATTTCTATACTGAGAATTATACACACCGATGATATCAACTCTGAACCCCTCAAAAAGTATAAAAAAAAAAGTAAAGTATGATTTTGGAGAAAGTGTCCTAGAAACCAGGGCCCTCTGCTAGGCCAGAAGCTCCATAAGAGCAAAGACTGTGCCTTCATCAGCACCTAAAACTATGCCCTGCACATACTAGGCCATTAATAAATATTTGTTGAATGAATTCATGAATTGGATGGCAGCTGGGTAGCATGGTGAATAAGAGCACCAGACCTAGAGAGGTCTTGGGTTCAAATCTGGCCTCAGATACTTCCTAGCAGTGTGACCCTGGGCAAGTCACTTAACCCACAATGCCTAGCCCTTACCACTCTCCTGTCTTAGAAGTAATCTAAGATAGAAGATAAGGGTTTGAAAAAAATCACATAAATTAAGAGTAAGGTCATTTTGACTATATTCTTCCATAATGGCAGCTACTGGTTTCTGGGTCAACCTTCAATGACCTAACTAACATGTGTGAAAGGGTTGGGTAAAACTTGTTCAGCCAGCTTCAAGATGACATGGGCAAATCTATTTCTGGCTGGCAGAGGAGCAGAACTCCAGGAAGAGAGGACTTCCCCACCCCAGCCTGGCCTCCTCCCCATCAGATTGGGGCTCTGCCTGCCAGGAACCCTGGTTACTAAGTTGGGCCCTTCCCAGCTGAGAGCCAAAGAGGAAGCAGCAAGACGTTGCTCCTCGTTTGGGCTCATTTAGGGGATGTGAAAAGCATGGTGGAAGCAAGCCCCAGGCATGCTGTGGGTGCTAGCAAGGCCGCTGACAGGAAACCAGAGGATAAGAAGTTGCCCTTAGCAGAAGAGCTATATTCATTCTTTTTTCTAATACGCACAGCATGGATACATGGGGGATAAGTTGATGAATAAATAGCACATCATTCATTCCCTCAAGAGCTATAACTGAGGAGATCTATGAATAATTCATGATACTATTTCAAAAAATCCAAGTCAATCCAAAAATCATTTATTAAGAATCTTTTATGGGGCGGCTGGGTGGCTCAGTGGATGGAGAACCAGGTCTGGAGATGGTGGGTCCTGAGTTCAAATCTGACCTCAGACACTTCCTAGCTGTGTGACCCTGGGCAAGTCACTTAATCCCAATTGTCTATCCCTTACTGTTCTTCTGCCTCAGAAGTGGTGCTTAGTATCAATTCTAAAAGAAAATGTAAGAAAAATTTTTTTAAATCTTTTATGTACAAGAAAGGAGTAGCTAGGTTTTGCAGTGGATAGAGCCACTGGGTTTAGAGTCAGAAAGATCTAAATTCAAGCTTCAAACACTTACTAGTTATATAACCCTGGGCAAGTCACTTGCACCCCACTTGTCTCAGGTTCCCATCAGTAAAATGGGGGCACACTGGAGAAGGTAATGGCAAGCCACTCCAGCATCTTTGCCAAGAAAACCCCATGGACTTGTCCAATGGAGTCAGGTAGAATCAGACACAACTGAACAATTGAACAACAATTTGTACGAGGTACAAAAAAGACAGTATGACATAGTCAATAGACTATAGGATTTGGAATTGAGAAGAACTAGGTTGTGATCCTGTCTTTGACACGTCCTGGCTGTGTGACTCTGAGCAAGTCACTTATTTCAAAGGTGTCAAATCCAAGGGCCAAATGGGGTCTGCAACTATCCAGATTAAAATGTAACTGGGAAATATTTTGCAAAATAAATAAAAATACAAAAGAACACAGATAATTTTAACATATGGTTTTCTCAGTCAATATAAATCACAGTGATTCTTGCACATGGAGTAATGGCCCTTGTTTCTATCTGAATTTGTCATTATTGACTTACCTAACTTCTTTTGCCCTCAGTTTCTTACCTATAAAATGAGAGAGGTGGCTAGGTAGCTCAGTGATTGAGTGCCAGGCCTAGAGTCAGGAAGACCTGAGTTCAAATCCAGCCTCAGTCTAGCTATGTGACCTTAGGCAAGTCTGTTTACCTTAACCAACTGGGGAAGGAAATGACAAACCACTCCAGGATTTTTACCAAGAAAACTCCAAAGGACACAGCTGAACAACTAATCAATAACAAAAATGTAAGATGGATGGACTTAGGACCCCTAAGTTTTCTTTTTAGCCCCAAATCTATGACCTTGTCATTATATGAGTAAATTAAGGAGTTAGAGCCCTTTTTTTTGGTCTTGATCTATGATTTCATCAGTACAGGGAACTTCCCAATGAAGAAATTCCCTCCAATAAGGCGATTCTGCAATTTTTCCATAACTTATATATAGTCTTAAAGAATGATATACCCAGGATACTGAGAAGTTAAATGATTTGCCCAGAGTCTCACAGAATGTGCCAGAGGAAAGACCTAAACCCCAGTCATTCTGATTTCTAGGTCTCCCATTCATTATACCACTCTGCCTGAAAGGAGCAGAATATATGAAGTCAAACTGAAAACAATCCCTGCCTTCAAGAAAGCTACTTTCTACCTAGACCAAATATTGAAGTAAAATAATGGGCATTCCAAATAAAAGGATATAGGAGATAAACATCTACATGCTTTCAAAAGCTGGAAAGATAATCATGGTATACTATAGTTGATAAAGCACTGGACTAGGGGTCAGAAAGCCTGGCTATAAATCCTACTTCAGATATTTAAAAGCTTTATGCACTTAACTTGCCTCAGTTTCCTCACCTATAAAGTAGGGCTAGTGATATTTATACTGATAATTCCAAAGTAAGCAATTTGTAAACCTTAAAACTTTAGGTAAATATGAGTTTAAATTTCCTTGAAATTTTTGAAGGCTAACAAAATGCATTTCTCACAAGAAAACCCTGTGAGGTCTGATGTATTGTTATCCCCATTTTATAGATAAAAAAACCAAGGCTCAGGGCAATGAAGTGACTTATCAAGCCCTATAGTGTTAGAATAAAGAGGCCAGTAAATGATGTTTGATTGAAGGGAAAGAGAGAAAGTGTATGTTGGGTCTCTCTTCCAGCTCTTCCCTGGGGCCAAATATACTCTGGGAGACTTTAAGGGGGTGTCACCCCAAAACTGAGAGACCTGGATGGTTGTGCCACCCCACAGGAGTTGGGGACAAGACTTCCCTATAAGAGGAGGTATGGGGTACCCCAATCTGATTCTGAATAAGGACAGGGTTCACACAAACCTCCCCCGAACAGTTAATTTCACAGCAGGGGGTCCAGCTTCAAGATGGAGGCAGCCAGACCAAGATGTGGTTCCCCTCTCCCTTGTTATCTCTCAGGCACTCCGGAATGCTATCTGACTGATGAATGGCTTTTATTATTTGCAAATCAGGGAATGGGTGAAAAGGGTGAAGGGCAGAAGGAATTTTGGGTGCCCTCTTCGCTATTGCTAAGTGATCCATCTTGAGTGAGAACCTTTGGGGTTCCCACTCCTAAGCTTTTTCCCCCACCCCTTCTTCTATTTCTCTATTTCTGTCCTTTCCTATAATTGTAAGGTTTGACTGAAAAAGGGTCTCTCAGCAAGGTTGGGTAATGGGAGAAGGAGACTAAGAGATTGTTCCTAAAATAGAGTCCAAAAACTTAGCTAAGTCAACAATTGAAGTCTTGATGGGTGAGATGTGATGGAATGGCTTTGATCAGGGAATCGGGATTTCAGTTTCCAAAGAAAGATCCTCAGGAAGCCCTCAGGACTGGATCCGAGCTTGGATGTTCTCCTCCTCTCTCCTCCCAGTCCTTCACCCAAAGACCTCTCCTCTCCTTCTTCCTCAAAGAAATTCCCAGAATTCTCCCTGGTCTCAACTGTCAGCAACTGTCAGCAACTGTCAGCACTGCCTTCTCTCACTCCTTTTGTCCCATCCCCCTTGTACAAATCCCATCCTTACAATAGCCAGATTCAAACTCAGGCCTTCTGAATATGAGTAAAATTAGTTCAAAACTCTTTCTTAAATACCAAATTTCTATTAGTAGAAGGAATCCTCTCTGCCAGGGGAACCAAAAGATCACACATCTTTCATATAATCCTCACAATGACCCCATTTTACAGATGAGGAAACTGAAGTTCTGAAAGACCCACTGACATGCCCATGATTATACATTTGGTATCAGAGATGGGATTTGAACATAGGTCTCCAGATTCTATATCCAAGAAATACCAATCCAAACATTCAAGAGAATATCTATCCTCAAGAAATGTGCTTACATGTGCTTATGTGCTTACAAGGGAAGACAACACATAAAGGGAACACGAGTTGGAAAGTTTATGAGGGACATGGCTTAGAGATCTTCTTCAAGTGGTACAATAAAAAGAGGACTAGGTTAGATAAAACCAGATGAAAGACCAGAACCCAAAATCCAAAGAAGGAGTTGAGGGTGGAAAGAAGGTGGGAAGGAGTCAGAATTCCAATGGGAGGAGATTAAGAAAGAGGTCAGAGTACAGTACAGCTTGGAAATGACTAGGAAGTGATTTATCCAATGGAGAATCAATGTGACAATGGAAAGAATATCAGGCGTGGGATTAGATTCTGGCTCTGGGACCTACTGGGAATCATAGAATGCGCATAGACCTCTGTACATTTTTATTGCTCTGTCTAATTTAAGTTCACATAAAGGTTTCCATCCATGGGTAAGTTACTTGACCTCCTAAAGTTTGGCTTAAGTCCTACTTCCTACATGAAGTCTTTGCTCAGCTTATCATTTCTCTTTAAATTTAAAACTGGAAAAGATCTTGGAAATTACTTAGTCCAACCTCCTCATTTTTTTAAACAAGTAGACTGAGGCCCAGAGATGGAAAAGAACTTATCTGAAGTCTCCCAACTAGTAAACAGCAACGGTGGGATTTGGGGCCTGATCCCCCAAACAGGTGGTTCTATGGTGTTAAACATTCTTAGTCTTCTACTGATGTTACCCAGAGATCATAGGATTCTCCAGCCTGAACACTTTCTACTCTCCTACACTGGGACATTCACATAAGCCTCAGGCAGCAAATTACAGACAATATCAGTTTTTTCATATTACATTTACTCAAGATAACTGAATCATTCATCTAGGTAATTTTCTTCTTCAGCACTAGAAGTCAAACTATGCCCTGGGCCATCCAATGTCCACTCTTGTCAATATTTGGGCTTTCTGTACCTGGATTTAAGACTTTCCAGTATCCAGCCCAATTAAATGTTATTTCTCAACAAAGAAGTATAGAATATTGGGACTGGAAGGACCCTTAAAGATAGAGTAGGAAATTGAGGCCTGGAGAGGAAAAGGGACTTATTTGTGGTCACATGACTATTGAGGTCAAGATCAAGACTAAGTCTGAACTTGGGTCTTTCTCATTCCATGTTATCAACCTCAACCCTCTTATTACTCATGAGGTAACCAAGGTTCAGAGAGATGAAGTGTTATGTCCAAAGCCACAAAGGTACTAAATGTCTGGAATAAGACTGGAACCCAAGTTCTCTTATTCTACATGTTCCACCCTTTTCACTGTGCCATGCTGCTTCCTTTAAAGGAAGTATATTCAAGTATTGTTTGGACTAGATGGTTCTGAAATCCCCACTCCCAACTCCAACAATCTTCCTTAATTCCTTGAAAAGATGACCACTAAAGTACCTCCAACTCAAATGCATTATAATTCTGGATTATTCAATATGTTTCTAAAATATATGTGTGATTGTATGTGTAGATATACATATATGTATGTATATAGACACATATAGAGAGACTGATTCAAAGAGCTGCCCATCCAGCATTATCTCATATAGCACTGGACATTTTTTTCATCCACTTTGTTATTTAGTATACATTATTAGGCTAATCTATTATAAAAATTATCACAAACCTAATTGAAGAATTTTAATAATGGTTTAGTGTTCTATGTAATTAGTATGATATCATCTATTAATAGAAATGTTGACATTAACATTTTTTTAGTCCAGATGTATGATTTCATCAATTGTAATAAAGTCCTGCTAGAGACTTTTCCACTGAAACAAATCAGCCATTTCTCAAAAACATGTGCTGAGAGTTTCCCAGGGCACTGAAGGGCATGTGCCTTGACTGTGATCACAAAGGCAGTATGTCAGAGGCTGAATTTGAACTTCAATTTTCCAGATTCACAAGGCTTTGTCAATTATACACAAGGTCTCTCTGCCTTAATTATGATACTACTTCAAGAAGGCAACCTATTTAGGACAGTGAGGTGGCTCTGTGGATTGAGAACCAGACCTAGAAACAGGCCTAGGTTCAAATTTGGCCTCAGCCACTCCCTAGCTGTGTGACCCTTGGCATGTCACTTAATCCCAATCACCTAGCCCTTTCTGCTCTTCTGCCTTAGAACCTATGCATAGTATTGATTCTAAGATGGAAGGTAAGGGTTTAAAAAAAATAAAAATAAAAGAAGGCAGCCTACTTCCCCATTGGATTTCACCAAGTGATGGTTCAAAGTTCTTCCTTATATTAAATTGACATTTGTCTCCTAATCATTTCTCTCCATTGATATAATGTTTCTGGAACAAACAAAGGAAAAAGTCTATTCCAATATTCAAATACATAAATTAAATTATCTCATTTCTTCCTGCTCCAAAAAAAAAAGAATCTTCCTTCAAGCTAAATGTCCTTCCTTACTGCTTTAATCATTACTCACATATGACATAGTTTCCAAGATCTATAGCCTCAGACAAGGCCCTTCATTTCTCTGGATCTCAGATTCCTCATCTGAAAAATGAGGAGGTTGGACTAGATAACCCCTAAGCTCCCCACAACTATAAATCTATGATCCTTTCTAGCTCAAACACTTTATATTTCTATAATTTCATATGATCTGATCAGAACAGAGTATAAGGTAAGTATTATCTCCTTTGATAGAGAAACATACTACTGGGTTTAGGAACTTCATTAAAGAAATGTTGTTTACAAAGTGTCTACAGCTCCTGGGATGAATTGCTACTGAAAGAAAACATCTCTAAGATATTAGGAGATGTCTGTGATTATCTGGACTCTCTCTCCCAGAGAATTATCTGAACTCTCTCTCTCCCAGAAAATTTGACTTTTTTGAAAAAGGAAGACAGAGAGATGATATTTTTATTAATCTATTTGTGAATCCACAAAATTTAAGCAAAATGTAGCAAGCTATAACTTCACAGAGCTCCTTTGATGTGAAAGGTGCTGATGTTAAGAGACTGACATCAGAGCCCTATCCCTCTTCCCAGTTTAAAAATGAACTTTGGCTCATACTGCCAGCATTCTGGAGTAGGAATGTTGGCTTCCAGTGTTTGTGGTAGGTAGAGTTGGGTAAGCTCTGGGCTTCTGACAAAGGAATCATAGAATAGAGGACAGAGCACTGGACTTGACCTCAGAAAGACCCAAGTTCAAATCCTACCTTAGACACTTGCTCTGTGACACTAGACAAGTCACTTAAAGTTCCTCATCTGTAATAGCAAAAGTAATAGCACCTATCTCAAAGTGTTGTTATGAGGATAAAATGAGAAGACACATTTAAAACATTTTAGAAACTCTAATGTGCTATAAAACTACCCACTTATTAGCTCTCTCATCTTGAGTAAGCCACTGTTCCTCTCTAAAACTTAGCTTCCAATCTAGTTAAAAGGAATAAGTAACATGCATACAGCCTACCTAACAGAGTTGTTTTGAGGAAAGTCTTTTGAAGGTAGTGTTATTGTTATTGTTCAGTCATTTTAGTTGCGTCTGACTCTGTGACTCCATTTTGGAGTTTTCTTTGCAAAGATACTTGAGTACTTTTCCCTTTCCTTCTCTAATTCATTTGAGAAATGAGGAACTGAGGCAAAAAGGATTAAATGACTTGCCGGGGATCACACACTTAATAAATGTCTAAGGCCAGATTTGACGATGAATCTCCCTAAGTCCCAACCCAGTGCACCATCCACTCAACCACCTAGCTGCCCATTTGGGGAGGAGGTAGGGGGTAAATTGTCACATAAATATAAATGATTATTATAGCCAAAAATGTGGTAGAGTAAAAAGGGATCCTGAATTTTTATTCAGAAGATCTTGATTTAAATACCAGCCTTTGACACTTAATAGTTGTAAGGCTCTGGGAGAGTCATTTCATGCCTCCTGACAGTGAAGCTCCTCCAAGGCTTGTGCTGGACCCTCTTCTCTTCTCCCTCTAAAATGTTTCACTTGGTGATCCCATGAGTCCCCATGGATTCAATTACCATCTCTATACCAATAGATGACTCACAGATCTACCTATCCAGACCTAATCTCTCTGCTGACCATCTCAAACCTATACCCATCTTAAACATATCCAAAATTGAACTCATTCTCTTTTACCTAACCTTCACTTTTGAGCTTCTCTGTTTTGATGGAGGGCACCCCCATTCTCCCAGGCCACAACCTATCATCCTCAACTGTTCATTCTTCCTTACTGCCCCTATCCAATTGGTGGTCAAGTCCTATCCATTTTACTTTTATAACATCTCTCATAAACAACCCCCTTATCTCTTCAAACATTGTCACCACCCTTGAGCAGGCCCACATCAAATTATGACTCAACTATTGTAACATCCTGCTAGTTGCTCTCCTTTCTGCAAGTCTCTCTGCCATCGGTCAGTCCTCCATTTAATTGTCAAACTGATCTTCCTAAAATGTGAACCTTATTCTATCACTCTCAGAGTCAATAAGTTCCAGAGACTTCTATTATTTCCATAATCAAATACAGAATCTCCTTTGAGTATTCAAAGACCTTCAAGAACTGGCTCCTTCCTACTTTTCCAATCATCTTCTACTTTGCCCAACTCTACCGCCAACTATGTGCTTTATGCCCGAGTGCTGTTGCCTGAACAAAGTAATTCCATTCTTCCATCTCCTGACATTTTCTCTGACTATCCCCCATGGCTGCAATGCTCTCCCTCCTTATCTCTGCCTTTGAAATTCCCTGGTTTCCTTCAAATCTTAGCTAAAGCCTAGCCTTTTATAAGAAGCCTTTCCTAATCCCTCTTAATTCGAGTGCCTTCCCTCTACTGATTAACTCCAACATATATATATATATATACTTTTATATATATATAAAGACATACATATACATGTGTGTATACATGCATATATGTATAGATAGATAGATAGATGATGGATGGATGGATGGATGGAGAGACAGAGACACAGAGAGCCAGAGAGAGAGAGAGACAGAGAAACAGAGAGAGACAGACACAGACACAGACACAGACAGAGACAGACAGAGACAGAGAGAGAGATTGATAGATATTGACAGATGATAGATATTCTTATTTGTACTATTGCTGTTTGTATGCTGTGTTCCCTTTTGGACAGAGTTCCTTGAGAGCCAGAGTTTTTTTTTTTTTGGTTTTTTTTTTTTTTGCCTTTCTTTGTATCCTTGACAAAGAGCTATATAGCTATATAGGAAGGGCTTCATAATGCTAGTATTGTTTCAAAGAGACACGCACAATTCTCATACTAAGCAGCACAAGTCCATATCCAGACCTCTTGCCTGCTACAAAGAAGCCCATCAAGGTGATCACTTTGGCAAACTGTGGAATTATGGCCTGTGTTTATTCCAAGTGTGAACCTGATAGTGTGTTATGCGGAAGACTCCAGTGTGTAAGCATCAAGGGTATTCCTGTACTGGCAGAACACTAGGCTAGTAGTTATGAATTTTGTCAGCCAGGGCAACCTTACTTGCTGGGGGGCAGACTATCATTAATGCAAAGAATGCAATGAAAATGTTGAATCTTGGAAAATATGCATTAACAAGACTTCTACAAATATGAACTTTCTTCATTTTGACTGTACACTGGAAACATGTACCAAGAGAAGAATCTGCAACAATAATAAAAATTGTCACTGTAACTATGGATGGGCCCCTTCATTCTGTAAGAAGTGTGAATGGAAACATCAGTTAGATGGCTCAGTGGTTAGAGAGCCAGGCCTGGAGACAGGAGGTCCTGGGTTTAATTAAATCTGGTTTCAGGCACTTCCTAGCTATATAACGCTGGATAGGTCATTTAACCCGCATTGCCTTACCCTTACCATTCTTCTGCCTTAGAACCAATATACAGTATTCATTCTAAGATGAAAGGTTAAGGGTTTTGTTTTGGGGGTTTTTTTAAAGTATAGATTTAGAGAAAATCTTAACAGTGGCCCTCCCTTAGGCCTTCCCTAAATGGGAAAGTACTTGCTGGAAAAGTATGATGTCTGTGACATCACTTTTTTTTCCTCTCATGGTGTTTTACTTTATCTGAAGCAGGATTTCTGTTTGTGGCAGGTAAAGTACTAATTATCTTCCTTCATTTATTAAAGCAGAATCTATCCAGGCAAGACAAAAACAAGGAACACCATTATTGCTGAATAAGAAAGCAGACTCATCAATGTTACTTGATATCAAAAACCCTGTAATCTTCTCTTCAAACAGTAGCTCATAAAGACCATTAACTTCTCAAGTGTCATGCAAAACCAGGTTTTCTTAGCTTATTGTATTTTATCAGAAAAATAAAGATCCTTTGCCCTAATAAAAAATAATAATGTTAGTTGACTGGCTAACTATGGGCAAGTCATGTGATGCCTCTGAGATTCAGTTTCTTCATCCATAAAATGCAACTAACACACACATGTACTACCTACCTCACCAGACTATTGTGAGAAAAGTGATTTATCAACTGTTAAGGGCCATGGGGGGTGGGGGGGGGGGGGAGTAGAAGAACTAATAGTATTGTCAAGAGGAGGAAGTGAACAAAGATGAATGAGTTTTTCCCTGAAAAGACTGAACAAACTGTTAGACTGGAATGTTTGACCTCTGGCTTTGAGGACTTGGCGTCTAGCCTGAAAAAAGATGCTTTCAAAGCCCTGAGGTCTACCCCAGAAAAACACTGCCTTCAGCCAGTGGAAGAGGGAGAGAATATTCCAGGGGCGCATTGGTTTTGCTCTGGTAAGAGAGAGTATGGCCACTGAAACCACAGTTCATTTTGCTTGGCTGGGGTTGTCCTCTTCCAGGTGTGAGGGCAAGCCTTATTCCTGATTACCTGGGACGATTTGGATCCCTGGAGCCCAAGACAACAGGATTAGGGAAGTGTTTTTACAGCCACCTAATGGAAAGAGGTCAACGTTTTTCAGGTGAGGAAATGAGGACAACAGGAAGCCAAGAGTTTTTTCAAAGTCATCATGAGTCAGCACTGGAGTTAGGACTTGAGGAAAATGCACCCTGAGTCAGGAACCTTCTCTAAGCCCACTGAGTCACACTTCCTTCTGCGAAATCCCAGGGAAATGGTGTGGGGGTGGCTTTTTAAAAAATGGAGAAGTCATGGAAGTTACCAAGAGAGAGATTTCAGTTCAAGGTAAAGAAACTGCCTAACAAGAAGTTATCCAAATTTGAAATAGGCTGCTTCACAAGGGGATGAATTCCCTATTCCTGGAAGTCTCCAAGTAAAAGATAGATAACTAATTTTTAGAGATGCTCTAGAAGGAAAGTTGGACTGGATAACCCTTGAAGGTCTCTTTCAAGTTGGAGATTTTATAATATGAAGCCTACATTAGTGGGCAATATAAAAACAATCCTGTGAGCAGATGGAGCTACAATCAATTAACCTCTGGAGTATTATGTATTACTTAGAATTGCAGAATGCAAAGTCTAAGATGATCCCAGAATCTTAAGATTTAGAGACAGAAAAGTCATCTAATTTACAGATGAAGAAACTGAGGTCCAGGGAGAAGAAGTGACTTGCCCAAGATTATGTGTTTCAGTTAGAACAAAAATTCAAACACAAGTCCTTGACTCCCAAAATTCTGTCCTCTTTCCACTGTAATACACTAATCCCATGTCCATAAAGATCATCTGTAGAGTGACAAACTGAGACCCAAAGAGAGGTCATGTGCTGAGGTCATACAACTAGTAAGTTAAAAAGCCAGTAATAGGACTCGAATCTACTAACTCCCAGGCTAATAACGCTCTTTCCATTACCTCATTATGTTTTTTGAGGCTAACACTGTAATTTCCTGTTTCTCCTTTTTTTCTTTCTGTCCTTATTTCACCTGCCAGGCATCCAAGACATTGCTTGCTGGTTAGGAAACTGGATGGGTCATCAGTCAGGGGGGCCAGTCTACAGAGGAAGGGTGAGAGCCCACCACTAATTTCCTGGTAGAAATCTCAATCTGTATATCCTTTGGCACCTCAAATTCAACATGTGCAAAGTCTTTCTCCATAAAATTGTCTTTCCTCCAAACTTCCCTATTTCTGTAAAGGGCATCATTATCATCCTACTTGCTCAGATTCATAATCTTGGAATTGTCAATTACTCTTTCAACTATCTTGTTGTCCCTTCTCCATCCCCTCATATCCAGCCAGGTACCAAATCTTATCAATTCAACCCCCAACATTGAATCTCTTGTTTTCATAAAGCAAATAAGTCCTTACTATTTGCCACATAGTCCTAAGTGCTAGAGATAAAAAGAAAAAGTTTTTAAAAGTCCCTGCCTTCAAGTAGCATATACTCTAAGAGACAACGTATATATAAATAGTTCAAGATACATGCTAAGGAGATGAAAGTAGTTTTAAAGATTGTCCCTCATAGAGTCATTACCCCTCTGTTCAGACTTCCCTTACTTATTTTCTATAAATTAGGTATAATCTATTTGTCTTTTTTATTATTTTATATTTTTATTTTATTTTTAATATTTCTATGTATTCTACTTTATATTCTTATGTTATTTATTTTTATTTTATATTATTAGATATAATTTATAGATAATCTAATAAATTAGATAATCTATTACCTAATTCAATTCAATCAATCAATCATTTAACAAATACTTATTAAGTACTTACTATACTAAGTGGGATATATGGGGTATTCAGAGGGGACTAGCACCTCTGGTGTGAAGGCTTGCAAGCTCTTTTCAGGAATGTTCACCCACCTTTGGGGATCCACCTGTCACCCAACTCTCACCAGTGGCTCCAAGAAGCTGTAGTATACTCAGTAGCCACATCCCAGTCAATCATCTCAGAAAATGAGCTAAAACAAGCTGGGGGTAACAAGCAAGCTTTATACCTTTTGGTGATCTGGGCGGGATGTCCAACCCAAGCATTCAAAGACTTCCACTGGCAGAATGGGCAGATAGAAAGGAACAGTTTGTTCCATCAGTCATGAAGGGGGTTTAAGCAAGCAAGCATTGTGGAGTGCTTAGAGCTTGGTCAGACATTGCAGATGCCAAAGCCCTCCTGGATCACAAGTCATCTTGACGTTTCTCTTGCCACTGGACTTCAGTGACTCGGGAAGAAAGAGTTATAACTCTGCCTCACTTAAATCCAGTTCATATGAAAGTCAAGATATCACTCATCACGATGTCATTGGTCAGTTTTAGAAAGTAAGGACAAACGACAACTATGCTAAGTGCTAGGGATACAAATTTCTAATGAAAGAGACAACACACAAACAATTAACCCTATGGACACCTCAGAATTACGTTTTTAAATATATAAAATTAATTACATAAGATTCCAAGGGAAATCAACTATATTAAATAGTTTTCAAAATAATTTAAAATAAAAAATTTATAATGTCTGGGTTAAGAATCCAAGGTCTAGCATATTATAATAGCCCCTAATTAATATCCCTGATTCTAATCCCTCCCCTCTCCTCTCCAGTCCATTCTTAATATAAATACTAAAATAACCTTTTTAAGACACAGTTCTTTTTTTACTTTTTTTTTAATCCTTACCTACTGCCTTGGAGTGTATTGGCTCCAAGGCAGAAGAGTGGTTAGGGTAGGCAATGGGGATCAAGTGGCTTGCCCAGGGTCACAGAGCTGGGAAGTGTCTGATGCCACATTTGAACCTAGGACCTCCCATCTCTAGGCCTGGCTCTCAATCCACTAAGCTATCCAGCTGTCCCCAAGGCACAGTTCTTAAAATGCCTTTCCTCTATTCAAAGACCTTCCGTGATTTCATATTACCTTTTGTTGTTGTTTAATTGTTTCAGTCATATCCAGTTCTTTGAGGCCCCATTCAAGGTTTTCTTGGCAAAGATACTAGAGTGGTTTGCCATTTCCTTCTCCAGCTCATTTTACAGATGAGAAAACTGAGGCAAACAGGGTCACGCAGCTAGTAAGTATTTGAGAATGGATTTGAAGCAAGAAAGAGGAGTCTTTTGACTCTAGGCCTGGCACTTTAATCACTGTACCACCTATCTTTCTCCTTATTACCTTTAGCATAAAATATAACCCCTCTACCTAATAATTAAGGTCCTGTAAAATCTAGTCCCAACTATGTCTCCAGTTCTCTTTCATATTACTCCCCTTCATGCTTATATGGAAATGAGTACAGTGTAGGACTGTAAGATTATAGAATGATAGATTTCAAGGATAGCATAGTCCAAAAAAGGGAGGGAGAGTTAGTCTGGAAGATGGAACAGGACACTGAAGCTCCTATTTACTTCTCCAGAAAGAGAAAGCTTTAATATAGGCTCATGTTTGTCTAAGCAATTGGCCCAGAAGGAAAGGAAGAGAAGGGAAGAAGCATTTAAATACTTACTATGGGCCAAGTACTTTGCTAAGTGCTTTATAAATATTGTCTAATTTGATCCTCTCAACAACCCTAGAAGGTAAGTGCTATTGTGATCTTCATTTTACAGAGGAGGAAATTGAGGCAGACAGAGGTTAAGAGCTTGCCTGGGCTTATACACATAGTAAGTACCTGAAGCTAAATTTGAATTCAAGTCTTCCTGACTCCTGGCCAAGCAATTTATCCACTTCACTACTTAGTTACTTCCTAGCAATGATTCCTTTTGTCCTTCCAGATAATGTGGTCCACTTATTTGTAGCAAAATGTTACCAAGAGTACAAGAGAAATAAGCCAGCTTTATCTGGAAATAAATCACATTATAAAAGTACTGACTGTAATTCATTTAAGAGCGAAGCCAGGCAAAATGTGATAGAACAGGCAGACGTGAAAAGGGGAGAAATTCACTAGGCTCCAGTAGCATCAAAATAGCAACATTCTGTCCTGACAAATCATTCCTTAAGGAAGTCAATAAATCCAATAAGGCTCCAAATACTTATTATTACATTCATTTGGGGTAGCAACTGTTTCCCTTTGTAATTGGCTATGCCTTGGCACTCTTCAGTGTAGTTGTGGGAGGTCCCTAAACTCTCCAAGGGAATCAAAAACTCCCTGATTCTCAGAACCAGAAGAATGATTTCTACAGTAAAACATTGTAAAGACAAACAACTTGGAGAGACTTAAGAACTCTGATCAGGACAATGACCAGCTACAGTTTCATGGATCCAGTGATGAATCATGTTGACTACTTCCTGACAAAGACATGTAGAATGAGACATATATTTTTGGGAAATGGCCAATGTGGGAATTTGTTTTGCTAAACTATGCATATTTTTATAAGGTTTTCTTTTTTCTATTCCCAGTGTGGAAGGGAAGGCGAGAAGGAGAAAAATATATTTTTGTTCATTAAAATAATTAAATGAAAATAAATATTTGGGGGAGAAAAAAGTTCCTTGGCTCTCCCCACCTCCACCGCAGCTTCTACCTACCATCACCTTCCAGTTTCTCCTTCCAGATAGAAAGAATTATACTTCTTCTTGTCAATATTTGGAACTACATCTATATCAAGAGGCAAGACCCAAGACGTATGCCCCTCAAAGGGGCTGAAAAAACAATGAAGTTTCCTGGACTACCACATCCAGTACCTGGAGCTACAAGATAACTGCCTCCCCACTTACAAACACTTTCCTTAGACTACATTCTGTCTTTCAAAGAATTTACTTAGGAAGATCACTCAGCGCTAAAAAAGACCTCAGAGATCTAGCCCAACTCACACCAATAATGTCCCTGACAAGTAATCACCCAATGCTTTGCTCAGACCTCTTGTAACAAAAAAAAAAAAAAAAAAAAAATTCACTACTTCCCAAAGCCATACAGTCCACTTTGGAATGGTTTCAGTTGGGAAGAAGTTTTTTTCTTTTATCAACACAATATCTACCTCTACCACCTTTACTAATGGTCCTAGTTTTGGCCTCTGGGGTCAAACATAACAGGACTAATCACTTCCACAGCTATTCAAATACGTAAAGACAGTACTCTAACTGAATAGACCTAAAGAATGGTATGTAGATCAGTGATGGGCAAACGTTTTAAAGAGGGGGCCAAAGGAAAGGAAATGCTCATCTGTCAATCTTTTTCTAAGGCAACTCTTTTGAAGTTTCATTGTATTGTATCCTACTCATTGTATTCATCAGATTAGGAATAATGTCATGCAGCTAGATAGAACATTTCAGAGGGCCGCATCTGGCCAGCGGGCTGTGGTTTGCCCATCACTGGCTATAGATAGTTAACTTTGCATTTGACGGAGTATTGTTCACAAAGGAAAAAAATAGGGGATGTGGATTAGATGATAAAGCAATTAGTTGATTCAGAACCAGTTGAATGGCCAGATTCAATCTTTCTAGTCTTGTATATTATTCCCCTTCCCATGGTCCAATCAGACTCGCCTTCTTGTTGTTCCTTACCCGCAAACTCCAACTCAGTGCCTTTGTACTGTCTGTTCTCCATATCTAGAAATGTTCTCCCTCTTCCCCTCCCCATCTTAGAATCTCTTGTTTCCTTCAAAACTCAGTTTAAGTTCCACCTTCTAAATAAAGAAAGTCTTTCTCAATTCCCCCAGCTGATATGTGCTCTCCCCAACAAAATTAGCTAATTTATTATGTATTATGTATATCCATGCCATCTCCTTCAATAAAATATATGTGGCCTGAGTACAAAACTATTTTGTTTTTATTTTTCTAGTCTCTGGTATAATGCCTGGCACTAGATAAATGTCCTCAATAGTAACTTGATAGGAAAACTCCAGTGGAGTGCCCCAAGGATTTCTTCTTGGCTCTTTGCTATTTTATCTTTATCAGTTATTTGAATAAAGGTACAGATGGCACATTTATACAATTTGCAAATAACACAAACCTGAGAGAGATAGCTAACATGCCAAATGGTAGGCAGGATCCAAAAGATCCTGGTAAACTAGAATATTGGGTTGAATCTAATAAAAGTCAACTCACATCAACAATAATTTATTAAGCATTTCGACTATACTAAGCACTGGGAATACAAATTCAAACAAACAAGATAGTCCCTGCCTTCAAGGAGCTTACATTCTAATAGGGGGAAATACATATAAAAGGGAGCTGAAAATGGGGTAGAAGCAAGAGCTCACTAGCCAGCTCAAACTAGCCAGTGAGAGCCAATTGTTAAATTTTCAAGATGAGTATTTATATCCCAGATATCAGCAAATGTTATAAATCAAGGCACAATCTGTTGTTGTTTTTATTGATTGTGAAGACATAAGAAGATACCAATAATGAACGTTAAACTTAAAAGTGTGTTCTGAATCCACATTTTCCTTCCAGAGAACCATTTATTAAATATTTGCCAGCACACCCCTGGGTAGAAGGCATGGTGTTGTTTGTTTTGATTTCAGGGAAGTGCTATTTGGAAGTGTCTAGCAGACTCCCCTTGGACACGTGGGGACTTTGAGACTACATTTCCCGTGATCCCTATGGGTTTCTGGTTTCTGGTTTAAGGCGTGGGGACGTCCAGTGTCCCCACATATGGGGAAATTTAAATTCGGAGGAGGGCCTAGAGAAAGCCTCTTTCTGGGTTTTGCAGAGTGGCTGGCTGGCATACCAGAGGGACAGGATGGGCTCCGGCGGTAAATATAAAAGATAGGCGTGGTCTTATATATATTTTACCATCATGGCCATGGTTTTAATTAAACTACTAATTTCTCTTATTATATCAGTCTTTATCATTTTTAATCTTAACAGTTATGGCAACCACACGAAGTTTGGATTAAGAATTCTCAATTTTCCAGATAGCCTAACGAGAAGTGGCCTTGCTTGCTATGCTTTTGCTAAAAGCAACAGCATGTTTTTGCCTCAGGTGGGACTCAGCCAGCCAGTCCAGCCCGACCCACCTTGGGAGGTCAGGCCAGCCAATTCTGGCTTCCGGCTTTAAACCCAAAATGCCGGAGCCCAGCCAGTATCGTCTCGCCGCTGATCTCCTGGGTCCTGACCTGGTCTCCCTTCCTGCCGCTTCCCTGCTGAACCGCGAGCCTGCCAGTGCCCCAGTGCCTGTGATCTCTGCCGCTTTTCCTGCTGCCTCATGTTCCTGCTGCAAGCCCATGCAAACCATTTCTGTTGATCCGGAATCCTGAGATTTCCGAGGAGCGACCCCCGCCCTGACTTACCGAGTGCCGCTGTTTCAGCTTCAGCTCTGCCGCTAAAGATTTGGGAAGTATCCCCCTTTCTCCCTACTCTCTTATAGAGAAACTCTTAACCTGAAAGGCCATTCTTGCCCTCCACGGGGAAACCCCCGCCCACAAGCTCTCCATGTGGGTATTTTCTACAAAACTGACCTAAGCTTTTCTCTAGCCCCAACCCCACATGGACCTAGCATCTGAACCTTGAACTAGTGATTACTCTTCACTTGGCGCATGGCCTATTCAAACTTTCTTGTGATTAAGAACTGAACATCAGGGGAAGAAACTCACCCCGTACCTGCTTAGAACTTTGAACTTAAAAAACCCCTTAACTTTTAAAACCTCAGAACTCAGAGTTTTAAAGAGACTGTATCTTACTGTATTTTGCTAATTCATTTTGTGAATTAATCTTGCTTATTTCATTGATTTTCCTGTTGCACTGAATCATTTTAAGCTAATGAAGTTTCTGCTTATGATTTTATTATATTTCCTAATTTACTTAAAGCTTACTGTATCAAAAACAATGCGGTTATATATACCATCTATGAACATCTTATAGGAGCACATGTCTTTTAAGTTTTATTCTGTCTTGGTAATTGTATAGAACCTTGGAAATTTCCATGCCTTGAGATTTAAATTGTAATTTTACAAGAGGTCTTTTAACTTTTACTCTAGATCCTAAAGAATTGTCTTAAAGGATAAGCTTTTATATATTTTATTATAAAAAAATTTATTGCCTTAAATGGGTAGAAGCATGAAAATTTCCTGCCCGGGATTTTTTTTTAAAACAGGAAGCCAAGGAGCTCCTGTATACTTTTATTAGAAGGATCTAGAATTCTTGAGGTAATTTAGACCAGAAGATTTTTTAAATATCAGGTTTTGATATGAAAGCAGTAACAGTTTGTTGAGAAACTCTTAGTCAAGATTTAAAAGTTGTAACAAGTATATGATTTTTTAAACATCATTGTTTATTGTTTTAAAATGTGTTATTGGAAATTATGATACTCTTATTTGAATGTGAGAAAGGAGACAGATGTCATCTGCGAAGTCAAGGTCCTCAAGCTGTTTGGTATGAGTCCATTGAATGCCCGCATTGTTGTCCTTGGTAATTCTTCTCATGATCCAATCTATGACCATCAAGAAGATAAGGGGCGAAAGCATGCAACCTTGCTTCACTCTGGTCTTCACTGTGAAGGGAGCCATCAGTTTCCCATTATGGATGACCTGGCAGGTAAAGTCTTCATATAACTGCTGGATGATGTTGATGAGCTTCGGGGAAATTCCGTAATGCTGCATCAATCTCCAGATGATGTTCCTGTCCACGCTGTCAAATGCCTTCTTGAAATCCACGAAAGTCATATAGAGGGGAGACTGCCATTCGATGGACTGTTCGATTATGATTCTTAGGGTGACAAACTTGCACGACTCTCTGAAGAAGCAGAGAAGACAGGTCTGAAGATTAACAAGAAGAAGACCGAGGTGATCACAGTCAACAGCAGACAGGACCTGCCAATCCAACTACAGGAAGAAAACATCAAGGAGACAGACCACTTCACCTATTTGGGTAGCATAGTCAGTAAGGACGGCGGAGCAGATGAGGACATCAGAAACCGAATCAACAAAGCCAGACAGGTATTTAACACCTTATGGTCTGTCTGGATCTCCAAAGCACTGTCCCTCGTCACTAAGCTCCAAATCTTCAATACCAAAGTAAAGACCATCCTCCTATATGGATCAGAAAACTGGAGAGTGACAAAAGTCAACCACCAAACTCCAAGTCTTTGTTAACAGATGTCTACGCTACATCTTGAACATCAGATGGCCTGAAAAGATCTCCAATGCTAGTCTCTGGGAAAGAACAATCCAGTATCCCATTAGTCAGGACATAAAGAAACGTAAGTGGAGATGGATAGGACATAGGCTACAAAAACCAGAAGACAACGTAGCAAGACAAGCATTGAGCTGGAACCCTTCAGGGAGGAGGAAAGTCGGAAGACCAAAACAGACCTGGTGAAGATCTGCCGAAAATGAAACAAAAACAGTCAGAATGACATGGGCCCAGCTGGGGGAAGTTGCCCAGAACATAGTCCGCTGGCATGAGATGGTTGCGGCCCTATGCTCCTAAGGAGTCAACAGGAATAATAATAATAATAATAATAATAATAATAATAATAATAATAATAAATAATATTTGAATGTGCATTGTGAATCTGCTATTTTGTAAAACCCTCACAGAAAGTGAATCTCATTTTTGGGTAAAAAAAACCCATCACTAGTTCTAAGCTATATGTATATATTTTTATTTTTAAAACATTTTTTTTAATTAGAGCAATTGATTTTTCCTTTTTCTCATCTTGTACTGGAAGTACATATATTATCATTATTTATCCTTTTTTTAACTTTACAGTGATATAAGCTTAATGCAAATACCTGAGGAGCCTATGTGACTGTAATTTAATGCTTTTCTGTCTGATTCCAGGAGAAAGGAACACAAGAGCCATTAATAGTGCTAAGAAAGCACAAGGTCAAAGAGACCTGACTGAGAATCTGCATAGATTGCAGGAGTTCTATGCCAATACTGAAGGGCTTGAAACTGGAGTTTGAGTTTTTTTGGAGTTCCAGTCTTTTCTAACATTTTAGAGGACGAGGATCCCCTTTAACTTATATTCATAGTAAAGCACCTAAGATTGGTTATTTATTGGCTCATTCCCTGAGAAGTTGAAGGCAAATCAGATCAGAGAGAGACGGTTCCCTTAAGTCCTGGCCCTGAATGGGTAATAGCAAACTGCTTAAATCACTTTCATTGGGACTTGATTCAAAGGCCTGTTACAAGTTTATTTTCCCTACATTTTTTGCACATTTTACATTTTATTCACAAGTTAATTTTTTCTTCTTTTTTCTTGAATTTTATTCTTTTTATTTTGCCAGTTGATTTCATACAACCCCCGTGACTCAGCCACTCATCCTTAGCTGACCTGAGGTACCCTTTTCAGGAAATAAGGTGTGTTTAGAATTTTCCTCAGGGGGATGTGTGTTAAGTTTTTAAAAATTTGATAATGTAAAAATATATGTATCTTTCACTCCTTTAGGAGTAATATCAGGGGGAAATGTATGATTCTTAGAAGGAAATGTATGTTTTATAATCTATAATGTTAAGTTTAAATTATTTTGAGAATAATTTCAGGATAAGGATTTTGTCATCTCCCCAGAATCCAGACAACAGACCTGTTTGGTGAAGGCACCAAAAAGATGCCTAAAGACCCTTCATTGGACCATGAAGATCAAAATTGAACTTTGGGGTGCAGTTGATTGAACTATGGGGAGTTGAAATTAAGTTGAATGTATTGTTTTGAATGTACACTAATATGCCAATAGGGGACTGCCCCCAAATTGGTTTTTTGTCAATGCGGCTAGTTTTATCCATTTGTTTATCTATTTCTTTTATCCCCCAAATTCCTAGAATTTAGAAGTTGTCTATGTTTACAGATCCAGCGAAGAAAAAGGGCCAACCTTTTTTTTGCTGGATCTCAGGGGGAAATGTTTGTTTTGAATTCAGGGAAGTGCTATTTGGAAGTGTCTAGCAGACTCCCTATGGACACGTGGGGACTTTGAGACTACATTTCCCGTGATCCCTATGGGTTTCCGGTTTAAGGCGTGGGGACGTCCAGTGTCCCCACATATGGGGAAATTTAAATTCGGAGGAGGGCCTAGAGAAAGTCTCTTTCTGGGTTTTGCAGAGTGGCTGGCTGGCGTACCAGAGGGACAGGATGGGCTCCGGCGGTAAATATAAAAGATAGGCGTGGTCTTATATATATTTTACCAACATGGTCATGGTTTTAATTAAACTACTAATTTCTCTTATTATATCAGTCTTTGTCATTTTTAATCTTAACAGTGTCAAAGTCTAAAAATGAAAAATGGCCTGGTCTGGACTCCTCAAAATAGAGGTTCCAAGAAAAACTCACCAACAGGAGAAAGAGGCCATTTGGACAAAGGGAGCTATAGCTGAGGCATGGTAGCAAAATTCCATCTCCAAAAATAGATGCCTATTAATTGGAAATGTGTGGTACGTGAAGGTATGGAATATTATTGTGCTATAAGAATGCAGAGAAGCATAGAAAGATCTATATGAACAAATACAGAGTAACCAGATTCAAAAAAACAATATACACATTACTCTATATTGTAATACTGAATATTACTGAATATTGCATATATCACTATTTAACTGTAATGTTTACATTTACAACAATGTAAATGGAAAGAATCACTACAAACCAAAAATCAAAAGTGAATTAACAAAATTATCGAATCAAACAAGACTCACTGAGAGGGCACCCCCAACCCATCCCTTCCATGGAGATTTGAGGTCCACAAGTGTTATAAATTGAACATTTTAAAAGTTTTTCAATATATTGATCATGCTAATTTCTTTCTTCTCTAAAGAATACTATTTATTATATGGGATAGCTCTCTGGGAAGAGAAAGGAAGGAAGGAATATTTGAAATAATCATGATGATGTAAGAAAAAAATCATGTTTAATAGAGATAAAAGAATAAGCATTCACTTAAAACAGCTAATTCCTATAGCACTTATTTTGTGCCAAGTGTTGGTGTTATTATTATATGCAAAGTGCTTTTTACAAATATTATATCATTTAATCTTTGTAATAATCCTGTGATATAGGTGCTGTTATCTACATTTTATAGATAAAGAAACTGAGGCAGACAAGTTAACAAACAGAACATCCTCCAATTGACATTCAAATCCCTTCAAAACTTACTCCCTCTTTCCAATTTTCTTACCTCTTAAGGTAGCTAAGTTATCCTTCCATGTAGGTGAGTTATCCTTCATCCAAAATGACAGCACTGGTGATGTCTTTTGACTCCTGCAGAAATTAGATTTAAGTGACACAGAGTTGACCAAAATAATCAGCCTCACTCTCTCTTTCAGAGTCATTCAAATTTAGTGGCAAGACAAAAGTCAGGACAACTGTTGATGGCTCAGGAAAACCCTGACTTCTTTGATGCCTGACCAAGCTCTAAGCACTTCACCAGTCCCTGTTTCAGCCTCCTTCATGGCCATTGAAACAAATTGTTCTGATCTGCCCATTCCCCCAAGGAAAGTCTTTACTTGCTGGGGTAGACACCTCCCTAACTCACCAATAGGTCTGAAGCCTGGCAGGTTACATTTAACCTGGTTTAGCCCATCTGCTGAAATAGTTTATCAAGGTGTGGCCACCATGAATGCTACAGCTTCTTAGAGTCACAGGTGAGAGCTAAGTGAAAGCTGGGCACCAACAAATATTTATTAACTATTACATTATTTTATTAAATATCTAAATTAACAAATTATTTTAAGCATTATCTAATTCAATAAATACCTATTAAATATTAAATTATTTTGTAAAATAGTAAATAACTAATTCAACAAATGTTTGTTAAGCATAATAATGTATTAAATATTATCTAGTTCAACAAATATTTATTAAATCACTACCATTTAGCACTCCAGCCAGTATTTCTTTCAAGCAAAGAAATTAGAGCATTGGTCAAAATGTAGAAAACTTGGCTTTCCAAATGAATTCCTCAACAAGTATATTGTGCTTAGCACTGAAGATACAAAGGTTTTTAAAAAAAAAAAGACACTCCATAGTACCAACCCTTAAGAAATTTCCAGAATGGAGTGAGGGAAATAGAGAGAGGGGGTAATCATGTGCACAAATAATATTACAACAATTTAGAATTTCATGAGTGTATAGGAAAGGTCAAACAGAGAAGCATGGCAGAACTTCAAGCAAAGGCTTTACAGATGAGGAAACTAAAGGCCAGATATACCATAGAGGGAATTCTTTTTCAGTAGCAAATTGGACAAGACATCCATGGTGGAAGTATGGGACACTGGAAAAAAATACTATATTTAGAGTCAGTGTACTGAGTTCAACTCTTGTCTCTGACACTTATTACCTGTAGGTCTTTGGACAAGTTACTTAACTCCAGGCTTCAGTTTTCTCACCTATAAAATAAGAGGGTTGAATTAGGTGGCTTCCAAGGTCCCTCCCACTTCTTAATATATGATCCTAATATTCTCTGAGGACTTTTTCAATTTGGACACCTATGCCCTTCAAAACTGTCTCTTTTTTCTCCTTTTTTAAACCTTTACTTTCTGGCTTAGAATCAATACTAATCAAGTCACTTAGCCCCCATTGCCTAGCCCTTACCACTCTTCTGCCTTGGAACTGTTTTTTAAAAATGATGAAGGCCGATATTATAAGGGAAAATAGTATTTTAATTAAAGCCATGCTGATAGAGATAAATCAACCATGTACCTGTAAGAAATCTATTCAAAATGCCCGCCAGTACCTATCTCCTTCCATCTTGTCTCTCTCATACGCCAACAAGCCCGCTCAGGTAGCAAAAGAGGGCATCTCAAGCCCACCCTCCGAATTTAAGTTGAGCTCAAAGTTGGTTCCCATTCTCTGACGTAATCACATCACAAACCGGAAACCCATTGGAACCGGGAAATGTAGTCTCAAAGTTCCCCACATGTCCAAAGGAAGTTTGTAAGATACTTTTAAATGGCACCTCCCTGAATTCCAAACACACAGAACTAATACATAGTATTGATTCCAAGACAGAAGGTAAGGGTTTAAATAAAATAAGTTTTTAAAAAGGAATCAATACTATGTATCAGTTACAAGGCAGAAGAGCAATAAGGTCTAGGCAATTGGGTTTAAGTGACAAGTGCAGGGTCATATAGCTAAGAAGTGTCTGTGGTCATATTTGAACCCAGGACCCCCCATCTCCAAGCCCCAATAACTGTCTCTTGTTGCCAACCTTTGGTAGTGCCTTAAGAACCCCAGTCAGAGTACTATTACTATGAAGAACCTAATTCTCTCTCTCAGTGGGTTGGGGTGACATGGTGGCACAGTAAAATGAAAAGAGTCAAAAGATTTGAATCCTAGTTCCTCTTCTGATCTTAGCCAAATCATTGACCCTTAATTGCTCTTAGTTTCCACATCTATAAAATGTTTGGACAAGCTCTATCCTACACTAATGCATTGCTGGGTATATAAAAACTGTCACTCCTTTTTATTTATCATTTCTTTCTTTGGAGGTGGGCATACATGAATCATTCTTCAAACAATATTTCTGTTGCTGTATATAATGTGCTCTTGGTTCTGCTCATTTCATTCTTTATAATTTCATGTAGATCTTTCCACATTTTTTTAAACTGTACCTTCCACCTTAGAATCAATACTGTGTATTGGTTCCAAGGCAGAAGAGCAGTAAAGATTAAATATTGGGGAGTAAGTGGCTTGCCCAGGGTCACGCAGCTAGAAAACGTCTGAGACAAAATTTGAACCCAGGACCTCCCATCTCTCTGAGCCTAACTCTCAATCCACTGAGTCACCTAGCTGCCCCCTATATTTTTGTAAAATTAACCTGTTCATCATTTCTTGTGATACAGTAACATTCCATCATAATCATATGCCACAATGTGTTTAGCCATTGCCCAATGAATGGACATCCCTCCAATTTCCAGTTCTTTGACACCACAAGGAGACCTATTATAAGATGCTGAACTAGACTTGCCGTAAGTCTGGACAACTAAAACCATTCTCAAATTTTAAAAAAGGAAACGCATAACAGAGCATTGTACATTCACCTCTCGCCATTTGAATTGCCCATCTTGTTCCCTACTAGTTACATTCTTGTTTTAAGTGCCTTTTTGTTTTAACAGTTGTTCACTTTTTACAATGCTATTATTGAAGTTATTTATTGAATAAAAATGCTTAAAATACCCCCCAAAAAAAGGAAACAAATGAGCAAGCCTAAAAAAATTAAAAATAATAAAATATGGCACTTCTGCCAGTGTTTCTTTCCAGGAAAGAAAATAGAGCATTGGTCAAAATGCAGAAAACTTGGTTTTCCAAATGATCTTTAAACTGCATGTTTTCCCAATGAGGTAAAATACTTGGGCATCTTACAGATAATCAAGGGCCCTTTCCAGTCATTTTAGAGCCAGTAAGCCTCATTCATAGTCACCCATCTTAGTAAGCAACTCGGGAAAAGTCTCTTGGAGGCATTTCTGCCAATTTTTATTTCAGTGTTTCCTTCCAAATATGCTGCCATCTTTTGCAATGGGGTTGAAGAAAGATGTCATCAAATTCTAGAAAGTTCATACAAATTGACATCTCTCCTTTTGGCTAACTTAAAGTAAGGAGATATAGTCTCTTTTCCATCTTTTATTTTCCAAATCCAAAGCTATTTGTGACTTTGGGCAGGCCACTTAATGTCTTAAGTCCTCAGTTGTCTCATCAGTAAAATGGGGGGCAGAGGGCAGGGTTCAGTTTAGATGATCTCTAAAGAAAAGGCCTCTTTGAGATCTGAGGCTGCCCTCTGAAGAAGTTGTTCTAAAACTAGGGCCAGAATTCTAGTTCAGAAAACTCTCTACCATTTTGTCATATAGAATAGAAAGAGCACAGATTGGGAATCAGGTTTGAATCTCAGCTCTACAACTTAATATCTGAGATCTCAGGGGTAGCTAGCTGGCTCACTGGACAAAGAGCTAGGGCTAGAGATGGTAGGTCCTGGATTCAAATTTGGCCTCAAACACTTCCTAGCTATGTGTCCCTGGGAAAATCATCTGAGCCCCATTGTTTAGGTTTTATCACTTAGAACCAATTGATTCTAAGACAGAAGGTAAGGGTGTAAAAAGAAAAGAGCCTTCTTAATGCATATTTTTTAAAACATCAGTGTCTTCTTGCCTTTTACCACCAATAATAGAATCCTCACTTATAACAGGTAAGTAGAGTTAAAGAAAGAGATGTAACCCTGGTCATATCTGAAAACATGTCATTCTATATTTATAATACACCTCCTCCCTTCTGTGAAGAGCCAATCAAACTTTCTTTGTCTATCAATCAGCAACTTTTAAATTAATCAATCAAGAACTTAAAGCACCCCTACTTAACACTAAGTAAGAGTGTTTGCAAGTCACTTGCTAAAGTGGGTGACAACTCCAGAGGCTATTGCCCTGCCCCTGGGCAGTGCTAAGGAAATTGAAAGACTGCAATTGGTTCCCGTGGAAAGGACAGGAAGTGACAGGAGAAAAGGACTATAAAAAGTCCTGAACTTCCTGTCCAAAGGACTTTGGATTTGCTTTTGGATCTTGGCTTTGGAATGCTTCTTTAGAAAACTTCTCCTGGGGAATTTGCCTTCAGAGATTCTGTGTCAGGGAGCTGGATGAGTAGCTGGCCTTCCTTTCCTGGCTTCTGGAGAGATTGGTTCTAGAAAGGCCTTCCTTTCCTAGAGAAGGCTACATTGATAGAACCCTTGCTGAAGACACCACCAGACTTCTGGCAGAGGATTACTAGAAAATACACGTGGGGACAAGGGACATGATGAAGGCCTGCTGGGGCTGAGCCCCACACTGGAGCAGATAGATAATTCTCTATCCTTTTCTTACATTTTCCCACTTTCACTCTTTCCACCTCTTTGTAAATAAAGTTACTAAATGTCATTTTGACTTAAGTAATAATATCTTTAAATCAGCGACCACAATATTACTTTAGAATTCTCATATTAGCATAAAACCTAAATTTTAAACTCTTACACTTCCAAGAGGCATGCTTTACCTTCTGTAGTGGAAGCCATATCCTGATCCCTTGCCCTATGCAAGTTAAGCTAGTGTTTCCTTTAAAGATAGTGAGAGCATCCCCAAGACCTGATATGATAAAGGGACTAAAAAGCTTCAAGCTATTCATATCACCCTCTTGTCATCTGATTGAGTACAATATAGAAGAAGCTCCCAGTGTTTCCTTGTGATTGGCTAGTGGAACACAATGGACAGGGCCCACAAGGGAGCAGCAGAATCAACTCAGGGTATCCTCCAATGTCTATCCTTTTTTTAAAACCCTTACTTTCCCTCTTAGAATCAATATTGTGTATCAGTTCCAAGGCACAAGAGTGGTAAGAGCTAGGCAATGGGAGTTAAGTGACTTGCCTGGGGTCACAGAGCTAGGAAGTGTCTGAAGCCACATTGGAACCCAGGACCTCCAAGTCTCTAGTCCTGGCTCTCAATGCCCTGAGCCACCTGGCTCCCCACAATACATATTCTAATGATGCATATCCTTCTTCTGCTAAGTCTGATTAAATCTCCTTTTATTAACAGTGGAGTGCCTATGAGTGTTTCCTTTCAAACCAATAGCAAACATAAACTACCAGGGCATCAGCCTGAGTCAGGCTTAGTCTAGACCAATGATGGCAAACCTTTTAGAGACAAAGTGCCAGGTCCTGCCCCCCCTCCAGACTAAGTGCCATGCCCCCCTCCAGAGGCTGAATGCTGTGCCCTACTCCTCCAACTCGTCCCCTTACCTTCGTTACCACAAATAGGAGAGGGAGGAAGTGCTCCCATTGGACTGCTGGGCAGGAGGGTGGGTGATGAGAGGCATGTGTGGAAAGGGGGAAGAGAGTGGCCCAGGCACTCTGCTCCCCTCCAACTCTGCTCTCCTCCAGCTATATGACACTGTAAGCTATACTCCCCTCAAACCTAGCTCCTCTCCAACCCCACCAGGGGAATTGCCTTCAATTGCCTTCACCTCATACTCAACAGGCTGTCATCTGTGCTACATGTAAGCCCTCCTCAAGGGGTGGGGGGGGGGGGTGAAGTGAGGAATGTCCTCAGGAACATGGAGATAGGGAGGGGAATAGCTTTGCCCCATCCCTCTGGTTTTCTAGTAACAAACTCTGGCAGAGTACTGCAGGCATGCCCACAGATAGGGTTCTGTATGCCCTTTTTTGCACAGTGCCATAAGTTCACCATCACTAGTCTAGCCTGCCATCTATCCTTTGAATTTACATTTGGTAACTGCATTAATCAGAGCTCTAAAGCTTTTTAGTGTTGTTTTCCTTTCAGTGATTGTAGTTACTATGTAAACTGTTCTCCTGATTTTGCTTACTTCACTTCATCATTTCATACAAATACAAAGGCAGATTCTGACCCGTTTTTCCTCCTCTGAGTCAAAACATCCAGCTTCTACCACTGTAAGAAGATCCTTAGATGGAAAAATGAAAGGTAAAACAAAATTTGATTTTTTATAGCAACTTGAGCCTTCATTTTTATATCTCCCCTCCCCACATGTCACTTTATCTAAGATTATTTTAAGGATGTTTATACCTTCCCCTCTCTTGAGGATCACCTAGCTAACATAATTATAGGATGTGTCCTTTCTTTGGAAATATCTCCTCTAGGGCCACTGGCACAACACAAAGTAAATGGCCAGCTGGGCTTCTGTGGACACTGTTCTCCTGACTCAAGGTAATTATCTCCCTTCCTCCCGTGATCATAGACTGCTCCAAAGGAAAACTACAACACAGTGCTGAAGTGTTAAAAACTGTTTACCTGGACCAAACAAGAGGAGTGTGTGGGAGTGTGTTTTCTTGAGGGAGAGAAGAGAGAGAAAAACTATCTCCAATTGTAGCAATCAGATTGTTTGTGCCAAAACAAGAGTGAGTCACAGTACAGGCAGTAGGCCAGCAGGAATGGAGATAGAACCTGGAGCCACACCCTCCAGAATAAGAATAGTATTCTGTGATCTAATTGGGAAAAAATGTACCTGCTCAGTGAACTGGCTAGAGGAACAGCTTTGTCATTAAGGCAATTTGGGTAGAGCTATGATTAGAGATGGACCAACCTGCCAAGATCAAAACCAAAGTTACCTCCAGTCTTCACCCTGCCCTTCCAGACTCTCTCCCTGTCATTGTCCTTTCTTTATCCAGCTGCTATCTCTGAGCCATGATGTGACCTGGAGTCTTTGTGGGGAAAGCACCTGACACTTAATCAAAATAATCATAGTAATGGTCTTTAAAAATGCTGATGATGATTGGCAAAGTAGACAAAAAAGGAAAAGGGCAAATGTTGAAGGAGCTCTGAGAAAGCAGGTCCGTTAACATACTGTTGGTGTAGATATGACCTGGTCCAGCCTCTCTGGAAGACAATTTAGAATCATGCCCCAAAAGTCACTAAACTTTGCAAACTTTGATGCAGTAACACTGCCAATTGGTCTATACCCCCAAAGAGATAAAAGGAAAAAGACCCATATGAACAAAAATATTTATAGCAGTTCTTTTCTTTTCTTTTTTTATTTTGGTGGCAAAAAACCCTGAAAACTAAGAGTATTTCCATTTATTAGGAAATGGCTAAACAAATTAAAAGGACAGCTAGATGGCACAACGGAGAGCACCGAGCTTAGAATCAGGAAGATTCATCAAAAGTTCAAATGTGACTTCTATCACTTACTGGCTGGGTGATCCTAGGCAAATCACTTATCCCTGTTTGCCTCTGTTTCATATAAGGAAAATGAGTTGGGCAAGGAAATAGCAAACTACTTCAATATCTTTACCAAGAAAATTTGTTGAGAGCAATAGAGAGAAACATGGTCTGTCAGTATAATCTGTGAATCCCATCAGATCCAGCTATAGCTGATGATTATAACTAATTGATGATGACTCCTTCCATAATTAAAAGTTTTCCTGTGTAATAAATCATTTTAATTTAAAGAAAGGGGGAAATATGTGAGATGCCAATAAGAGAATAGATAAAAATCTGAGACCCCTCTTTTGACCCCTTTTATGATCCATACCTTTTCTTATTGGAAAAACATTATAGACTTATTGAAAAGCTTTGAGTCCTTAGCAGACCAGCAGCTACTGAGTTAACAATTTCTCTCCTTGATAATTAAGAAGTCTGAACTCCAAAAAATATATTACTTAGATAATCAAGGCCAGAAACAGACAAAGCTAGACAAGACTTTATCTGACCAGGTGCAATCCTGTAAATCAAGAGTACAGGACTCAATTTGTTTAGGATCTCCATGAAATATATTTCTGCAAGTTGGAGCAGATATGAGCTAAACATTTAATCTGACTGTTCTCATTCCATCTGATGCCACTAAGCACCACTCTGAACCCCCAGAAATATAAAGCTGGATCTCTATAAAAATTCACAAAAATGAGGTCACAAAGAATCAAACATGACTGAACAACAACAAAACAAATTATAGTATGTAAATGCAATAGAATACTATTGTGCTGTAAGAAATTATGAAAGGGGGACAACTAGGCATTCAGTGAATAGAGAGTCAGGACTGCAGACCAGAGGTCCCCAGTTTAAATCTGGCCTCTGACACTTCCTAACTGTGTGACCCTGGGTAAGTTACTTAACTCCCATTACCTAGCCCATGCTGGGGAAGATATGGCCGCTCTGTTCTCCCTCTCCATCCACCTGAGGACATTTTGCATGCCCTGCCCCTCTGCCTAGCAGACCAATTTGAGCACTTTCTGCAGGTTCTCTTGGGTAAAGGGGGGTGGGGGTGACTCATAGGCAGCTTGAAGGTGAAGTTTGGGCACATGATCTCTAAAAGGTTCATCAATGCTGGTCTAGACCTTACCACCCTTACTGCTCTTCTACCTTGAAACTGATACATGGCATTGATTCTAAAACAGGAGATAAGGAAGGAAAGAGAAAGAAAGAAAGAAAGAAAGAAAGAAAGAAAGAAAGAAAGAAAGAAAGAAAGAAAGAAAGAAAGAAAGAAAGAAAGAAAGAAAGAAAGAAA
>NC_058131.1:179519024-179658666 GCF_016433145.1 Gracilinanus agilis | reverse complement strand
GAAGGAAGGAAGGAAGGAAGGAAGGAAGGAAGGAAAGCAAGAAAGAATTAAATTACAAAAGGGACAATTTTGGAAGAAACTGGGAAGACTTTTTTGAACTGAATAGAGGATAACCAAGATGATAAAACTGGACACAAGAACTTGGGAGATTTATTCTTGAAAAGCTATAGCTAAGCAAACAAATAAATAGAGAGATAGAAGATAGATGGATGGATTGGATAAGTGATAGATGGGGTGATAGTATAAAAGATAAATAGTTGGAAAGGATAAATGATAGGTGGATGGATAGAAAGGATGATAGATAAGATAAAATAGGATATGATAGATGATAGAAAGATGGATGGATAGTATAGATGAGAATGTTTGGATAGGATGAATGAAAGATGGGTAGATAATTGGTTGTTGTCATTCATACTCAAAGAGGACCATAATGACATCACAGTGTACTGTGCATCCGACTGTAGCTGATCAAACCAATACAAGCTTGGGAAGCTCTACCACAGGTTTGGCACAAATAGTCATATGAACATTTGGGAAGAAGATGTCTCTAAATTTGCACATCTCACATTTCTTTTGAGCTACTGCAATTTTGCTTTTTCATGGAGCACAGTATCTTCTTTGATGCCATGCCATGCCATGATGGATGATCCAATGCCAGTGTCTTCCATATCTCACAATTGATATCAAAGTTCTTCAGAAAGACCTTTAGAGTGTCCTTGTATTCTTTCATCCAACCTCCATGTGCGCATTTAGCTTCATTTGTGAGTTCTCCACAAAACAGTCATTTAGGCAAACATTTAACATTTGAACATGGCCAGTTACATGCTCTGGAGTAGGGTTTGAATGCTTGGCAGTTCAGCTTGGGAAAGGACCTCAGGTTTCAGGACCTTATCTTGCCAAGTGATCTACAGAATCTTCCTGAAACAATTCAAATATAGATGATAAATAGATGGTTGGATTGGATAAATGATAAACAGATGGATAGAATAGATAAATAAAGTGGGATAAAATAGATAATAAATAGATGGATAGTAGGGATGATAGCTGGATAGGATAAATAATAAACAGATGGATAGAATGGATGGTAGATGTTAGATGGAGTGAGTAAAGTTATTTGTTAAATGCTTATTCTGTCCCAGGAATTTTGCTAAGAAGAACAGGTCTACAAATAGGTATCAGTTTCTGGCTGTCCCACATGCCTACAGTGGAACCCCCTCTTCATCTTGGATTTCTGGATTCTCCATCTTCCTCCAAATCCCAAATAAAATCTCATCTTCCACAAAGGGCTTTCCCAAATCCTTTAAAAACAACAACAACAATAACCCTTACCCTTTGTCTTAGAATCAATACTATTAATTCCAAGGCAGAAGAGTGGTAAGGGCTAGGCATCTAGGGTTAAGTGACTTCCTAGGGTCACATAGCTAGGAAGTGTCTGAGGTCACATTTGAACTCAGAACCTTCCATCTCCAAGCCTGGTTCTCTATCCACTGAACCACCTAACTGCCCCCCTAATCCCTCATAATTCTATTGCTTTCCTTCTGTTAATATTTCCTATTTCTGGGGGCAGCTCAGTGGATTGAGAGTCAGGCCTAGAGACGGGAAATCCTAGGTTCAAATCTAGCCTCAGCCACTTCCTCACTGTGTGACCCTGGGCAAGTCATTTGACCCCCAATGCCTAGTCCTTATCACTCTTATGCCTTGGAGTCAATAGACAGTATTGACTCCAAAACAGAAGGTAAGAGTTTAAAAATCTATACATATAGGAGGGGTAGCTGGGTAGCTCAGTGGATTGAGAGTCAGACCTAGACAGAGGAGGTCCTAGGTTCAAATCCGGCCTCAGACACTTCCCAGCTGTGTGCCCACCTTACCACTCTTCCACCTAGGAGCCAATACACAGAAGTTAAGGGTTTAAAAAAAAATATATATATATATATTTCCCATTTCTCCTATATACACTTGTTTGCTTCTTGTCTCCCCATTAGATTGTGAGCTTCTTGAGTACAGGGGCTGTCCTTTGGCTTTCTTTGAATCCTAAATGTTCAGCATAGTTCCTGGCACATAGTAAGCATTTAATAAATGCTTATTGACTAATTATACATATTTAAGAAAAGCAAGCTATACCTAACAGAGATCTGCAATTTCATATATAATCCTCTTTTTCTGTTCTACTGTGTATATGAAAATGTTCATTTTACTTGGCTTTTAAGTTCAGAATTTTTTAAAATGTGCTGCTAAAAAGAGAAATAAATGCTAACTGAAAAAATATATAATTTTAAATGGTCCCCTGAGCCTCAGAAAAACTAAAATACGCTTGAGTAAACAAGACTGTTCCTTTCAGATAATAGTTATAGCACTTTAAGATTTACAAATCACTTAACAAATATTATCTTCACAACCACCCTAGGTATCCCTATTTCACAGATGAGGAAACTGAGGCAAACAAAGGTTACATGACTTGTCCAGGATCACACAGCTAGTATCTGAGCCAAGATTTGTTCTCAGGTACTCTAGTCACTGTGCCACCAAGCTGTGTCACATATCCCCTGATTTTTAGTCTTGGTACCTTTGTCCATACTGTTTCCAATATCTACAATGCTCTTCTTCCTCCCTATCCCTTCATGCTTAAAGTCCAGGTCAAAGCTTGCCTCCTCCAAGCAGCCTTCCCTTATCCTCCAGCAGATAATGGTTTCTCCTCCCTCAGAAGTCTCATAGTTCTCTGTTTATATCTCCCTACCTACTTATCCACCCTACTCCATTTTATAACGACTTAGATAGATGGCTAACATGGTATACCAGAGAGGAAGAGAGACCATACAGTGGAATGAGCACCCCAGTCTTGGAGCCAAAAGACCCTGAGTCCAGCATCAGCCACATACAACCTTTGGCCAATCATTCATCCTGCTGAAACTCAGTTCTCTCATCTGCAAAATGAGAAAAAAATAATACTTGTAACACCTACCTCACAGGTTTTTTTCCAGATAAGAGCCTTTTGAGACTTCCAGGGGTGGAGCCAAGATGGCGGAGTAAACCAGAGCAGCTTCCTGAGACCAGGAGAATCCTCTCTGACCGAGATTAAAATATGCCACAAAACAAATACAGGAGTGAAAGAACCAGATGAGAGCCTTTTAAACTCTGAATACTATTGAAATGTAAGTTACACCCAAACTCTCCTCAATTATAAGCTCCCTGTGGAGTTTTTCTTTTTATCTCCTTTAGAGTCCACAGCAGTATTTTCTTATATTAGCTACTTATGTTGTTGTTTGTTGTTAAACCATTTTCAGTCATGTCCAACTCTTTGTGACCCCATTTTTGGGTGTTTCTTGGCAGAGATACTAGAACTGAGTCAAATAGGGTTAAGTGACTTGTCCAGGGTCACACAGCTAGGAAAGGTCTGAGGCCAGATTTGAACCCATGAAGATGAGTGATTTCAAGTCCAGTGCACTCTATCCTTTGGGTCACTGCCTGCCTCTCCTAACAAAATATACTTGTTATGTATTTTATAAAGGTAAGGAATTCTCATCTAGCTATCCATTGGGAAGTAACCGGCAAGGAAACTGAGTCATTTTGAGAATAGAGTATGGGCAAAGGCTTCTAGAAAGAGATAGAATTTGAGTGCAGTCTTGAAGGAAGTGAGAAAAACCAAAGGGTGAAGGTAAAGAGAGAGACCCTTTATGGCATGGGAGACAGGCATTGCAAATGCACGGTCAGGAGACGGGGTGTCCTGAGAGAGAAGTAGCAAGTGGGCCGCTATAGCTGATCAAAGACTTCATTGAAGTGAGTAAAGCAGATGACCCGGAAAGGTAAGAAGGGGCCTTCTTACAACTCCAAACAAAATTTAATTCCTGATTAAACACCAAAATATAGAACTTTACATTTGACAAAAGTGGCAAACAACAGAAGGGCGATTCATCACAGGTTTAGGACCACAGATTTAGAGCTGGAAATGACCTTTAAGGTCATCTAGTCCAACTCCTTCATTTTATAGGTGGAGAAAATATGGCCCAGAGAAGTTAGCTGACTTGCTCCACATCACCCAGGGAGCAAACAGCAGAACTAGGGTTCAAGCCCAGGACTTCTGACTACAACTCCAGTGTTCTTTTCACTAGACCACACTAAATCCCCTCTAACTCCAAATTTAGAGCTTTTTGCACCAAGAAAGGAAAGAGCAAGAACATCTGGTCCAATCGCTTCATTTGACAGTTGAGGAAACTGATGTCCAAAGACGCAGAGTTAGTGATAGAACACTACGGCAACCAGGGTGCCCGTCAGGACAAATGGTGCTGGCCTCCTGCGACAAGAGCATCCAGGCTCAGAGGTAACAGCTTGGTATGTGCATAGCGACCTTCTCATGCCCAGCTCCAGCTTTCTTCCTGCCAGCTGAACTGGAAATGCCACCAAAAATCACATTATTATGGTATCTCAGCACTATTGCTCCCATGCCTTGCAGGCACAACAAATGATTATTACTACTAGAACTGTTATTAATAATAATGGAAGAGGTGGAACACAGCATTTCCAACAACTCAAACCCCAGAGTAATAACTGTTTACCTAGTGCCTCTGAGACATTAACCCATTGACCTTCGCCACACCCTTGAGGGGCAAACAGTGTTGTCAACATTTTACAGAAGCAAAAGCTAAGGGGAAGGGGAGTAGCTACGCAGCTCAGGGGATGGAGAGCCAGGTCTAGAAACAGGAGGTGCTGAGTTTAAATCTGTCCTCAGATATTTCCCAGCCATGTGACCCTGGGCAAGTCACTTAACCTCTTGCCTAGCCCTTAGTGCTCTTCTGTCTTGGAGCTAATACCCAGTATTGATTCTAAGACAAAAGGTAAGGATTAAAAAAAAAACCCAAGGCAGAAAAGCCAGTAATTTTGTGAGGCTAAAGAAGGGCAAAGTATCAGAGCAGACTAAAAATTCCAAAACTCTAAGACTGACTGGATGAACCAGAATTTGGTGCCCCAAAAGTGTCTGACAGCCAAGCAGTTCTGGATATAAGAAAGATGAGGGGGATCATTTTGTTTGGTCCCAAGGGAACATGTGGGCAGGATATCATGAGCCAGATGCTGGAAATGGCAATTTTTTTTAAACCTTTATCTTCTGTCTAAGAATAGATACTCAGAATTGATTCCAAGACAAAAGAGAGAGGTAAAGGTTAGGCAACTGTAGTTAAGTGACTTGTCCAAAGTCACACAGCTAGGGAGTATCTGAAGCCACATTTGAACTCAGGACCTCCCATCTCAGCCTGGCTCTCTATCTGCTGAGACACCTGCTCCAGGCTATTATTTATTTATATGTTTGTTTATCTTGAAATTTTTTTTATTTAATCAATTAATTTCAAATGTTTTTCCATGGTTCCATGGTTCATGTTCTTTCCCTCCCCTCCAACCTCCCTCCCTCCCTGGTAACCAACACACATTCCACTGGGTTTTAAATGTGTCATTGATTAAGACCTATTTCCATATTATTGATATTTGCACTAGGGTGATCGTTTCGAGTCTACATCCCCAATAATATTCCCATTAGCCATGTGTTCAAGCAGTTGTTTTTCATCTGTGTTTCTACTCCCACAGTTCTTCCTCTGAATGTAGATAGCATTCTTTCTCATAAGTCCCTTCGAATTGTATTATTTATTTTTAAAGTGAAAGCAATATAGGAGAGGTTTTTAATGGCTCTGGACTCAGACAAACTGAATTCTAATCTTGATTTTGATGCTTACTAAAATCCCCCCTTCTATAGGAAGCCTTCTCTAACACTTCTTAATTCCAGTGCTTTCTCTCTTTTAATTATTTCCTATTCATCCTGTACATGACTTGCTTTTTACATATTTGTTTGCATGTTGTCTCCTCTATTAGATTGTAAACTCCTGGGGGTAAGAACTGTCATTTGCCTCTTTTTGTATCCCCAGCACATAATAGGCCCTTCAGAAAGGTTTTGGAATTTTGAATTGAATTACTATGTGTGTGAATTTGAGCAAGTCTTTCTTGGGAGGTGACTTAAATAAAAGGTTTGGACTAAATGGCCCTTGAAGTCACTTCAAACCCTAAAGCTAAATCTTCTGATCTACGGCCTTCTACTTCTCCCCCTTCAGACAGACCAGAACCTCCTTTGGTGAAAGAGTCTTTTTCATTTTTGTTTTGTTTTGTTTTCTTTCTATGCCCAGGGCCTAGCACAGAGCTTGGCCCAAAGCAGACCCTTAATAAATGTTTGTTGAATTTGTTGAAGATATTTTGAGCCTGGAAGCCTGGGTGTAAGATCTGAAAGGTCAATCTGAGCCAATTTGACTACAGAATTCACTTTCCTGAATTTCCAATTTGCAGAAACCACTCCCCCCACCTTGCCTCAAATATATTTCATCAATTCTTTACCTCAAAATCCTCCTCTTCCTTCAAAACTCTACTCAATTACCATCTCTATACAATTTATCCTTGTCTCTTCTTCCTTCTCCTCCTACTGCCCCATCAAAGGGTTAATGACTTCTTTCTCTGCCAATTTTCCAAGAACACTTTGTCTAGACCTCTGCTTACCACAATCACAGACTGCACTGTAGTACTCTTAACTTGATGTATATTATTTCCTCCCTAGAGTAGAATGCTAGTACCGTAAGGAGCAGGGACTGAGTCAAGACTTACCTTTGTATCCCCAATGCCTTGTACAATGTCTTGTAATAATAGCTAAAATATAGATCTGAGGGGGCAGCTCAGTGGATTGAGAGCCAGGTCTAGAGATGGAAGGTCTTGGGTTCAAATGTGAGCTCAGATACTTCCTAGCTATGTGACCCTGGGCAAGTCTCTTAACCCCCATTGCCTAGCCCTCACTGCTCTACTGCCTTAGAACCAATACACAGTATTGATTCTAAGATAGAAGGTAAAGGTTAAAAAGAAAAACTATCTGAGAAAGAGTACATGCATGGGTGGGTGGGTACCTGTATAATTCTAAGGTGCTTTGTGTGTATATAACAAGTGTATACACACAAACACAAACACATACAGAGATCCCTCATCTATCATGGGAGTTACATTCCAGAGACCCCTACGATAGGCAAAAATCCACCAAGTAGCAGCATTATATTTATTTTATTATTTGTATATATTTTAAGGCTTTATAAACCTTTCCCGCTCTCCTATAAACCTTTTCCACACTCTTATTAACCTTTCCCACACTCTAATAAACACTTCATATGCTCTTACACATTTTCTGAATGTATGGGCACAGTATAGGAGAGCAAACAGACTGAGGCTACAGTCACTGAGCCAATCAGCGTCCAGTATACACAACACAGCGCTGTGGTTGGTTGCCTTAATTCCATCAGCCAAAAGTGTGCCGTGTACAATCTCACACTGGCAAACTTGCACAAGCGATAGTAGCATCCTGCATTTCCACTGGTATAGTACAGTATTCATCCATAATAGAGCAAAAACTCCGTGATACAAAATTAGATTTTTTAAAAAAACCTAATATACAGTGAAGCCATGATAAATGAATCAAGATATAGCAAGGAACTTTAAATACTTTAATATATTGTGTCTTTTGATATGACTCAGAGAGGTAAATGCTATTCTTGCCCCCATTTAACATCCCAGAAAACTGAGGCTGAAAAAGATTAGGTGATTTGTCCAGGGTCACATAGCTAGTAAATGTCTGAGGCAGAATTTGAACATAGGACTAACTCCAAGTTCAATACTCTATTCACAATACCATTACACAACAAGCACTCAATATGCTTATTGAATTAATTTGACTTTTTACAATAAATTTGGTTTTTGAATTAACAGAAATATATTTTTCTTTTCCACCTACCCCTCCTCCCACCTCACTGAGAGGAAAAAAAAGAAAAGAAAAACAAATTCCTTGTAACAAAGATACATAATACAAGTTGGGGAATGGCTAAACAAATTGTGGTATGCAAATGTAATGAAAAATTACTATGCTATTAGAAATTATATGTGTGATGAATACAGAGAAACATGGAAAGATTTGTGTGAACTGATGCAAAATAAAGTAATCAGAGCAAAAATATATATATGTGTGTGTGTGTATATATATGTATATATATACATATATATATCCATAGTAACTACCATAATGTAAATGGAAAGAACAACTATATGGCAAAAAAATCAAAAGTAAATTTAACCAAATTATAAAGATTGTTAAAGGAGAAGACATTCCCAAACCACCCCTTTGTGAAAGTAAGAGAACCATAGTTGTTACATGTTACACGTTTTCAAACTTTTTCAATGTATTGATCACTTATGCTGACTTTTTTTCCTCTCCAAAAAAACAGGCATCCCTTACATGTTGCCGAGATTAAAGGTATGACATCCTTCATGATCTGGAAAATCCAAGGAAAAGTTTGGCCCTCTCTTTGTACCAGAGAAGAAGCCTGATTTTGTTTTCTTTTTCTTTTATGGGGTGTTTACAATACCTTATTATAAAATTGAGGTTTAATATTTGGTCATAGGTTCTATAGTTTCTAAACTTTTTTGAGTCATCTGTAGGCCTTTCCATGTTGTCTCTGGCTTCCACAAAACTTCCCCAAAATTCTCATTTGATTTCTTATCCCAACACATGATATATTGAAACCATAGTGAGGAAAGTTGTGATATGGAAAGGATACCCTTATACTATTTGTCATAGTAATTACAATGAAAACCAATTTCACGAAATACAATTGTGAAAATCTTAAAAAATAAAATTAAATAAGTTCATAGATTCCAGGTTGAAAATTCTTTGAACTGAGTTATACTTTTCCCTCTCTGGAAGGGTAAGGGGGCAAAATTTGGGATAATTATGGTGATGTAAGAATAAGAGAATATCAATAAAAAATTTTTAAACAAATAAATATACACTATTCATATCTTTGACCCACCTCTACCTCTGCTAGGTTTATACACAAATGAGATTGTAGAAAGAGAGGAAAATCTATACAAAAAATATTTATAGCAGCTCTTTTTTGTTATGGCAAAAAAGAAAACTAAGGGGATGCCCATAAATTGAAAAATAGTATATGAATGTAATGGATACTATTGTGCAGTAAGAAATGAGAAAATAGATGAGTCCTTTTTTTACCTTCCAAGGCAGAAAAGGGATAATGGTCAAGCAATGGAGGTTAAATGACTTGCCCAGGGTCACACAGCTAGGAAGTATCTGAGGCCAAATTTGAAATCAGGGCCTCTTGTCTCTATGCCTGATTCTCAATCCATCGAGCACCCTAACTGATATCAAAGAGACATGGAAAGATTTGTATGAACTGTTACAGAGCAAGTGAACAGAAACAGAACAATATATATGATAATATCAATAACTGGAATTTATTTTTAATTGCTATCTAATTTTTCTTTTGACAGGGTTTTTAAAGATAGGCAAGGGGGGCATCTGGGTGGCTCAGTGGATTGAGAGTCAGGCGCAAAGATGGAAGGTCCTGGGTTCAAATATAGCCTCAGACACTTCCTAGCTGTGTGACCCTGAGCAAATTCCTTAACCCCCATCACCCCCATGTGACCCTGGGCAAATCACTTAACCCTTACCATTCTTCTGCCTTAGAACCAAAACACTGTATTGATTCTAAGATGGAAGGTAGGGATTTTAATAGATAGATAGATAAATAAATAAAGACAGGCAAGAAACCTAATGACTCATAAGATATCAGATACTTGCAGAAATAAAAGAGGAAAGGTCATGAATGAATAAATGAACAAAAGCATATTTATTAAGCATCTACTTTAAGCCAAATACTGTACTAAGTGCTGGGGACACAAATATGGAAGTGAAAATATTCCCATTTCCCAGGAGTTTCAGTGTTTTTATGTCACTAACCTCTTTGGAAATCTTTGGAAATCCCTTCCCAGAGAAATGTTTTTAAATGCATAAAATAAAATACATGAATTGCAAAGGAAGTCAATTATATTGAAATAAAGTTATCAAAATCTTATAAAAGAAAAAAAAACTAAATTCCCAGATTCCAGGTTAAGAACCCTCTCAATAGAGGCAGACAACATATATAGAGAAGTGGTGACCAAAGTCAAGTGCTTTGGTTAAGTGCTCTGGGATGGTGAATGAAGCCCTAGAAGACTAGTTTGACATACCATACTGGTCTAATTGTGACTATAGACTTAGAAAGCAGATATTCCCCCTTCCTGGAGACCTTTAAGCAACAACTGGATGATTACTTGTCCAGGATGTTATAGAAGAAGAGATATAGGAATTCAGGTAGGAGTTGGAATAGGCTTCTTTTGTGGTCCAATCCAATATCCAACCCCAATAATCACTTATTAAGTACCTACTGTGTGACAAGTACTCTATTAAATGCTAGGGATACAATTTTTTTTAAAAGACAGCCCCTGCCCTCAAGTAATTTACAATCTGATTAGGGGAGACAGCACACAAAAGAATTCAGGAAAGTGGGGAAGGAAACCAGGGAGTACTTAGCACATGAGACAACTTGTTCCATGGAGTTGAAAGGAGGCAGGATAGCAGGTGCAGTGGAATGAATCAAAAAGCCTGGTATCTCCAGTGGAATTGCTTGTCAGTTCCAGGAGTAGGGAGAGATGAAGAGAGGGAGAGAGCGTGAATCATGTAACCATTCTTAAATTTCTTTTAAAAAATATTCCTAAAAAAATAATGTGAAAAAAAGCCTGGTTTCTTCCCCGTATAAAGGAAGGCATTGGGAGGAGTTCCTTTCCAGAAAAGAGATGTTGTGATGCTGTAAACTTTACCTACCTTCCCCTCCTTACCATTCCACTATATGAGTAGCATCCCTGCCACTTCAGGCAGCAGACAATGTGCATAAGAAAATAGAAAAAATATATGTGACACAAAAAGGGGGATTTAGTCAATTTTATTTATGCAAAATTTGACAAATACTAAGCGCTGTGGAAATTTAAAATGAGCTTGTACCCCATGCCCCTTTTTTGGCACCCCAACACAACATTTGGCTTTTAAAGAAAAAAATGAGTATAAAAATTGAAATTATAACTGATTCTTTCCCCCACCCCCACCTCCTTGCTCATAAGAGTAAACAAAAGCTCTTTGTTTACCTGTAAACAAGCTTCTTAAGATAGTATGGTAGAGAAAAGTAGACATTTGCACTATGCAGCCATTCTAAAGGTCTCCTAGCATTTGAAGGGCGCCCCTCTTCTCCAGAGCAAAGAGGTTTGGGAAAGGGACATCTCCAAAGGGCATAAAATGGAGTACAATACTGAGAGGAAGTGTTTGTTTGTTGTGTGGTCCCAGTCAATAAGGAAGGCAGCCAACCACATGTGGTAGTGCTTTCTCTTTCTCTGACCCACTTTTTATTATTTATGTTTATTTATTATGAATTATTATTGTTATTAAATATGTTTATAATCAAGATAAAAACCTATAAACTAAATAATATGTGAATATATTTTAATTATTATAATAAATTATTTAATAATTATAAATTAAGATTCAATCTCCAAAGAAATTTAATCATAACAGTTCCAATTGTGTACAGGGTGCTGTGCTTGGCACTCTGAAAGATGTAAAGCTTAAATAAAACCAGGTTCCTGCCCTCTAGGAGCTTACACCTTCATAAATATCAAATGTCCTGAGGAAATTTGGGGAGAGAAGAAATAAAGAAAGTCACAATTGTCTCCTCCCCAAATTTCTGTTCAGCTTAAGTTTAAAACAAGAGGAAATTTTAGATCAGTTCCAGTTTTTATTCCTCACTCACCTAAAAACTAACATTCTCTAATAAGAGGCAGAGAAAGCTAGGCAAAGCAGCCAGGCTATTTTTGTGTCTGTATGATAACCTATTACAATAATTAGCTCATTTTATTTTAAGTATAGGGAGTAATATTTTAAGCAATTTATTTATATATCTTATGCATGTGTTTACATTTATATGTATATATTTATCTATTTAAAGTAATTGATTTATTTTAAGTAATTTAAGTCTAGGGAGTAATATAGTTATCTTCTCTTTGTCTTTACAGAGTTTATTTTAGAAGTAAAGTTCTGAGTTCAATCACAAATTGCTGAGTTTCTAATTAGGAGCATTGCTAGCATCTAAATGGAGATTGAGCTTTCTGTCTGACTTCACGTATATCTCTCTTGCATATATATAATATATAAGCATTATATATTATATATATAATTCACATATAACCCTTTAACCTCTTTGTAGTATAGGGAAAAAAACTTAGTTTACTGGCAATATTTGTACATCAAAATAACATATTATCTAAAGCATCTACATATAGATAGGCATTGAGAAGTTAGGAAATTCCATGTGAACTGGAAAGACCTCCTGGAATTGATGCAGAGTGAAAGGAGCAGAGCCAGAAGAACATTGTACACAGAGACTGATACACTGTAGTAAAAGAGAATGTAATGGACTTCTGTACTAGCAGCAATGCAGTGACCCAGGACAATTCTGAGGGATTTATGGAAAAGAACAATACCCACATTCAGAGGAAGAACTACAGGAGAAGAAACATAGAAGAAAAACTGCTTGAACACTTGGGTTGATGAGGACACGATTGGGGATGTAGACCCGAAAGGACCACACCAATGCAACTATCAATAATATGTAAATAAGTCTTGATTGATGACACATGTTAAAACCAGTGGAGATGTGCATTAGCTATGGGGAGGGGGAGTTTGAGGGGGTGAAGGGGAAAGTAAAAACATGAATCATGTAACCATGGAAAATTTTTCTAAAAACAAACAAATAAATAAATAAATAGCTTAACAAATAAATAAATAAATGGAAATAGGAAAATGACAAATGCTAGAGGATCTGTGGGAAATTGGTACTTTAATACATTATAGAACTATGAACTGGTCCAGCCATTCTGGAAAGCAATTTGGAACTAGGACTCCAAACTATTAAACTGTGCATACCCTTTGACCCAGCAATCCCAATTCTTTATCCATGCCCCAAAGAAATCAAAGAAAGGGGGAAAGCACTCACATATACAAACATACTTAGAATAATTCTTTTTGTGGTGACAAAGAATTGGAAACTGAGAGGATACTTGTCATAGGAGGAATAGCTGAACAAGTTGTGGCATATAAATATGATGGAATACTATTGTCCTGAGAAGATATATAAATTGATGTAGAGTGAAGTGACAAAGACCAAGAGAACAATTTACACAACAATATTATAAAGATGATCAATTTTAAAAGATTTAAGTACTCTGATTAACACAATGACCAATTATAATTCCAAAGAACTCATGATGTGCTATACACCTCGAGCTAGAAAGCCAATGGAGTCAGGCTATAGGCAAAAGCATATTTTCCCTTTTCCTTCCTTCTTCCTTCATTTCTTTCCTTCTTTTCTTCCTTCTTCCTTTTTTACTTGACCCTAGGCAAAATGTGGAGTCAAAGGAATTGGCAAGGTTGCATGGGGGAAGCATTGACATGGCTGCCAGTTCTGACTATACTGCTACTTAGCTATATATTTGGGATTAATAATAAAAATGGCTGGGATGTCCACCAACTGGGAAATGGCTGAACAAGTTGTGGCATATGATTGTGATGAAATTCTTCTGCACTGTAAGAAATGATAAACACATTGATTTTTTTAATATGGAAAAATCCCTATATGAATTTATAAGAAAAAAATGAATAGAAGCAAGAGAACATTATATACAGCTACAGAATTAATGTTTAAAGAGTAACTTGTGAATGTCTACCTCCAGAGAAAGAACTCATACATAGAAACATGAAAGACATAATTTCTATATAAATTTTTTTTCAAGTGATGCCTTCTGGTATGAGAAGAAGGAAGGAGGGAGATACCTGGAAATTTTAATGTAATCAATGAACAAATAAATTAATTTTTAAAAAAACAATAATGAATGTAATAGACTTTTCTACTTATAGCAATGCAATGATCCAGGACAATTCTGAGGGACTTATGAGAAAGAAAATTATCCACATCAAGAGAAAGAATTGTGGGAGTAGAAAAGCGGAAGAAAAACATATGATTTATCACTTATTTATATGGATAAAGAATGTGGGTTTGGGTTTTAAAAGATTACAAAAATGAATAACATGGAAATGGGTTTTGAGTGATAATATATGTATAACCCAGTGGAATTGCTTGTCACTTTTTGGAGCAGGGAGGAAAGGGAGAGGAAGACAACATGTAACCATGGAAAAAATGAAAAAAAATTTTAAATAAAATAACAGTAATGGCTTACATTCCTGGAATGCCTTTTAGTTAACAAAACACTCTCAGAATAACCATGGAGCTGGATAGTGCAGATATTAGCATCCTCATTTTTCAGATGAGGAAACTGAAGCTACAAAAAGTTAGAGTCACACAGCTCATATATGTACTAATCTGGTGTCATGACAATTCCTGGTAAAGATCTACATTTCCAGGTCCATAGACCTTGATTCTCTATGAAACATAGATTTAAAACTGGGAGAGTCTTTAAAGGTCTAGACCAATCTCCTCACTTCTACAAAGGAAGGCAAAAACCCAAAGAGGAAGGTGACTTGCTCATGGTGATACATACAGAAGAGTTAGAACTTGAACCCAAGTCTTGTGATTCCAAGCCCAGTGCTCTTTCAACTATTATGCCCCCTGCTTCCCTTCTCTGGGCCTTAGTTTTCTCATTTATAAAATAAGAGAACATGTCTCTAGCAGAAGATCCAGGACAATTCATGCTTTGTATCAGGCCTGTTCTGTCATTCTCCCCACTCTGCCCCTCCAAAAAAAAATCACACACACACACACACACACACACACACACACACACATACATACATATGTTTGTCCACTACTTAGCACAGTTCCTGACACAGTGTAAATATTTAGTAAACACTTTGAATATTTGTCAACTGGTAAAATCCAATTAAAATGAAAAATCAAAGGCAGCCTCCAAGAGGAAAAGGAGTTCCAAAAGGTTATGTGTATTTTGGGGATGTGATATGTGAAATGAAGAGTTATTTCTATCAGGTTAGAAAGAGCGCTTTAGCCAGAAAACTCCAATAATATTTTTAACCATCAACTCTGCCCTCAGTTCTCCACATCTCTTAAACAAAATTCTGTATCCATGGAGCTGCCTGCTACCCAGAGGAAAACTGAAAACAGTTCAGGCAGATTTATGGTCCATACCAGATAATGCCAAGGCCACTTACATAAGCAGGTTGCTGAATACCAGTGGACCTCTGGCAATCCTCTGCTGCTTGGAAAAGTGTTACTATCAACTTGGAAACTCTAAGCCAGCTGACTCTTCCTGAAAATGAAAGATGGCCTTATTGTGCATTTCCCCCTAGGCTAAGTGGTGACCCTTTGGGCTGAAATTCTCTGCAATCATGTGAATTCACTTAGTATTGTATCAATTGCTGATCCAAAGGATAATATAAACCCAAACTTCACCTATATGTCCACAAAAATCTTTTGTTTTAGTAGAATGTCAGGAAGAATTTAGATTCCCAGGGGGTGAAGATAGCTGAAGTCCTGAAAGATCATTGGATTTGAAATCAGAGAATCTAAGTTTGAATCCTGACTCATGAATTATAGCATTTTAGATCATGAAGCAAGCAACCTCCCCCTATGGATCTATACCCTTCTCTAAATAAGTGAGGATGTTGGACTAGACTTCTAAAGTCTCTGCCAGTTCTAAATCTGTGATCCAACAGGAATCAAGGACTACAGGCTGAGAAGTAACCGTGTAGATCTCTTCCAGAAATTACCATGATTCCAAACTGGTGCAGGCCTCCCAATTATAACAATCACTTCCAATAATAATTGTAGTAAGCAAGTAGGAGGAAGTTGTATTGGAACACACCTATGGAGCATGCATGGAGATGGGCTTGTTCCAAGGGTCATTTCAAGAGGGTCAGTGACTTGTGCTTTGGAATGACTTAACAATCCTATACTCATCCCTTGGTCCCCAAGACAGGAAAGAAAGGGGCTGAGCCAATCAGGTTTAGCCACTGAACCAGAGGAGCCACTCCCTCAGCCAAGTTTAAGAAATACTATTCCATTCTTTCTCAATCTCTTTCTTCCTATCTATACAGAATATTGGGATTCTGGACTCTTCTTCAGGACTCCAGGAAAAGGAGGGGAGGTATGGAGAGAAGGAAATCTCTCTGCTCTCCTCACCTCTCCTTGGAAGCTATAAATATGAAAAATGATAAAGGCTTGTATAAATATATAAATTAGTATTTTAATTAAAGCCATGTTGATAGATAAAGTTATCAGACCACGCACTTGTAAGCATTCAAAACTGCCGCCTCCATTACTGCCTCCTAGCCAAGCGCCTACTCGCAAAGAGGCCACTCCCTCCTAACCCAGGAGATTTAAAACCCTCTCTGCGTCAAGACGTAAGCCTTCCCAAGCCCAAAAACCGGAAACGGAAACCCGTTGGACCACGGGAAATGTAGTTTGATACATTTCCCAAATTTCACTTTTACAAAGCTATGGCAACTGCCTGCACTTGGCAGAAAAATTTTGTGCTTGCCTAAGTGGATGTAAGACTCAGTTCTCAAGTCCTCGTCCATCTCTTCTGGTTTGTGTTCCTTTCCATGAACACAGATGACTGAATAACAGTTCTGAAACAAGTGTTTCTCTCCTTGGAACCAATGTAATGAGCATGAAAGATCAGATGATCCTGCATCTCAAGAAGGAGATGATCTCTGCAAAAAAATTCTTAGAGAAGATAACTTTTCAGAGGGATGCTAAGGACAGAAAGTATAAGAAAGTCAAAACCATATTCTGATCTGGTGCAAGATATGGATTGTGAGCTCATGCAGATGCAAAGTGAATGGGAAATGCCTCAAAGTGTTCATGTTTTCATGTTTTAAGCATCAACTTCCTGGGAGAGAATAATAGGAGTTACTTTACTGTTTCATGCTCTATGTATTTGTCAATGAGCTCTCTTGACTCAATTGTGTTTTAAGCATTTCTTTCATTCTTGGAAAAAATAAATAGCTGTCCCATATCTGACTTGCTTTAAACATTGAGTACCTTTCTATAAAGTCCCTGTCAATACCTTTTCTTTTCTTTTTTTTTAATTTTTTAAAAAACCTTCACCATCTGTCTTAGAATCACTAAGTATCAGTTCCAAGGCAGAAGAGAGAGTAAGGGGTAGGCAAATGGGATTAAATGAAATGCCCGGGGTCACACAGCTAAGAAGCATCTGAGAACAGATTGGCAATCCCTTTTCAAGAGACTCTAAACATGAGTCATAAGATTTGTTTAAAAATCTTATAAATTCTATATGTATAATTGTGATGATTAGATTAAATCTACCCTGCCCATCTTTAGATTTAATCATCAAAGGAAAAAACATCTTCACTTATCTCACAAGTTAGGAAGTCTGTAACCCATGTGTGCTAGAGTGAGTGGCAAATCAGAATTTACTGACTGCCTCCTGGACAGTCCTAAGAAAAACATCTGTTGTGACTGGACACATAAACTAAGAGGAAGGCACGGGAAGTGATGTAAAAGAGGCCCCTTTAAAAAGAGAGTTCAGTGAGCTGACGTCTCTTCTGGTTCTTGCTTGGACATGAAGAAGCCCTGGACCCTGAGACCTTGGAATTCCACGTGGTGAGTGTAAAGACTAAATCTTCCTGAACTTCCTTTAAGGAACTTGTCTTTCAAAAGAGACTCTGTGACTGAAGATTTTGCTTCATACACCTCCGTGGCCTTCGGGCCTCAGCCCTCAGCTCAAGGCTTGCTCTTTTTCCAACTGAGGACTAATTAGATATGCTTTGGTTAAAACAGGGACCTAAGTGAATTATTTAGTTTGTCAGGTTAATTATCTTACCTTATCCTCTCTCTAAATTTCTTAATTTCTCTCTCTCTTCTCATTTGTAAATAAACTTCCATAAAAGTCATTTTGACTTAAGGTTATTCTTTAATTGGGAATTGATAATTATTCAATTCCAAGGCAACCTAATCTTTTAATATATTCAACCAAAAACCCCCTTTTACCCCTTATGTAACCCAGTGGAATTACTTATCAGCTCCAGGATAGGGGAGGAGAGAGGGGAGGGAAAGAACATGAATCATGTAACCATGGAAAAATATTCTTAATTAACTAATTTATTTATTTTTTTTAAATAAAAGGATTTTTTTTATAAATTCTGTTGTGGGGTGCAGAGAGTCCAAGAAAAGGCTTTCTCCCCTCACTGGGAGTCCAGAGTCATGGCCTCCCTCTTTTTTTCCTCCAAAACCTTTACTTTCTATCTTAGTAACAACTCTAAGTCAGAAGGGCAAGGGCTAGGCAAATGCAGTTAAGTGATTTGTCCAGGGTAATACAACTAGGAAGTGAATGAAGCCAGATTTGACTCTCTCTGACTGCAGACTTAGTGTTCTGTACATAGAGCCATGTAGTTGATCCCGAGACAGGTCCTCTCAGTGGGAGACAGTACCCACCCCACCCCTACTTCCTTAGGCCATGGGAACTTCCACAATAATAGCTAATATCTCTATAGTACTTTGAAGCTTATAATTCAATATGCAGCATATAGCATGCTTTTCTCACAATAACCATAACAATAATTCAAGTATTATTGGCCCATTTTATAGATGAGGAATCAGACAAGTTTAGTGCCCTGCCCAGAGTCACTTGGCTGGTAAGTAGCAAAGGGATGACACAAACATAGATCTCATCCTTCTAAGTCTCCTGATCTTTGCCTTATGCCACTGTTTGTATTTTTATAAATCCAGACTTCAAGGTCCCAGGTGGTATTCTAGGAAACGCAACACATACCAAGCTTTGCTAGAAGTATAGGACCAATAGACAAAGTATGAGCACATAAATGGATAGCTCAGTGTAGAATGCTAAAAGAAGACTGCCAGGTGTTCCTAGCTTCACGTCTGAGTCTTTGTTGAAGAGAATCCTATGCTAATATTTACTTTATTATATTAAAGGTTCCATTTGTAAGTGTATATCCAAATATAAACCTACATACTTATGTTCAGTATTTGAGGATCTGCAAGTGTTATCTTCATTAACACATATCTTAACTCCCTATTATGCCTCAGTATAAAGAGCTTCTAGAGGAATTCTAGCAGAAGAAATCTATCATTGTGTGGCCAGCCCTCTGCGTAACAAGCCTCTCTGCACTTAGTCCTCTAATTACAGCCATAAATCTAGGATCAGGGCCAAATTCAAAGCCTCTCTGACTTTGTAGAACCTGCCAGAGCTTAGGCTCCCATGGCATAGCCTTCTATGGAATGGAATAGAATGCAATGAACAACAATGGGAAAGCATCTCTTAAGGACTTACAATATGCCAAGAACCATGCTCTTAGAGGAACAATATCTACAGGAAGATTCGGTTACAGGACATTTGAAAAGGCCTGCTGGTCTTTAGAGTACAGAGGCAAGGCAGATGACAAAATCTAGGCATCCTTAAAATTTGGCAACAAATCGAAAGGAAATGTCAAGGGGTCCAAAGGGAAGAACAGAAGGGCAGACTCATAAAGCCTAGTGGTCTCTCATCTTATGAAAAGAATTTTAGCTGGTAACTCCCTCTTCAACGTGTATCTCCGTCCTAAAAGTGTTAGAAGCCAGCTGATGGAGTGATAGGTCCGAAGTCAGGAAGGCTCGACTTCCTGAGTTCAAATCTGGCCTCAGACACTTTCTAACTGTGTGACCCTGAGCAAGTCATTTAACTTTGTTTATCTGGGGGGAAAAAATGTTGGGAAGGAGCTATTGGGTCAGAGGGTCTGAGTGGAGAAGAACTCTGGTGAGAAGTAAGTAGGGGTGGGTGGAATTGGTCAGCATCCAGCTGAAGGGGCACATCTTGATGGCAAGAAGGATAGGGAATAGGGTAAGAGAAGGCAAGGACTCTCCATGTCCTGTTTCTGCTAGGGCTGCAGAGCTCATTGGGATCTATATTACTCTGGATGAACAGGCGCAACAGTGGGGAACCCAGCATGACCTCTCACCATAGCAAAGTATCTGAGGAAGATCTTAGTAGACAATTGTGTGTTTGCATTTCATCTACATCCATATATTATATATATAATATATATTATACAGTATAACTGTATTACATACATGTGTATTATGTTTCCATGTCTATGCATATAGACAGATATAGATTATTTATACTTTCAGCACATTTGGGATATGTTCCATGTATACGTATATAGATATAGATATATAAATATGCTGGGTTTATTTGGGGTTCATTTTGGTCTAAACCTGTGCTTTCATCAATGAAGGAAGGAAGATGTAGAAATTCCTTTCATAAAAATCAGAAACTTAAAGTTTTGATTTACCTGGGCCATAAAAAGAATATGTGACGTACCCAGCCACGTAATATGTTTCTTAAGTAAGAATTTAATCCATCTTCCTTTTTATTTTCTTGAACCCTAACCTGCTGCCTAAGAATCAATACTAAGTATTGGTTCTAAGGCAGAAGAATTGTAAGGGCTAGGCAATTGGGGTTAAGTGACTTGCCCAGGACCACAAAGCTAGGAAGTGTCTGAGGTCAGATTTGAACCCAGGACTCTCAACCCCAGGCCTGGCACTCTTCCACTGAGCTTCCAAGCTGCCCCTATCCATGTCTTACTGACTTTAAGGGCAACCTTCTATCTACCATACTAAACTACTTCTGTGTAAGTGAATATGTGTACATATGTATGTGTTTGAGTGTTTATATATATATATATATGTATGTATATATATATATACACATACACACACACACACACACACACACACATATATATATATACACACACACTACATGTTGAATAGATCCTCTATGGAGGATATATAGGAGGAAATGGATCATAGTAGTAATAATAATAGACAACATTTATATAGTGTTTATAGATTTACATAGCTCCTGGATATCTCTTAATTCCTGCCTGCTATTGGGCTCAGATGTTCCTGGCACTGGTGCATTTCCCTATTCCCTTTCTCCTTGTCTGGCTTTTGACCCTAACTTGCTCTCTGGAGAGTTTTTCCTCACAGAGCAGATGCTAACTTCTCAACTCTAGCACCATTTCAGAGCAAAAGAATTAAAGAAGGCAGTCCTTTTTTGACTCCTATTTTAGAATGTATGATTCAAGAAGGTAAAGACTGAATGACTTTTGCATGTGTGTCACCCATATCTAGCCCAAAGAATCAGTGTAGGAAATGGATTGTTTGTGCTATAAATGATATGACATGAAAAATCTATATCAAATTGCTTGTTGTTGCAGGAAAGGAAGTAGGGAGAGAATTTGGCTCAATTTAAAAAAAAAACAAAAGTTTAAAATTGTTTTTATATGTAATAGAAGGAGAAAATATTATTAAGAATTAAAATAAATAAATGGTGTTAAGAATGTCCCTGGATGAGGAGTCTTTTAATTTTTTTCTTTTCATTTCATATAGTTCATCTCTGGTTTCATAAACTTCTCTTTCTAGGATTCTACTTTTATATGGTTCTATATTTCTTAATATGATCATTTGAATATTATACATTTTGCAGGCACTAACAATGCCTGCAAATATGATTCATTCATATTTTTGGTTTTATATATTTGATCACTTCCTAAGACAGTGATAGCAAACCTTTTTAGAGACTGAATGCCCAAACTACACCCTCATGCTTATATAATTAGACAATTTTGTACCTTGGACTTCATCTCCCAGAATTCTTTCCTCATCCCAAAATTACTTTCCTCTTTTCCTTTACGTGCATCTTTTTGTTATTGTTTATATAGTTCTGTAACTCCTCCCCCTCTCTCTCTTCTTCGCAACTGGGGCTGGGTTAACTAGCGTTTTTACTTTAGTTATTATTAATAAACTTTTAAAAATATAATACTTAGTTATTGTATATTAATTTTAATCTTTACATGCTACATGCTAACTACCCCCTCACCCCAGAGAGGGAAGGGAGGAAGTACTCCCATTGGGCTGCTAGGCAGAGAAGGGTGGGTAATGTGAGAAATGCCTTCAGGTGTGGTGATGAGAAAGAAGGGAGCTGCCCCCTCCCAAACATGTGCTATAGGTTTGCCAACTTGGTTCTAGGATTTTAAAAATTTCATACGTTTAATTTGTAGATATTGATCTCAGACCAAATGTGAACTCAGATCTTCCCAATTCCAGGCCCAGCACTCTATCCACTACACTACCTAACTGCCCGTGAGAAAGTGTGATAGGAAAGGTTGTGATCTTCACTATTAAAGGGAGCACCCACTTCTGTGAAATAGATCACAACTCTGCTAAGTTAGCAATATACCTATAATGCATATGTGTATACTGTGTGTACGTGTGTGTGAGTGTGTGAGGTGGAAAAGGAAATGGCAATCCACTCCAGTATCTCTGCCAAGAAGACAACAAATGAAGTTACAGAGAGTTGGACATGACTGAAAAAAGATAATTGAACAACAAATGGAAGGAGAGAAAGAGGAAAAAGGTTAATGATTGAGGATAGTGGCAGCTAATAATAAAAGAAGCATTTATTTAGACTTTAAGGAAACTAATGAAAATAATAATCAGCATTGATACAGTTTTTAAGATTTATCAAAGAACCTTGGAATCAAGACTGATGTCAAAATCTCACAGAAGTTAAGGGTTTAAAATAAAAAAAATATAAAAACAAAAAAACAAAAAAAAGAATAATATACCTGGGGGCAGCTGGGTGGCTCAGTGGATTGATAGCCAAATCTAGAGACAGGAAGTCCTGGGTTCAAATTTGGCCTAAGACACTTCCTATCTGTGTGACCCTGGGCAAGTCATTTAACTCTGTTTGCCTCAGTTTCCTCATATATAAAATGAATTAGAAAAGGAAATGGTAAACCACTCCTGTATCTTTGATAAGAAAACCCAAAATAGGTCATAGAGAGTCAGACACAACTGAAAACAACTAAGCAACAACAAACACTTTAAAGTTATATGTCATACCATTAATAATAATAACCCATATTTACAGAGTGCTTTAAGATTTACATTTAAATTCAGAGGCTTCCCAGATGTTCACAAAGCAGTTTAAATTAGAGAGGGAAAGCAGTGTAGAGAGGAAAACGGATGGAACAAAAGCCCTGGGTTTGCAGTGCAGTTTGGGCCACATACTATCTGTGACCTTAATCAAAGCTACTTTTTTTTGTCTAAGTCTATAAAATAAGGGACAGCTAGGTGGTAAGCATGACTGAACAAAACCACAAAACAAAATTAAGCAGAGAAGTACTTGGAGATGTCTAAAGTCTATTCAGGCTCTAATATTCTGTAATATTATGATTCTGAGATTCTTAAGAAATGTCATTTGGCAGACTTTATTTTTGTTGTTATTTTTCTAGTGGAGGACGGGAGGTGTTTTAAGGATTCGAAGGCAATAGGGACAGGCTTAGGATATCAAGAAGAAAAAGAAAAGATGGTTATTGAGGCATCTTTTTTAAAAAAATGCAGAGAACAGAAGGAAGGTTCCAAAGAACCATAAAAAAAGCAAGACAGCTTGGAAAGCTATAGGCTGGACATGTTGTTGAGTCAGGTCCAACTCTTCATGACTCGATGAACCATACTAACCACAGAGTTTTCTTGGCAAAAATATTGCAATGGTTTGTTATTTCTTTCTCCAGTAGATTAAGGCAAACAGAGGTTGTGACTTGTACAGGGTCACATAGCTAGGAAGTGTCTAAGGCCAGATTTGGACACGGATCTTCATGATTCCATCCCAGTACTTTATCTACTGAGTCATCTATATATCTCTAAATATATCATCTACTTATTAATAAATATCAGAATACATAATAGAGGAGGGCAATTTCATAAACAATCCTCTCCTCTCTCTAAATGAAAATGCCTAGCAGTATGCTGGTGAATTTTTAACAACCTGCTTTCTCTTTTTGTTTTAAGATGTATCATTAACATTTTCTCTATCTTAGATGGATATAATAATAATAGATAGATAATAAAAAATAGATTATTAGATAATAAAAATAGATTGTCTAGACAATATAAATAGACAAATAAATTGATAGATGGATGGATAGATAGATAGATAGATAGATAGATAGATAGATAGATAGATAGATAGATAGATAGATAGATAGATAAGCCCTGATATGTTTTTGTTTTCTGGCAATTTCTGAGGTATAAATGCTCTTATTAAAATTTTAATCATCAGCTTTCAGAGCTGGTACCAACTGGCTCTGGTATACCCTTTCCAAATGCCCATTTTGTTTAGTGCTTTTTAAACTCATAAATGAGGGAAAACAAAATAGAACAAGAAATGTCATTTGTCACATGAAGAAGTTGGTGGTTCCTTACACCACAGTTTTCAATAAGACCAAAAAAGTTTCCATTTATTCCTGCTCCTTGTTGTGACTCTTGAAAACCTTTATTCTACTACCCCAAGCCCAGGGTTCTTCTGCCACCTAGTGTGGAAACTGGAGCAAGGCAGAAAACAAAATCTAAATTCCAAATTAGAAGCTACCCAGAGGAAAGTAATCAGTATAGTGCAGTGATGGTGAAGCTTTTAGCGATGAAGTACCAGGTCCTGCTCCTCCCCAGACCTCATGCCATGCCCCATCCCTCTTACCCCACACAGGGGAGGGATAAAGTGCTCCCATTGGACTATTGGGAAGAGGGGAGGGTGAAGAGAGGAATATCCTCAGTGAATGTAGAGAGGGGAGAGGGAAAGGGGCCTAAAAGCTCTACTCTCCTCCAGCTCTATCACCTAGGAGTCGCCCACTTTACCCCACTATGTGCTCCCACTGGCTGCTGGGCAGAGGCACAAGTGATGTGAAAAAATATCATCAGGCATGGTGGAGAGGGGGAAGGCAGCAGCTCTGCCCAAGTCCCTCTGCCATTCTAGTAACAAACTTTAGGGGTATTGCATGCCTACAGAGAACATTCTGCCATCTTTGAGCCATCTTTGGCACCTATACCATAGGTTCACCATCACTGGTATAGTAAATAAACTAGGAAAAATGACATGGTGAAATGGTTGAAGTGGATAGCAATAGGTAGCCTAGAGAAGAGCAATCTTAGGAGGAATATGATCTTTTATTATCTAAAGGGTTCTTTTGTAGGGAAAGGATTAGACATTCTGAGCAATGCCAGAACTGGGTATAGTGAGTACAAAATACAGGGAGGAAAACACCAGCTTAATATGAGGAAGGACTTCCTAATGTCCTATCTCAAATGACATCACATATATATAAAGTATTTTGCAAACCTTAAAGTATTATTTAAAAGTAAACTATAATTATTATAGAAAAATTATTCTTATCTTCAATAGAGATTAGTTATTATAATCAGAATATTATTAACAATTAGAACTGTTCTGTAATGGAATGGATTGCCTTGAAAAATAGCATACCTTCCCAGGTTCCACTCTTGACTCTATTGTCCAGTCCTACATAGCAACCTTCTCACCCAGAAGATACCTCCACCATTTGGCCTCTCCTTTTGATAGGTAAGTCTCTGACCTAGACAACCATTTTGTGTGACACCCAGGCCGTGCTCACTTCATACCCAGCTTGATTCCTCATTCTTTGAAATTCTCCACCTCCTAGCCTTCCTTTTGTAGTAACACCCCTTTCCCCCTGTTGTTGTTCAGTTGAATCTGATTCTTTATGACTCCGTTTGGGTTTTTCTTGGCAAAGATACTGGAGTGGTTTGCTATTTTCATCTCTAGCTTGTTTGACATAGGAGGAAACTGAGACACGCAGGGTTAAGTGACTGGTCCAGAGTCACATGGTTAGTAAATGTCTGAGGCCAGATTTGAACTCAGGATATGAATCTTCCCAACTCCAGAGCTGCCACTCTATCCACTGCACCACCTCCTCTTACCAGCTTCTTTATGAATTGTCTTCTTCCATTTTAATGGAAGCTTCTAGAGTGTAAGGAATGTCTTTTTGGCTTGTATTTGTATCTTTAACACTTAGCATAGTACTTAGAACTTAGGAAGCACTATATAAATGCTCTATCTATCCATCTATCGATCATCTATCTGCCTATCTATTATAAACTTTCATTGAAATTTACTAAAAATCACAGATCTGTACACTGGAAAACATTTGTGGTTAACAAGATGGTAACCACAAATGTTTTACAGTGTACAGATCTAATGGCAGCCTGAAAAAAAGAAATTAAAAATTGGCATCCTTTAGCAATGTACTAAATTTTATGAAAATTAAGTCAGCTCCTTCAAAATTTATTGTAGACAAATGGTAACTGCTAATAGTTAAGTTAAAAAAAAATCCCTCTTCTGTTTTGCTATTTAGGAATTGTTGATTCTTTGATAAATCTGTGATCTCATTAATATGGATACTACTTCCAGATGTATAAAACACAAACCATATATGCCTTCTCAATCTGTTCAACTTTCCTCCATGTTCTCCTATCAGTCCTCCACAGTGGGTATGTATGCCTGTTGTGCTGGGAGCCATTCTTTTTATCTTTTGACACTGTGTGGAAACAATGGAACAGATGAGCTTTCCATTTGGTTCCCTCTTACTCTCACTTCATGACCAACCCACCTTAACTCTCTAATGATATCCTTTGGACAGCTTTAAGTGTGTTAGTATGGATGACAACCTTTTCATGTCCACCATGATTCTCTCTCTTGGCCTTTGAGTGACTCAAAACTTTAATTCTTTGGAGTCAGTGGTATTTCATGACTCATAGCCACATAGCATCGTTGGTAGAATATTAGTGCTAAAAAAATAGATCTTTGTTTCTAGATTGGGGTCATTAAAAACACTGAACTGTCAAATTTTCCAAATGCAATGCTGCCTACTCTCTTCCTACTCTCCAATTCTGGTCCCAGTTTATTGTCCATCTGAAGTATCTTTCCAAGATATGTATAATGATGGACCAGGGCTGTGGGCTGTCCATTGAATTGTGTATCACAGTCCAAACAATAGGCATCCTTCATCTACTTGTTTGTTAATTTTTTTTCCTGTATAGATAATTAAGCCAAACTCTTTTGAATGGTTATGGATCTCATTTTCTTTCTTTTTTTTTTAACCCTTACTTTCTGTTCTAGTGACAACTGTAGGAGAGAAAGGCTAGACAAACAAGGTTAAGTGATTTGCCCAGGGTGACCTAGGCAGAATTGTCTGAGGTCAAAACCCAGGTCCTCCCAACTCCAAGCCTGGCCTCTATTACTGTGCTGTCCAGCTGCCCCTAAAGTTTTTTTTCAAGGCTTGATGCAACCAGGATGTTGACCACAAACAAGAACATTTGGACAACCTCATGAGCTATAAAGAATTTCTCTTTTACTTGTACAAAGTAGTACCTTCCAGTTACAATAGCAAACTCCTTTGGCAGAGATATTTATCTTCCTATTCTATGACTCAATTGATATTTATGAGTCATCAAAATTATTCTGTAAATTTGTAACTTCTTTCAACATATATTGATTTTTTTTAAATAACTCTTACCTTTTGTCTTAGAATTTATACTAAGTATCAGTTCCAAGAGCAGTAAGGGCTAGACAATTGAGACTGAATGACTTGCCCAGGGTCACACAGCTAAGAAGTGTTGAATCATATTTGAACCCAGGACTTCTCATCTCTAGGCCTGGCTCTCTATTCATGTAGCCACCTAGCTGTTACTAAAATATATTTATTTTAACATATGCTTGGGGACAAACCTTGTTGGAGGACAACTTTTTAAGGTGGCATTTTGTTAGCCAAATCAAATTCTTTTTTTTTTTTTGTCAAAAAACAATAAGAAAAATGGAGTCTGGTATGTTTCAATGTGACTTCCAAGATGCTATCTATTATAGAAAATTGTGAAAGCTTAATTGTACTCTTCTTTTAATTTCCACTTCAAATAAAAAATGTTGTTGATACTTTATAGCTTTTTAACATCACTGTTGCTTCCCAATTCTACCCCTAACCCTCACCACAGGCCCCTTTCTCATTTAAAAAAAAGACTCAGTAAGTTAAATGAAACAAACTGACAAAGATTATATCTGACAACATATCCCACATTCTGTATCTATAATTCATTTTTCATCATAAGTCATCTAGAATCAAAATTGGTCATTGCAATAATACTAATTCTGCTGTATTTTGGATTGTTTTCCCTTTTAAAAAAAAAGCATTGTGGTCATTGTGTACAATATTTTCTTAGTTCCTTTACTTTTCATCAATTCATACAAATCTCAAAGTTTCTCTGAATCCCTCACATTGGTTATTCTCTATGATGCAAAAGTCAGTCAATACACATTTATTAAGTGTGTACAGGTTTTTAAAATGGAAGTATAGCTTGGTGACTCAGTGGATAGAGAGTCAGGACTGGAGATGAGAGGTCCTAGGTTCAAATTGGACCTCAGACACTTTCTGGCTGTGTGGATTAGTCATTTAGCAGTTCACTTAATCCCCATTGCCTAGCCCTGGGCTGGCAAACCTATGGTATGGGTGTCAAAGATGGCACACTGAGCGTTCTCTGTGGCCCTCCAGAGTTCATTACTAGAAAAGCAGAGGGACTCTAGCCGAGCTGCTCCCTTCCCCCTTCCACCATGCCTGAGGACATTTTTTCACTTCACCAGTCCCTCTGCCCAGCAGCCCAATGGGAGTGCTTTCTCCCTCCCCTGTCTGAAGTAAGTGTAGGGCATAGCACTCACTCTCATAGTGGGCAAGGCATGGCACAAGATCTCTTAAAGGTTCACCATCACTGGCCTAATAGGGCTCTTCTTCCTTGAAACCAATACTTAATATGTATTCTAAGATGGAAGATTTTTTTTAAGTGTTTACTATGTGTCAGGCACCATGCTAAGTGCTGTGGATACAAAGACAAAAGAGATTGTATTCTCAAAGAAGTCACCTTCTAAAGGAAGAAGCAACATAAAAAATAACTATGTAGAAATAAGATATGTATAGGATAAGTTGGAGGTAACAACAAAGAAGGCATTAGCATGTTCCATTACATTCATAAGCCATAATTTGTTTCGCCATTGCACAACTGATAGGGACCTGTTTCGTTCCCAGTTTTTCCTTACATATAAATAGGCAGTAATAATAATAGTGGGTTAAAGAAAATGAGCATTTTATTCCTTGGCAAGTCAGTCAAAATGCTGAATCTTCTAACTAGTATGAGTATCAGTCAGTGACTGCACTATCTTAACTTAAAAGTTCTGCATGATGGTGTCATGAAAAGAGTACTTGCTTAGGGGTCAAAAGGACTTATTTTTTAATCTCAGCTCTGCCACCTTTATCGGTGTTACCTTAGACAAATTGTTTAATGCAATTAATTGCTAGAAATTAATGCTAAGTGGCAAAGTAGATAGAGCACTGGGATGTAGAATTTGGAAGACCTGAGTTTGAATTTGGCCTTGCATAATTACTAGCTTTGTGACCTTGGGCAAGTCACTTAACCTCTAGCTCAGTTTCCTCTCCTGCAAAATGGGGGTAATAACAGCACTTCACTCTCTCAGGGTTGTTGTGAGGATCAAATGAGATGCCATTTGTAAAACATTTAGAATAATGCCTGGCACATAGTAGGTACTTCTTAAGAGCTTTTCTTCCCCTTCCTCTTTATACCAAAACCTTTGAATCTATGCCAACTGGTAGCATAGTAAAGAAAGTGATGCTGGCCAAAGATCTGAATTCAAATCCAGCCTCAGATATTTACTAGCTATATGACCCCTGGTAGGTCACTTATATGACTCAATTTCCTCAACTGTAAAATGGGGATAATAATAGCATTTACCTCCAGAGCTGTTGTAAAAACCAAATGAGATATTCATAAAGTGCTTTGCACATCATAGGTGCTTAATTTCTTCCCACACAAAAATCCTGTGAACCTATGGACTCAAAGAGAATGTTTCCTGACCTTCCAACTTTTGGTATTTTCAGAAATACAACAATATAGCCTCAAGTCTATTTTCCTTTTGCATCTTGTTTTTTACCCATCCATAAGTCTGTGGAAGACTTATGTAGGTAGGTAAATACTTATCTTTTGAATAATGCCAATTCAAACAATATGTGGTAAACCTCTATAAGAACAACTGACATTCAGGAAAAGTTTTGTTACCTTATTTCATTTGCACCAGATACTGATTCTGTTAGGCAGGTGCTATTATCATTATTTTGCCAATGAAGACAATGAATTTATATTCTATTAGAGAAAAGTAACATATATACATAAAATCTTATAAATAAAAATATATGAATATAAAATAAATTTTAAAAGGAAAGGAAACTTTGAACCTGATATACTGAGCAAATGCCAGGTCTAGCAGACTTAATGCTAGTCCTAGATTACTTATTGATTTAAAAACAAAAAACAAGAAAAACCAAAAAATAGTAAAATATAAAAACAAATTAATGTTTTATAGACCCGGGGGGGGGGAGGGGAGAATTTTCAGCACAGTACAAAAATTTAAAGCATTCCTTTCTTTAATTTTGTAATTCTTTACTGTGGAAAAGCTCAGAATATCCACTGTTTTAGATAACAGAATTGATAGCTGAGCAAGGAAACGTAATTTAGATTATAAAATTCTTGCTTTAAAAAAAATTCCTTAAACAGGGAAAAAATTAAAATAAAAATATATGAAAATAATTTGAGGGGGCAGCTAGGTAGCTCAGTGGATTGAGAGCCAGGTCTAGGTCCTGGATTTAAATCAAGCCTCAAACATTTCCTAGCTATGTGACTTGGGCAAGTCAATTAACCTCCTTACCACTCTTCTGCCTTGGAACTAATAAACAGTACTGATTCTCAGACTGAAAGTAAGGGTTTAAAAAAAGATAATGAAAAAATACAAACTTACTCCCTCAACATCAGGGAGGCATAATTCCCCTTCCCTTTAACACTACTCAGTCTCTGGAGAAGAGAAGATTAGATTCATAACTTAGCTCAGGTCCCATACAACACAGTTTCAGTTCCAAATCCAAAACCCCATTGCCCTGACACCCTAGCTTTTCAGGATTTCTCTGCTAGGCTAGCTAGGGGAAGCCACCCTCCCCCCTGCAATGCTAACTCCAAAGCTACCATGTACTCAAATTCTCTACCCTGGGACAGCTAGGTAGCACAGGAGAAAGAGCACCAGATCTAGAATTGAGAAGACTTGGGTTCAAATCTTCCTAGCTGTGTGACCCTGTTTGCCTAGCCCTTGCCACTCTTTTATTTTAGAATTAATTCTAAGAAGCAATTTTTTTAAATTGTTTCTATGTGTAATTTTTTAAAAAAGAAAGACATTGATACTAAAACAGAAGGTAAGGGTTAAAAAAAAACTCTCCATCCTGTGAAGATCACCTCTGGCACCTAAAACCAAGTTCGACAAACTTCACAAAACAGACAAATATATCCAGGTTCATTTCTTAGAACTGGGAGTAAAAGAGGAGGATTAGGATAAGAGAAGTTGTTGTTCCTCTCTTATCAGTTCAATTCATGGAGCCCATGCTAGGGATGAACTGTGATCTTCACCCTCTGGACACAATAGGGAAAAGGAGAAAAAAAGGGTCTGCCAGATTTAAAGAAGGTAGACCTTCTTTAAGCAACTAATGCAAAGGCCTTAGACCTTAGGCGAACTGGGGGTGTGTAAACAAGCCCCAGTTACATGACATAACAATTTGGTACTATTCCCTACTAATACTACTACTTCTATTTACTAAACTGTACGTACACCCTTTGACCCAGCAATAGCAGAATACTAGGCCTATCCTCTAAAAAGATCAAAGTAAATGGAAAAGGCCCCATCTGCACAAAAATATTTATAGGAATTCTTTTTGTAGTGGTAAAGTCCCAGAAACTAAAGGAAATGGCCAAACAAATTATGGTATATCAATATGAAAGAATGCCATTGTGCTGTAAGAAATGATGAAAGGAATGGTATCAGAAAAACCTGGGAAGATTTATATGATTTAATTCAGAGTTAAGTGAGCAAAACCAGGAGAATAATTTATATAGTAATAAAAACATATTGTCAAACAACTTCCAAAGACTTAATAATGCCAATCTATACAAGGTCCAATCATGATTCAAGAAGACTAATCATGAAAGTATACTATATAATCTCCTTACCCTGATTCAGGTTGCAGAATGGGATATTTTTTGGACATACTCAATGTGGGAAATTCAATTATTTTGTTTGACTATACTTATTTGTTTTACTTCCCCCTCCACTTTTTTGGGAGAAATTAGTATATAGGAAAGAAAGAAAATAGATTTTTTTATCCATTGTAATGATTTTTTTTATCTTTTTTTATTTTTTTTAAAAGATAAACATTGGATGAAATTCTTGTTACTGTATCACACTTATTATTTGTTGCTTATTTCCCAAGTTTGCAATAATCTTCTTTAAAAGCTATTCATTTGCAGAAGATGGTCCAGAGAACAATTACCTTGCCACCCTAGCCCATCACAGATGACAGTACTACACTATTGCTTTTCCATTCAATCATCCAAATGTCTCCTCTACAAAATCCATTTGTCCAGTGGGGATAAGGGAGGAGAAGGAAGGCAGAGGCAATAGAGTAGTGGAAAGAATAGCACTGGGCAAAGAGTCAGAAAACTTGAACTTGAATTTGGCCTCTACTTATTAGCTATATGGTCTCATACAGCTTGTACAAACCTTATAAAGGGCTTTAAGTTTTACTTTGAGAAAGTTGCTTTGCTTCATAGATTGCTCAAATTATAAGGGACTTTAAGGGTCATCTAAATCCAAATCCTCTCATTTTAAAGAAAAGAAAAGTGAAGCCAAGAGAGGTCACATACTTGGTAATAGAGCTGAGACCCAAACATAGATCTCTTCACTCCTAACAGAATACATTTATTTTTTTCACATTTCAGTCTGTCTTACTTTGACTATGAAGGCTCACCTCACTTCCACTTTTTTAACTGAAGTACTTAGTCTATAAGTCTATTATAAACTATACATATTATACTTGTTATGATAAAAAAAATTTCTGGAGACTATAAATTAATGTATAAATTTTTATTAGTAAAGGTTAGAAAGAGAGAAAAAGAGAAAATCACAGATAACTGGTCATGCCTAATTTATCTGAGTTTGCCACACTGTCTCAGTTGGCCAGCCAAATGCAGCTATGCCAGAAAGAGTCTCCAGCCTAATTCAGCCAAGAGCCCATCACCCAAAAAGAGAACACCATATATGAGAGACAGACAGACAGAGACAGAGATAGACAGAGAAACAGAATGCTCTATTTACAGAGAACATTCCTCCACCAGCCCTTAATCCTAGGACAGTGTTGGCAAAGTATTGGCATGGGCTCCGGGCTGGTACTGGGGGAGCTGTTCCATTCCCCCTCTTCCTAGTGCCTGAGGGCGTTTTTTGGCATGCCTTGCCCCTCTCTCTAGCAGCCCAAAGCCAGCACTTCCTCTCTCCACTCTCTGAGGTAATGTAAGGGGCTCACAGGTAGCTTGAAGTTGCAGTTTGGGCACACGAACTCAAGAATGTTCACCAACACTAGATGCCCTAGGACATCTCTCCTGCAAATAAATAGACCCTCACTAAGGAGAGTGAGCAAATCCTAGTTATAACCTACTCTGTGGGTCAGCACTTCTAAAATTAGAGTTCACAAGCTGTGCCTTTCAATTGCTCTACAAGTAGATGAAGCAATAACCCTAATTAAAGATATTCACTTGATCTGATATGGTGTTGGAATGGATGTTAGGGTATGTCTGTTACTTTGCAAACTTAGTGATGGCAATGCCACATCCAAAGAAATGTGAGCATCATCTACATTTTTTTAAGCCCTTTGTACTTTGGTGTATTGTCTCATAGGTAGAAGATTGGTAAGGGTGGGCAATGGGGGTCAAGTGACTTGCCCAGGGTCACCCACCTGGGAAGTGGCTGAGGCCAGGTTTGAACCTAGGACCTCCTGTCTCTAGGCCTGACTCTCACTCCACTGAGCTACCCAGCTGCCCCATCTACATTTAAAAAAAAAAAAACAACCCTTAACTTCCATCTCAGAATCAAAAGTGTGTATTGGCAGAAGAGAGGTAAGGGATAGGCAACAGGTAAGTGACTTGCCCAGGGTCACATTTGATCCCCGAACCTCCCATTTCTTAGACCTGGCTCTTAATCCACTGAGCAACCCAGCTATCCCCATTTATAGATTTTTTGAATAACCAACATATATATATGATGTCGAAGGATGAAAAGAATCGATATTTACAATGTAAGCTCTTTGAGAGATGAGATTGTTTCACTTTTGTCTTTGGAACCCCAACACCTTTGTCAATTGATTAATTGTACTGATCAAATATCATAGGGAAAGGAAATGAATACATTGTACTAATACAACATATTAATGGAACATTAGTACAAGTTATTAATAGGGGTATGAATCTCACCAACCATTATATAAAATAATTTGGAACTATGTTTTTAAAAATGACTAAAATGTCTATACCCTTGGCCCAGAGATTATACTGCAGGACATAATCTCCAAGCAAGGCAAAGTGAAAAAGCATGTCTGCAAAAGAAATGCAATTTGTGTATGTGTGACAATAAAGAACTGGAAACAAAAATTGGGGAATGGTCAAGCAAATTGTGACACGTAACTGCAGCAGCAATTACGTGGCTCAGTGGATAGAGAGCCATGCTGGAGTCAGGAGGTTGTGGTTTCAAATCTGGTCTCAGACACTTCCTAGCTGTGTGATGCTGGGCAAGTCACTCAACTCCCATTGCCAGTCCTTACTGCCCTTCTACCTTAGAATCAGTACACAGCATCAATTGCAAGGTGGAAGGTAAGAGTTTTAAAAAAAAAGTAAAAGAATTACTGTATCATAAGAATATTAAGAATGATTTATTATTATTATTGAATATTAGTAACTCATATAAATATGGTGATTATGCATATGAAATTCTAATGGTCATCAGTAAGCAAAACTAGGAACATAATATATATAATATAGTTTTTCAGTCATTCAGTAGTATCCAACTCCTCATGATTCCATAGACCATAACTTCCATGGGGTTTTCTTGGTAAGGATATAGGAGAGATTTCCCATTTCCTTCTCCATTGAATCCTTTTGTCTAACAGATTTAAGTGATTTGCCCAGAGCCACACAGTTAGAAAGTATCTAAGCCTACATTTGAACTCAGGTCTTCCTGACTCCAGACCTAATAATCTATCCATTGAACCACCTAGCTGCTGTCATTATATACATAATGGCAACAAAATAAATGGAAAGAATAATCACAAACTTGAATGCTGTGTAATTACTATGACCAAGCTTGCTCCTGAGAAAGAGCTGAAAAAAAAAACACCCTCCCTTCTTTGCTAGACAGACTGTGATTATGGAATCATGCCTATGTTGTCAGAATCATTTGTTGCCTTGGTTGGTTTTGTTCATTTTTCTCTTCCTTTTTTTATTTTTTATTACCAGGAATAGTTTGAAGGAGATATAAAAACAAGAGATACCAATATAATTTTTAATGCTACAACCTGGTAGAATTATTTTGGCTCTTTATTCTTTGATTAATTATTTATTTAGAATGTTTTCCATGGCTATATGATTCATGTTCTTTCCTTCCCCTATTCTCTCCCCGTCCCTGAGCTGACGAGCAATTCCACTGGGTTATATATGTATTAGGAGAATTATTCTGGAGAGCACTGACATAGCTCAGTCCATGTCAGGACAAAATGAAGGCTTAGAGAATTTCTTCATAATATGGTACTTAGCACAAGTTAGACATATTCATGCTTTACAGACTATCACTTGTCTCTCGAGAAATGAGTAAGGAGATAAATATATTTCAAGTTGTCATAAAGGTTATTGGCTTTGTAATAAATAATCCACTAAAAGGAAGGCTCAAACAAAATTGCATGATATATACAAAAAAAAAATTGCATGATATAACAGAGCACAAGCCACTCCCATACTATTATAAAGCTCATTGGTTTTCTTATGCCAAAGACTGCTAAATGTACTTGAGATAAAAGTAGAATTTTCCATTTTCCTTAGTTAAAATAATAAAGAGAAAAAATCATTTAATAATGAAAATCTCCTTCTTTAACTGCATTTTTGGCAGATATTTCTGAAAAATAAAGTACTCAAAATGTTAATCAATTCAAGGTCCGCAAATTCATATTCTGATCCAAAAAGTTAGAACAACTGCATTCATGAAAAAATTTAGAGCTATGTATAATAAATTTATAAAATAAAACACCAGTCTCACTTTGTCACACCTCCATTCAAAAACTTCGGTAACTCCCTACTGAGTCTAGAATCAAATATTATTTCATTTTTATTTCATCCTTTTTTCATTTCTAATTTTAAGTTGTATAATGTACTTTGTTATCAGGTTATAATAAATAATATAACATAAATTAGGGCAGACAGGTGGCATAGTATAACTTTGGGCTTGAAATCAGGAATTTTCATCAGTTAAAATCTGGCCCCAGACACAAGCTGTGTAGACAAGTATATACCTCAGTATGTTCACCAGAAAAATGAGCTGGAGAAGGAAATAGCAACCACTCCAGGATTTTTGCCTTGAAGAAAAGCAATGAAAGATTATGACTTATTGATCACAGGTCTTCCTGACTCCTGACTCCAGGATCACAAACCCAGTATCTGAGGCAATACTTCCTAGCTCTAGAGCCAATACTCATGAGATAGAATACTTGGGTTCTGAACCTCTTTTTTTTTTTTTTTTCATCATGGATAGAATCCTTTGATAATCTGGTAAAACGCATTGACTCCTCAGAATATCATTCTTTAAATGCATACAATAAGATATTTAGAATTACAAAGGAAATCAATTATGTTGAAACATAGTTATCAAATTATTTTTAAAAAAACAAGTTCATGAACCCTAAGTTAAGAATTCTTCTCTTCTATGAAGCAACACAATCATGTCAGAAATCAGTTTGGAATTATGCAAAAAAAAAAAACTACTAAAATATTTATCCCCTTTGACTCAAAGATTCCAGTGCCCAGGCTTAAACCCCAAGGAGTCTCCTGAGAACAAAAATATTCTGCATGTACCAAAATATTTATAGCAAATATGACAGCAAATAACTAGAAACAAAATAGATGCCCACCAATTTGGGTATGGCTAAAAAATTGTGGCACAGGAAGGCAGTGAAATATTACTATGCTGTAAGAAAGGATGGCTGTGATGAATACAAAGTAAAGACAGTTATACACGAACTGATTTAGGGTGAAGGAAGTAGAGACAAGAAAACAATAGACACAATAACTACTACAATGTAAACAGATCGACCACACACACAAAAATTGAAAGTATTACAAAATATTAAGGAACAAGTACGTCTCCAAAGAGCCTTGTTCGCCCTACCGCTTGCTATGCAGAAGTGGGAGGTTCACAAGTGTAGTGCATTTTCGGACTTCGTTGTGTTGGATTTTTTACATATTGATCGGTTTGGTTGGTTTTTCCTTTTTTTGTTGATTTAAAAAAAATTGTTACCTGTGTTTGTTCTCTGAGGAGGAAGAGAGAGAGAGAGATGAAGGGAAATTATGATTCTTTAAAAGCAAAATGCATCAAAAAACTTATTGAAAAAAGAATTCTGTTCTAACCAGTAAGTGGCACTATAATGATCCTATGAACGATTACTTCCCATAAGTTATTCCAACCCTAAATGCTTCAAAACTCTCTTGGCTACAGTGAAAGTGTACGTGACAACGTTTGCTCATTATAAGGAGGGAGCCAGGCGAGATGAGAAAAGGACTGCAGGAGATGAAAACCTAGTGCCTGGATTCGAATCTCGGGTGATCCAAGTGCAGCCTGAACCACTCGCTTAGCGTCTGTGGTCCTGTTTCCCAGCTTGTAAAATATGAAGGTTGCCTAGTATGAATTCCCTCGGGAAGGCCAGGAGCGGACCTTGCGTAGCTAGACCAAGAGAGAGCGGTCGCGGCGAGCGCTGTAGTTCCTCTTCTACTCCAGCGAGGGGCAGCACCACCCCTCACAGGTAAGACAGAAAGAAGGGTCGCTCCGCGAAGACTCGCTGGTTGGGAAGCGCTGTGACTGTGGAGGCCGGAAGTGGGCGTCCCGGGAAGGGGGTGGAGCGGGTTGCCCTCGGTGTCCATGTGGACGCCGGGGTAGAGCGCGCGGGCCAAGCCTGGCAGGGCGCTGAGCCTGGGGGGGTGAGGGCGCGCGCCATGGCCGAGTCGCAGCAGCTGCGGGTGCAGGAGGCGGTGGAGGCCATGGTGAAGGGGCTGGAGCGGGAGAACATCCGCAAGATGCAGGTAGTGGCAGCGGGAGGGCAGGCGGGAACCCTCCCCCGGAATCAAACCATGACTTCATGGACGGGCCCTTGGGCAGCACCCAGTCCAACCCACCCCCTTCATTTTGCACATAGAGAAACTGAGGCGAAGAGCATCAAGTCCATACCCTCTCCGTTAAGCGTGCACAAATCCAGTTCCTCCCCTCCTTATTTTACATACAGGGAAACCGTGGCACAGAGAACCGAATCCAATTTCCCTTAATTTTACACTCGGGGAAACAGGCTCCCCGAATATCGAGGCCCGCCCCCTCCTCAATTTACGTAAAGGGAAACTGAGGTGCCCAGAGATGGAGTGGAGGGAGCCAGTCCAAGGTCATAAAGGGCGGAGAACCTTCGGCCAGTGCCCACTGGACGCCGCCTTGGAGGCCGCGTGGGAACATGGGCAGAGCACTGTCCGCAAGTGTAGGGGTCCCAGATGAACGCCTGCAACAGTGATCTTGGGTGGGTCCCTCCCCTTTCCCCTTCTCACTTCTGAAACTCAGTCAATTATCTGCTTGAGTAAAATGGAAATGATTCTGTTCTTGAGCGCTGCACTTAGTCTAAAGTCAGCTTCTCCCGCCTGCCAAGCACCGCGGGTGTTTCACTGTCAATTTTGGAGACTCCTGTGTCAACGCTTCTCGCACTCCCACCCCCAAATCCCCGGATGCTGCACTGCCCCCACCATCGCAGGGGAGCGAACCTCTCCCCATTCCGGGTACGGGGAATAGACTTGGCGATTGGAGTTCAAACAAAGTTTCTGAAGCTTAAGCTGCGACCCTGGGGTTGAAGCAAGTTACTAATCACTCTGCCCCAGGTCCTTGTAAAGGGAACTTTGCTGGAGGAGAAATTCATTAGACAAATAGGTGCCCTGCAACCGCAACTTCATTCAGTAGATGTTCAATAAATGTTATTGGATTTGAAAGTATAAGCGACTTGGTTAGTTGTATTTCTCCTTAAGAAAATGCTTAGTTTATCATTAAGTAATGCCTTGCCTGGGGAATAAAGGAATAGGAATGCAGCGAAGGTGATAAAAGAATGTCTAAAACATAGCCCAAAGATGTGAGTCCCCCAGGCTGAAGGCAGGAAGCTCCTTTATATATATATATATATATATCTCTTTGTGGATGGCATTTAAATAAGCCCTTGGCACACATGTTCTGATTTATGGTACCACATGGGGATACAGAGAACCCTTGGAAGAAATCCTTGGGTTGAAAACTGCTAATCTTCCCCTATGCAGAAATCCTTTCCCTTATACTGAATAGGGTGTGTACCTGAAAACTATGCCCTCTGGTTCTCTATTGCCTGCCCTCCTGGACAGAGAGTGTTTGTTCAAAGGACATTTGTTAGCTGACCCTTTGACCATTGTAGATCTTGCATCCCCTGACCACCTCTGCAGGATTTTATATGCCAAACCATACTGCCTTTTCTATAATTCCATCTATTCTCAACCATACAAAAAGTATAAGTTTTATGAGAACAAAGATCATATCTAAACTTCATATTTTACTACTAGGGTATCTCACTATGCTCTGCTCACAATGTTTAGCACAGTTTCTGGCTCCTAGTGATGCTACATAAATGCTTATTCCCTTCCCTCTTGTAAGCATAATAATAGCTTACATTTATAAAGCACTGTACAAATATAATCTCATTTGTATTTCACAACAAAACTAGGAGATAGGTGCTATTATTGTCCCCATTTTACAGATTAGAAAAAATGAGGCACAAAGAGGTTAAGTGATTTGCCCAGGGCCACAAAGCTTATCAGATCCTCCAGGTCCTGTACTCCCTCCACATTGACACCTAGCTCAAATGAGGTAATGTATATAAAGCTGGTAGACATTAAGATGTTATGTAAATGTCAGTTGTTTTCATTTGGAGGCTTTTCATATGAAAGAGAGGTTAGAATTGTTTTGTTTGGACCCAAAGTAGGAGCAGTGAATGACAGTTGCAGAGAGGCCTGCTTGGAGCTGATATAAGGAAAAGCCTCCAAACAATTAGACTTATCCCAAAGTAGACTAGGCCAAGCTGGGCTGCCTTGAAGATCTTCAGGTAAGGACTGAGCAGCCAGTTTGGAGGACTTTGTAAAAGGGTATTCCTGTTCAACTATGGGTTGAAATAGATAGCCTAAGATTTTGCTTCTGGCTTTGAGTTTCTGGAATCTACCTGTTTTATAAGTGGGAGATGTGGGCTTTTTAGTGAATGGCTGATGGGAATGAGGCAATGTTGCTATATAAGTGTCACTGACAATATTTTAAACTCAAGACTCAAATGGCTTCAGTCTTACACGTTTTCCATTGTGCAATCTTCTGTGTCTTTCAATTACTTTTTGCACATCCTTCACCTAAGGCTGAAGAATGTAATTCTGTTTGACCCTTTCCGTTTGTTATATTTCCTAGAGTACCATGTTCCGATGCAGTGCCAGCTGCTGTGAGGATTCCCAGGCCTCTATGCAGCAGGTTCATCAGTGCATTGAGCGTTGCCATGCACCCTTGGCCCAGGCCCAAGCCCTTGTGACCAGCGAACTAGAGAAATTCCAGGTGAGACACAATATTGCTGTTCTCGGAAGAACTTCTTCATCCCTGTCAAGAAATCATCATCTCCCTGTCAGAGATGACAAGCTTTAGGTTCAAAATTCCATAAGTTCAATCTGTTATGTCTCAATTCAGTTAACATTTATATAAGGTGAGAAAGCCCATCTACTATGAGGGCTTTCCAAGCCTTTTTCAGGGCTCCTCATCCACCTTTGATGTCCACCTGTCCCTCAATCCTCAGAGTCCACACACTCAGGTAAAATCATCTCAGCAGGCAGGCCAAACCAAGTAGGGAGATGCCTACCTCAAGCATGTGAAGACTTCCCCCATTGGAATGAGCAGAAGAGAACAGTTTGTTCCAAGTGGCCATGAAGCAGGTTCTGTGGAGCTCTTAGAGCTTGGTGAGACATGAAAGATGCCACGGTCATCTGACTTTTGTCCTGCCACTAAACTTTGATGTCTCTGTAAGAGAGTGAGACTGGCGATTTTGTGTAGCTCTGCCTTACTTAAATCTAATTCACTTGCAAGTCAAGACATCACCCCCTGATGTCATTGATCATCTTCAAAAAAAGGACAAACAATAAGAACATTAACTTAGTACAGGAATTTTCCATATTTTTAGTAGCTTATCTTCTTGGAAGGAAGCTATATAATGACATAAACTGAATTTGATTTTCCCATAGAAACAATATTGTAATCATGTATCTGGCCAAGAACCTGATGACCATTTTTTAATAGAAATGATCATAAGCAGCATACTTACTTAGTTCATTGTATATGGAGTTGGAATAAATATTTAGTTAAACCCTCTGGTTGCAGAGATAAGAAAACCAAGGCCTAGGGATAGTAAGTACCTTGCCCAAGGCAGAGCTGGGCTTTTAATTCAGGTCCTCTTGACTACAGATCCAAGGCCTTTTCCACTTTTCCACTTCTCAACTATAAATTACATAGTTCAATATGTTATATAGTACAAATATCTCAATTTTTTTTTCTATAAAATAGGGGACAAGGGAGACATGGAGTTGGGCTAAAAACATACCCAACTGGAAAAGAAAGTATTTCGTGAGAACTACTAGGAAAATGGAAAGCAATCTAGTTTAAAAATAGGTTTAGATCAACATCTTACATTATAAATTCCAAATGCATAAATAATCTAAATATAAAGGTCATGTAGTACATTAAAAAATAGAAGAGAATATCTAATTGTGGGAAAATGCATATACCAGATATAAAATGTGAAAGATAAACAATCTTTTTTATATAAAATGTAAACACTTTTGCACAAAATTTTCAGTTCAAAATTAAAATGAAAGCTACAGACTGAAGGAAAACTGTAATATTTCCTACATTATTAAGTACTATACTTGCCATCTGCCAGGCACTGTGTTAAGTCATAGGGGATACAAGAAAAGCAAAGGTGGCCTGTGCCCTCAAGGAACTAGCACAGAAGGCACAACATACAGACTACTATGTACCCCAAAAAACACAGGCTAAATTTGAGATGATCTCATAAAGAAAACACTAAGGGACCTAGAAAAGATTTCTTGTGAAATTTTATCTGAGACTTGTAGAAAAATAAGTGGTAAAGATGAGGTGGTCTAACATTTCAGGCACGAGGACTGCCATTGAAAATGCATTCCAAATAGGTAGTCAAAGGATATGAACCATCTTTCAAAATAAAAAATACATCAAATGTTCAAAACATGAACCTGAATAATATGTTCAGAATTAGAATAATCAGAGAAAAGCAAATCAAAACAACCTGGATATGGCGTTGAATATCAAGAAGCAAAGATGAGAAAACTCATTGTTGGAAGAACTGTGGGAAGATGGACACACTAATTCAATCTTGCTGAATTTATGAATTGGTTCAACTGGAGAACATTTGGGAATTAAGCAAGAGTATTTACCAGATTGTTCAGACCTGTTGACTCAAAGATTCTTTTATTGAGAGAGAAAAAGAGCCCTATGTGTGTTGTTGTTTTTAGTTATAATATTATTTGTAATGGGGCAGATAGGTGGTATAGTCTATAGAGCTGTGGATTTGAAGTTAAGTAGGCCCAAGTTCAAATCTTGTGTCAGATCACTTTGCTAGCTTACCAAATGACTCTGGGCAAGACACTAAAACCTCTCAATTTCAGTCTCTTCTTCTGTAAAATGAGGATGATAATAACACCTATCAAAGGGCTGTTGTGAGGATCAGACAAGATAATATATTAAGTGTTTTGCAAACTAAAGCACTATACAGGGTGTGCTAAAAGTCTTATCAGTTATAAGCCTTAAAAGTTTATCATTATTGTTATTATTATTCAGCTATATCTATTGTTATTTCACAGGGCTGTTGTGAGGATCAGATGATATGTAAAGCACTTTGCCAGCCTTAAAGTGCTACATGACACCCCAAAAAAAAATGGAAACGGCATAACAAGTAAATGAGAAATGACTAGGGTGGGGGAATGGTGTTTAATGGAATGTTCTTTGTTGTTCATTCTTTCAGTCATGTCTGACTCTTTGTAACCCCAAGGACCATAGCCATCCATGGGATTTTTCTTGGCAAGAATATAAAATGGGGCAGCTAGACAGCTCAGTGGATAGAGAGCCAGGCCTGGAGACAGGAGGTGCTGGCTTCAAATCTGGCCTCAGATACTTCCTAGCTATGTGACCCTGGGCAAGTAATTTAAACCCAGTTGCCTAGTCCTTACCCCTCTTCTGCCTTAGAACTGATACTTAGTATTGATTCTAAGATAGAAGGTAAGGGTTTAAAAAAAAACTTATTAGTTAACAAACCTTTGTAAACTTTGAAATTTTTCCCTGAGTCCCAGTGGTAATAAGTAAAGCCATTTAAAAAAACAAAATGATGGAGTTGGACTTGATTTCTATGGTCCCAAAACTAGAGAGGTAGCCTAGTACAGTGAGGAGACCACTGGATTTGGAGTGAGACAACCTGGATTCTAATAAAAGCTTCCATTAAGGTATCACTTTAAAGTTGGTGATACACTTTACATGTTATCTCATTTGATCTTCACAACAACCTTATGAAATAAATGTTATTACTCCATTTTACAAATGTGAAAAATGAGTAAGAGATTAAGTGACTTCCCTAGGGACATATAGCTAATCTGAAGCAGGATTCTAACTCACATCTTCCTCACTACAGATCTAGCACTCTAACCCACTTCCTGCTTAACAACTATAATCTTGTGACCCCTGAGCTTTATAAATTCCTTGTCTCATAATCCTGCCCTGTTTTTTACTGTCTCAAAGAAGAGAACAAAGTAATTCCTTTATATAGAGATTTCTATAAAATATAGGTTTTTAAAGGGTTTAAGTGGATATTCACATTTTGGGGGATTCCCTGAAGGTGAAGGATGGTTTCTCTTCACTTATCTAATTCCTGCCTATCTTTCCTACCTTCCCAATTCACTGCTTCCATGTACCCTTCCTAGTCTAGAATTGAGATAGGAGCATTAGAGCTCAGTCTAGTCTAAACTTTCTCACATGTAGGTCTTCCTTTTACAACCTCTAGGTATAAGAGAAGGGATACAGTATCTACTTCTAGTAATCTCTTCCATGTCTTGTTTTCTAAAACACAAAAAAGTCTTATCACTTAACACTTGAATATATAGTCATTTCTTTTCTTTCCTGTGTGTTTAAACCTTGTCTCCTAAATGGATTATAAACTTCAACACAAGGGCCCTTGTTACACATTTTGTGTCCCTACAATGGTGGCCAGAATCATAGTTGAATTATTAATTATTAAGAGTTATCCTTTCTAACCTCTCACTTTTCAGATGAGGAAACTGAAGCCCAATGGGATGAAAGAACTTGACTCTGTCTTCTAACCTCAGATCGAGGACTTTGCTCTAATAGATGCTGTGGGTTGTTTTTTTTTTAAGTTATTTTTTGATGACTCAGTTGTCATGTAAGCATGTCTACACCGTAACAAAAGTCAAAAGAGAATACTTAATACATGCAGCCATCCTTACAGGTCAATGTTCTGATGAGTTGGAGTGAATCTGGTTAATAATGATGTTAGCCAGTGGTACCCAGAGTCTGGTTTCTGATGCTCCTGATTACCAATGCAAGGGCCCCTTTCAGCTGTGATCTAACAGAGACCTATGTTGCCTTTTCCATATTTCCTTCCTCCTGGCAAGGAAGCATTCAGGAAGTATCCTGGCTTTTTTGATAAATTGATTCAGGAATATCTGGTTTATTACCCTTTTTTGTTGTCCATTCTCCTATAGTGAATTTAAGTGCCCTGGGATATGTTGTGGACTTAGAAGCCCTGACAGGAGAACAGAGATTACTGGAGAGAGATTCAAGCAGATACTATATTATCTGTACTATAAATGCCATAAAAGGAATTCCTCTAGGGGGCCTGGGGAAGGGGATTAGATTAAATGACTTCTAAGGTACTTTACAATTCTAGTTTGAGGAGTCTTGGGCTGAATCTTGAAGGATACATGGGATTTGGGTAAACTAAAAGTTTCCTCTACTACTATAGGACCCTCCATGTCTGTGACTATCCACTGAAAAAAATCATTTTAAAACTTATACACCAACAAAGAGGTTTGTTGCATCAAAACAAAGGCAGAAATCAAGAAGAAAGTAATGGCTTTGTAGACTAAAATGCTGTGCCCATAAAAGAGGTCTCAAAATTTATAAAGATTTTATCATGGATTTATAGCTCTAGTGCTGAAAGTAACTTTAGCGGTCATATAGTCTAACCCCTTCTAATTTAGAAATCAAGAAACTGAGACTCAGGAAGGTCAGGTAACCTTCCCAGGCTACATGGGCAGTAAGCATGATAGTTTTTGAACAGACATTCTCTGAGTCTAGGGCCATTGCTCTCCCCTTATCAGAAATCAAGTTGTTGACTAAGGACCTTTTAACTAACCTGACCTCTCAGTGTTTCCAGGAAAAGTGTTCTGAGTGAATGGTTTACTCATCCTCTAGTTCCCATTTGCTTTGCTTAATACTATTATTATTAATTATTCTTATATATTTATTATTAATATTATTTGTGTTATATGTTATATATTTTATGTATGATATTATTAATTGTATATTAATATTATTAAAGCTTAATAATAGGTTGTGAGCTGATACCACATTACCATGATATTAATCTTTCCCTGGCTTAATGGTTTCTGATTCCAGGACCGCCTGACTCGATGCATCATGCACTGCAATGACAAAGCCAAAGACTCAATGGATACTGGGAGCAAGGAGCAGCAGGTGAAGAGGCAGCTAGAGTCCTGTGTGACCAAATGTGTTGATGACCACATGTACCTCATCCCCACCATGACCAAGAAGATGAAAGATTCCCTGGCATCTCTTGCAAAATAATCATTGTCAATAGTCATCGGGTGGGAGAATGGGTCTATTTGTAAAAATGAGTGGAAATTTTTACCTTTAATTGAAAATTTGAGAATGAAGAAATTGAGACTAATAGCAAGTTAAGAATACTTTTATGGGAATTTGGCATCTGCCTCTAGACTCAGTTGGTTCCATTATTTGTTTTAGTCCACAGGTGAATAAAATGGAAGAAACTGGTGCTCAGGATTGGAGGTAGCCTGGAGAGCTAATAGTACCCAGATCCATCCCATCAGTGAAGTTGACCCCTATTCTACATGTTAGAGCCTTTAATGGCTTTCAGCTGGTTCAGAGGTATTCCTTTCCTGGAAGCAGGAATAAATAGCCCCATGGGTTTGTGGGTATTAGTGATTTTCCTTCCCAACCTACCTTCCATCTCGTGTGAATCCCTGAGGTAACCATACACTCAGTGCCAATTTCATGCCCTCCTGATTAAGCCATTTCCCTTATACCATAAAGCAGTAGCCATGAGTTCACTTCTGATTGGAAAAAAGAAACAGTTGTGGTTTTCTCCCAGTACAAGAACCTGGAACTCAGAGGGGAGTCTAGGGATAGAAGGTTACTTGCATTAGAAAAATGAGCAATTAGCTGCCTGGTGATCTTCTCTTTAATAAGACCAGTGTTCACTCCTGCTTTCAGCTGGGACACCAAACAAGACCATAAAAAGGAAATCTTCCACCAGGTCTGAGAACTCTGGTTCCTTCACCTTGGCTTCTCTAGGACTGCTGCTCAAGTTACCTTTTCTTACCCTTCTAGAAGGTACTACAAGGGCAACATTCAGTTAAATTATTTTTTGAGACTAACATGAAACAGTTAAGGCCAAAGAAAGCTTCTTTTTGCTTGGAGAACTTTAAGTCTTGGTTAAAGTAATGGTAGATGGTTGGTTTGGGAGAAAATTAGTTTTCCCCAAAGAAGAAAACGATTTGATGCCTTGTCACTGGCTCTACTGATTTGTCCTCTTCAACAGAACCTTGTTGATAGGTACCTAAGAGAACAGGAAAGGATAGGAAAACAACTTAAATTTCTGTGGAGTAGGCAGGTTGCAAGGGAGAATGGGAGAATTTTTTTCTTCCTCAGAGTACAGGAGAAAACTGGCACCAATTACTCATTTATCACTGACTTTTAAAACTACAAGCAACATGTTAGTACCAGACATTGTATTGGAAAAGATCTTGTTCTCTTTATACCAACTTCTTACTGAATGCAATTAACATAGCCTTCTTGTTTAGTGTTTCAAGGCTATGCCATATTTTCCTAGTGGTTTGATTAAAAAATAAAGTTTGATTTTTTTTTTTTACTTCTCCCATTAGTGGACTGTTTTTCTCTTTACATCTAGACAATGACATACTTTACCTAGTTCTGAATGTTTTCTCATAATGTGTGAAGAATATATTTATAGAAGTATAAGAAACATTTCACTTACAGCCCATTTCACCTAAACAAAATCCTGGCATTTAATGCAGGGATTGTTCACACCTTCAGAAAGAATACAAGAGTAGGAATCAAGAAACTTGGCCTCTAGTTGCTTTGCCATTAATCAATTGTGTGGCACTGGGCACTCCTCCATAAACTTGTCTCTTCCTATGAAAGAGGGTTAGACTAACTAATGAACCTTAAAGTCTGAGAGATACCAGTTAAGACATTCTATGAAATATCTGATCATAAGGATGACTGATTTCAGATAAGAAAGACAACTCACTTCCCATATGATCTTGGATAAGCCTCAAATATTTCATATAAAATGAAGATAATTTCAAGATCCTTCCAGCTGTAATAGTCTTGACCTGAAGCAAAAGGTTTAGATGTAAGATATTCTGGCTGTTGGGTTCCCCTTGCTTCTAGAATCAAAGGGAGATTGGAGTGTTTCCATGGTGAACAAAAAGGAGATAGCCAGGGAAAGGAGTTATTGAAGTTGTACTATTTGTATACCCAGCAATGCTGAGCCTAAAGGTGATACCTGAAGAATGCTTATGATTGGTAGTGCTAGGAATGTTACTTTTCAAAAGAATTATAGACTGATAGACCTTTGACCTCCTCTGAGGAAACTAGGAACCAGAGAGATAAAATGAAGTTATACAAAATCACTAACCAGGAATATTATTTTGATTAGACACATTTTATCATGTTGAAGAAGAACCTCTCAACGTCCATTCTTCTAAATTTTTGGTCTTATTGATAATAGGTTGATGATTATTTTGTATTTTTATCAAAGTGGTAAAGATGGAAAATTGGTAAAGAGTGTTAAAATTGGAGAATTGGAGGAATTGGAGAGAGGTAAAATGATGGAGATTTTATGACGAAACTTGGACAAAATAACTAGAAGATATGATGGATTGTAATCTTTAAAATCACAACTGCTAAGAATGGATATATAATTTTAGCTTCTTTATAAAAATCATTTTTATAAAGTAATGGCAACATGGAATAGTGGATAAAGTGATAATCCACTGATTGGTAGTGTTCCAAAAAGAACATTAGGCCAAATCTATAAAATTAATTCAATACATGTAAATTCAAAGCTTTCCACATGGGTTCAGAAGAGCTACATCAAATATAAGGTAGGGGAGTTTTAATCCCACTTCTGTCTTCCTGTTCAGACCACATCATAGTTCTGGGTGTTCCTGTTTAGGAAGGGCATTGATAAGCTGGAAGTTGTCCAGAGGAAGGGGACTAGCACATTGAAGAGCTTTGAACTCATGTCTTACAATAATTAATGTTTATATAATGCTTTAAGGTTTGCAGGATAATTTTCCCCTATTGCATTTGAACCAATAACCTCAGAAGCTGTTGTTCTGTTGTCTCAGATGTGTCTGACTCTGTGACCCCATTTAGGGTTTTTTTAGCAAAGATTGGAGTGGTTTGCCATTTCCTTCTCTAGCTCATTTTACAGATGAGGAAACTGAGGCAAACAGGATTAAATGACTTGCCCAAGGTCACACAGCTACTAAATCTCTGAGTCCAGATTTGAACTCAAGAAGATGAGATTTCCTGACTTCAGGTCCAGGGCTCTCTCCATTTTGCCACCCTAGTACTAGAGGAGTGATATTTGCCCAGTGTTAGGCTCTTACCAAACTATTAAGTGTCTGAGGATCACAATCAAAACTGAATCTCCTTGATTCCCAGGGCAGCACTTTAACCTCTAGGAACCAAGGATATTTAGCTTGGAACAGAGAATGTTTGGAGGAACATGATAGCTATCTTCAAATTTTTGAAAACTGTAATATGGAAGGATTAGATTGACCCCAGAGAGATCCTACCCTCTTGATTTTATAATTCTCCTGCCTCCTTATTGTTATGTCCATGCAAGTGAAGCCCAAGAAGCTTCAAGTTTGTCTTAAGAGAATCACCCTATCTAAATTCAGAGAGGCTCATCACAATCTGTAAAGTGGTGGTTTAGACACAGTGGGTAGATGTTACAGGGGAAATTTAGGCTTGCTATCAAAAAAAAACTTTCAAATAATCAGAGCTAGTCAAAAGTGGAATGGGCTTCCTCACAAAGTAGTAGGTGCCCTTGGCTTAGAAACCATAGGATGATTAGTTATATATGTTGTAGATAATTATTTTTCAAATTTGTAAAGTCCTACCTACACTTGAGTATATAATATTTTACATATGTACAAAAAGTCAGCTTCTAGAAGAGGCCCTATTAGTTGGCACTTGTGAAAAACATGGATTTTTGTGAGTTTACAAAGATTAAATAAATCAGCAGTATGATGTTGCCAAAAAAGCTATTATGATCTTGAGCTGCATAAAAGAAAAACTGTTAGTAGCTAGCAATCATAGAGTACTTTAAAGTTTGCAAAATGATTTACATGCTATCTTATTTGATACACTAAACAATCCTATAAGATGTTCTCCCCATTTTACTTTTTATAGGTCTGTCGCAGAGGAGAAATTAGAATTGTTCTCTGGTTACAGAAAACAACCAGGAACGACGAGAAAAGGCAAAGAGGCCAATTTAGGTTTAATATTAGAGAAAACTTCCTAAGAAATAGAGCGTCTAAAAGTAAATTCCTCCCCAAAGCAAAGGCTAGAAAATCATTTGCTAGGTATATTGTAGTGTGTATTCCTTTCATATGTGGGTTGGGCTAGGTAGTCTCCTCTGTTCCCGCCACCACTCAGGTTCTCATTTGATTCTGACATTTATTCCTGATGGATGGAGTTATCCATTCTGATAAATCAGATCTTTTAGACATTCCAAAGTAGAACACTTTTAAGGTTCACAAAATTACAATCCTTGCACACGCCCTTACTTATTGATATCAGTATGGATTTTTCTCCCCTTAACTATAATTCTTCTGTCTTCTAGTGATTATGCTTGTCCAAGAGGATCAGACTAGCTAAATTCAAGGAAGCTTATCACCATACTGGCCATTTTAGCCTAGAGATGATCTCTAAGCGCCCTTTCAGGCCTTGCTCCTTTATAGTATGATCCAATGTTTCCTAATTTAAGTTAAGACACGTTTAGGTATTTGGAGAAATAGTGACCTATGTTTGAGTCACTTTCACTAACTATTTATTTGCTTTTGCCTCAGATGAGTACCTTACCTAAAGGATGACAGACTAAAAGTTCAGGCTGCACGCTGAAATCCTACAAACTGTTCAATTACCGGGCTAGTTCCCAACTCCGCCCACGGCACTAGCAGGGCGCATGCGTAGCAGGCTTCGGTTGGCTGCTGCGGCACGAGGCGGGACTGATCGGTTTATGATTGGTTCGTCTGAGCCGGTGATGCCAGACGTAAAGTGGCGTCAGTGGCGGCAAGGGGAGCGTGAGCGAAGGCGCTGCTTGCATAGAGAGAAGGCGAACAGCCGCAACTGAAACAAGATGAGCAAAGCACACCCGCCCGAGCTAAAAAAGTGAGTATGGTGAACTGACTATCGGAAGATCCGAGGGCTCATATCAGTTTGCACCGCATAGTCAATAGGAAGGCCTGAGGGAGCCAATTAGAGGCTTCTGCTTCCCAGCATGCGCCGCGTTCCCGGCCTCCTTTCCGACTCTAGCCACGTGGTGCGGGGGAGGGGCGCGCGCGCGCGGTCTCTGTAGTGTTTCTCGCCCTCCATTCATTGCCGAAGCAGCGGTTGTTAAATGGCTTCAAGTTTGGGAGGCGGTGCTGGGTACGGCGTGGGTTGGGCGAGCGATCAAACTGTTTGATAGATAGTAAGGCGATTCAGACTTCGCACCTACCTTGTTTCGATTCCGTCTGGGCCCCTTTGTAACTTAAAATAAATGCTTGCTAATTTGAATTGCTATGTAATCTGTTTGGAAAGTGGGATTTAAAACTAGTGGTGAGTTTAGAGGTAATTCCAACCCCTTTATTTGACAGAAGAACAAACTGAGGCCTAGGGAGGGACAATAACTTGATTAAGGTGGTTTAAGCAAAGCCAAATACAGCTTGATTTCCCACACACACACACCTACTTAGGACATATGCCAGGATTTAAACTGGTATGCGTATATAAGACCTAATCAGATAGGAGAATGGCATGGTTAATCCAACCTCTCCATTTTACAGATGAAGAAAATGAGGACAAGTTCACTTTAATATACTGTTATGAAGTATTATTCATTGTTTCTCCTTTTTAAAAAATATAGGGAATGTTTGTTTTAACATTGTCTTCATTTTCCAATATACCCCACTCCCCTTTCCATCCAGAAAACTGTCCCTTATAAGAAAGAAAAGTGGGGTGGAAGAGAAACTCTTTTCAGCTTAAGTGATCAGCACATCAAATAAGTGTTTTAGCAAGTAGTGGAAACAGCATTTCACCCCACCCCCTCCCATTACTAAGAAACTAAGGTCCAAAGGGAAGGCTGTGATTTTTCAAATAGACGACTAGGGGAGTTGTGGTGCCATTAAGAGGTCAAGACTAATAGATCCACATCCAAAGAAAGACTGTAGAAGTAGAAATGCAGATGAAAAACTTATGATTGATCACATGGGGTTAGATAGGTATATGATTGGGAGTTTGGTGTTTAAATAATCACTCTATTGCAAATATTAATAATATGGAAATAGTTTTTGAACAATGATACATGTATAACCCAGTTCATCAGCTCCTGGAGGGGGAAGGGAAAGAGAAAGAACATGAATCATGTAACCATGGAAAAATATTCAAAATTAATAAATAACTTTTTAAAATAAAAACTTTTAAAAAAAATACTAATGGGTTTTGGAAGGAAAGATAAATTCGAACACTTGCTTTAAAGTGCTGGTAGAACATGCTGGTCTAGAGCAGTCAGGTGATGGAGCTGGTAAGGATGCTGACCCTAAAGTTAGGAAAACCTGACTTCCAGTCTTTCTTCAGATGCTTCCTAGTTCTTTGACTCTGGACAAGCTACTTAACTTCCGACTGCCTCTATCATTTGTAAAATGGAATAATAATACCTACCCCTCAGGGTTGTAAGCATAAAATTGGGAATTTGTGAAGTGCTTTGGGAAAGCTTTTTAAATCCTAGCTATTATTATTATTATGGAACTAGATTTAAGTCACAGCTGGCTGTAAGTTCTGGAGTCAGTCTCATAAAAGTTATAATTAAAACTGGAAGTGAATTTGATAGCAGAGGTGCTTAGTATAAAAAGGGAAAGGAATATGGCTGAGTATAGAATGTTGGTTAATGCCTAAGTAGGTGGGTAGGAGAAAATCAGGTGTAAGAAATCATTAGACACATTAGGAGAACCTGAAGTATATAATTTCACGAAATCCAAGGGAAGGAAAGCAATCAAAGAGGAAGGCCACACCCCTAAATACAAGAGCTTTGATCTAATGAGGAATCCCCTCCCCCGCATCTCCCCAAAAATGGTTTTGATAAGTATGATACTGTTGGTGAACTTTGAAAAAGCAATTTTCATTAAATGGTTAAGTATGGAAGCCAGGTTGCATGTGATTAAGTAAATGAGTAATAAAGTAGAGGCATCTTGTTTAGGCCCTAATGAAATTGATTTGTCTTCAGACTCAGCTTTGCTTCTATCTCCTTCCATGAAGCTTTTCTCAGTTCTCCTTAGCTTTTTCCACTTCAGTTTTCTTTGTGTTTATTTGTATCTTACTCCATTAGGGCTAGACAGTGAAGTTTAGATGGAGCCCTTGGCCTAAAATCAGGAAGACTCAAATTCAAATTTGGCTTCATACACTAATATTGTGACCCTGGGCAAGTCACTTAACCTCTGCCACAGTTTCCTCAACTGTAAAATGGGGATCATAAAAAACCTGCCTTATACAGTTGTAAAGCTCAAATTACATATTTATTTCTGAAGGACTTAGCACATTGTCCTGCAGGTACTATATAAAGAAAGACTTATTCCCATTCCCCTAGTATAGTTCTTTGAGGACTAGAATTATTTGTATATAGTAGATGCTTAAGAAATGTTTTGGTAAATTTAGAAAGATAGAATAATAGCTTAATGGAGTGGAAAGATTTAGGAAAGGTTTTAGTTTGATATTAGTCAGAGAGGAAGAATCCTTTGGAGAAAAATGGTAGTAATATAGTGCCTTGAAAGCGATGGACTGGGAGGCAAGAAGCCGGTCTTCTAGTTCTAGGCTGGGTCTGCCACTGTGTAACCATGAGCAAATCATTTCACCTATTTGTCTGTTTCCTCATCTAGAATATAAAAACGTTTGACTAGATAAAATCTATATTCATTTTTATAATTACTTTAATTTTAAATTTTAAGTTATTTACTTAGTTAAATTTTAGGAGTCTAATTCAACAAATTTGTACTAAGTACCTACTATTTTCAATTCATTGTTGGGGACAAAGATACAAAATCAACAGCCTCTACACTCTAGGAACTAGGTCTGCTGGGAGATAAGTAAAAGTAAATGTAACTTGAGGGAAAGGGGAACATTAAGAACTGGAAGAATCAGGAAAGGCTTTCTGGTGAAGAGAGTGCCTGAGTTGAATTCAAATGAGGATTCTGACAGGCAGAGATGAAGCCCTACATGAAGACAGGACAGAGAGGCTAGTGAGACATGACTTATATGATTGGATAGAAATGGAATATAGAATAATAGATTCAAAGAACTCTAAGGCATTTTGGCCAGAATGCAGAGTACATAAAGGAAAGTATATGAAATACATTTGAAAAGGTAGGATATAGGGAGCCTTAAATTTGCCCACCTTAGAAATTGTGTCCTAGAGCCAGGAGGAAAATGCTTTTGAACTAAAGTCAATCAAATGAAACCTTGAAAGTACTGGGAGGAGATAGGATCAAGGACACTTGTCCCAAGGATTTATAACCTTGAGGAGAGAGACTGAGATAAAGAGGCAAGTTTTGAGAAGTGAAGGGGAAAAGATAGTGCTAATATACATTTATATAATGCTTTAAAATTTGCAAAGTATTTTCCTGAGAAAGTGTTGGGAGACTGGGCAGGTGATAGTTGACAAACTGGATGACAATTGGGAAACAAAAAGATCTTGTCCTGCTAGAACATTGGGCAGAATCCAATAAGATGAAATTACATAGGGATAAATATAGTCTTAAACTTAGGGGGAGATGATTTGATCTCAAAGCCAAGATGAGGAGAAATGACTACAGTATATCTGGGGTTTTTTAGTGGACTGCAAATTCCGTTTGAGTCTGCAGTGTGATGTGGAAGCCAAACAAAAGCAGTTGCATTGTTGGATAGCACTTGGATAGATGGACTTTGCTTCTAGAAATGGGGGGGGGGGGGTAGTCCCTCTACCTTCTACCCTCCAGAGATCACATCTGGGCCTGCAATTGGGAGGACCTAGGTCCAAATCTTGACCTCAGACACATCCTAGCCTTGTGACCCTGGACAGGTGACTTAACCCTTGCCTAGCCTTAGCCCTTCTGTCTTAGAGTTGTTACTGAGACAGAAAGTAAGGGTTTAAAAAAACAAAACAAAACAAAACAAAACAAAAACCACATCTGGATACTAGTTTATGGAGAACATTGTTAAACTGGAGATGTTCCAGAGGACATTCAGCCCCAGACAGTAGAACCAAAAGCAATAGATAGAAAGTGCCAAAAAGGCAAACTTAGCCGTGATGTCGGAAAAACTTCCTAACAAAAGTGGAATGGTTTAGGATCCCCTCAGTAAAATAGCATAGGCTAGAAAGGTGCTGGTCATGTAAGATATAAAAGATTCAGGCATAGAATTAGATTTGAGGACCAAGTTTTCACTACAGGTTGGGGACAGGAGATGGAAAGGTAGTGATAGGAATCTGTATTAATGTCATGAGTAAGAATATAAATTATTAGGTGGGCCTCAGTTTTCTCTTCCATTGAACTTTAACTAAATTCTTACATTCAAGGACTATAAACCCATGTAGGGAAAAATACATAAATAGTACATATAAATATATAACTAGTTATATCTAGCCTTCAGCTCAATTTTTATGGCATTCATAATATTTGGTAGCAGGGTCAATCCTGAATTGCTTTTAGATTGATTAAAAAGTTGCTTGTATCATGAGCATCTCTTCTAAAATTTATTTATGGAATACAAAAAAGCCATTTTTCTAAAGTCATATTAGGTTGCCAGTATAAATCAACTAAACAAATATGGATTCCCATATTATTATTATTAATCCAACCTTCATCAGTAACTTCTTACACCTGGAGAAACATCTTTTCTTCCTTTGAATTAATTGATTATAAACAAAAATATTTTGGGAATTGAAAAAAGTAGGAAAATCTAGCTCTCCAGTCAGTGAGCACCTAAAAGAAGGTCAAGACTGAATTAATAACATAATTCATTATTTTAAGTTTCTAATGTTGGCCTAGCTAAAACATTAATTTTTTTACAGAAAAAAAATGTCACACAATTAATATTTATAGCTTGGTTAAAATTCTCCCCTCTCCCCCAAAAAAAAGAAACCAAAAAAAATTTCCTATTATTTGTTTTGTTTTAAATCCATATGTGGCATTGGAAAACGTTAAATTACTTGATGAAAGGGAGTTCATCTTCATTTTTTTTAATTACCGCTTTCATATAAAATAGTATGAACAGATGACCTTTATCCCTGAATCAGAAGAAAAATTAGAGTAATGTCAAAAGGACTACTTTAGGAATATAGATTCACATCGTGCCCTTAAGATGTTCAAAAAATAGTGCTGGTTTTGGGGGGAGGGGGTGATTTGATCTAAATTTACTTTAATTTGACACTCTAACTGCTCCTAATGAAAGACAAGTGTACCAATTTAAGTTCAGCTACCTTCTTTAAAAGCCTCACCCTCCTGAGATTTAAGCAGCTGATTACTTGCACAAGTGGTGATTGATTGTTTTTTTGAGTATTCTTGTGGGTTGTTTTCTTTTTAGTTTGAAATTGTTGTTTTACTTTCCCCTTTTGCTTTTTCAGATTTATGGACAAGAAACTATCATGTGAGTTATTTTAAATTATTTTATTAACAGATTTCTAAGTTTTTGTGAGTCTAATGGCAATATCTAATTCAGAATAATTTGGCTAAAATTGAAATAATATGTACTAAAACTTCTAATTCAGGTTCAACTAAAAATTAATAGATCATTTTAGGGAGAATGTTTAAAGTTCAAACTATTTGAATTAATAGTCCCTGATAGTCTCTTTATAGTCTCTTAATTCAGAATTTAACTGAGATCAATTGAATGGAATGTTCTTTTTAAAAATGTTAACTCTTTGAAAATTCAGTGAACTGGCTTGGCACAGTATCTTAAGTGGGCAAGAGGTGTCCTTATTTCACATACTTGTGAACTGTTACTTAATACTGTATATCCAGGATGGAAAAGTAGGTGCTGTTGTAGAGTCCTAAATTTGGAGAATGAAACACAATAAAAAAAACGCTTTGTAAACCTTAAAACAATATGTAAATGTTAGTAATGATTATTCAGTTTTTTTTAGAATTGTTCATGAACAGTTTTGCTAAAATTTCACCTTTTTTTCTAGTGAAATTAAATGGTGGGAGGCACGTCCAAGGAATATTGCGGGGATTTGATCCATTTATGAATCTTGTGATTGATGAATGTGTAGAGATGGCACCAGGTGGCCAACAGAACAATATTGGAATGGTGGTAAGTCAATTTGTGAGATCATTTTATTTAGTAAGCTTGCCAGGCACAGTGCATATATCATGAGCATCTCTTCTATAATAACTATGGAATATAAGCCATTTGTTTTAAAAGTTGTCTTAAGCAATTAGGATAAATCATTTAAACATAGTTGGATTCCTCAGATTATTACTAATCCCTCCTTCATCATCCAGTAACTTTCTATACCTAGAGAGCTAATTTTCTACACTTTTTTTTTTTTTAAGATGTTATGTGGGGACAACTAGGTAGTATGGTGAATAGACCTTGAGTCAGGAGGACCTGGGTTCAAATGTAGCATTTTTTTTTTTTTATCCTGGGACTCCATTCTAGGAGCATAGGGCCACAAGCAGTAGGCAATGGGTCACAAAGTCGCTCAGGGTCACCCAGCTGGGAAGTGTCTGAGCCCAGATTTGACTAGGACCTTTTGTCTCTAGGCCTGACTCTCAATCCACTGAGCTAGCCCAGCTGCCCCTACTTTAGGTTGCAGTTTCTTTAGCAGATGTAGTTTTTACAGGGTGGGGTTGCTAGCCCCACGCCCAACCCTCCTCCTTTTTCATCTGGGCTAGGGACCATCCTTGGCCCAGGAGTGGTAAGGGTGGGCGATAGGGGTCAAGTGACTTGCCCAAGGTCACACAGCTGGAAGTGTCCGAGGCCGGACTTGAACCTAGGACCTCCAGTCTCTAGGCCTGGCTCTCAATCCACTGAGCCACCCAGCTGCCCCTAATGTAGCATTAGACACTTCTATATGTGTGACTCAGGGCAAGCCACTTAACCCCCATTGCCTAGCCCTCACCACTCTTTTGCCTTAGAATCAGTACATAGTACTGATTCTAAAGATGGAAGGTAAAGGTTTTTTTTAAAAAGAGAAAGGGGGGGAAAGCTTTACTCAGGTGTTAACCTCCTTCATGAAGGTTTCCAAATTTCCTCAAGTCAAAAGTGATCTCTCCTTCCTCAAATTTTTCAGCACTTTGCCTTGAAGTATTATTTATAATTCTTCTTTTCTCCCCTTTGCCATTATAATTTTATATTTCTTGAGAGCAAGATCTGTTGTTTCCTTGTGCAGTCAGTCAGTGATCCGATCCCTTGAGGGATGCCTATGTTGAGTAGCTTTAAATTACAATTTCAACCTATATTGTCTCTCTGATGTGAACTATTATTCTGTTGTAAATTTCTGGGTCAGATACATATTCATATGGATTCAAAATATAAACTTAATCATTCTACCATCCCAGTCTCCATTATAGGTGCCACCTTGAACTATTACTATAGTTCTTCAAGACTTATGGGTGGTCATTCCTGGATATTAACAATGAGATGTGGTTATATGGATGTTCATGATACCAATTTTGTTTTAAGAAGAAAGCATGCCCCTGAGCTATACCCCAGTGCCTCTCAGGCCTCCCAATGCTAAATGCGTCATTTGGCTCTCAGCTCTGGTTGTAAACTAATCCCTGCCAAAGTGTTAACTGAGAAATCCTAAACTGATACCTTACCTTGCATTCTGCCATGGATAGTTTTTTGTTTGTTTTTTTTTAAACTAGAAAAAGCCACACCTTTAAGACCTAGTGGTATTGACAAGTGGTAAGTGGATAATTGTGTGGTTACCGTTCGTTCCTGGCAGGGCACAGTAGATGTCTAATGGATCCTTATTGGTTACTTTGCTTGAAATTGCAGGCTCACAAACTAAGCTGGTAAATGTCAGAATTGAGATGTGAGCCAAAAAGTCACTGGCCTCTGAACTGGATCTTTTAATAATTCATCATCTATCAAGTTATCTATCATTACACAAGAGAGGAAAAAATTCCCATGTGAAACAAAGTTCCTAGTTTGGTTACATACTTTTATACATAATGTTCCTCACAGGCTCCAGAAACCCTCTCTAAAAAACAGAATCTCTTACACCAAAGTAATAACAGCAGCAAATAGTTTTCAGCTAGAGAAAAGAGGAGACAGATGGATTCCATCCTTAACTGACAGTTTGTGGTGATTTGTTTAAAAGTTTATTTCCATTTCTATAACCAGGTTTCAATGTATAGTTTGACTAACAACTTTAATATTTTTTAGGTGATCCGAGGAAACAGTATCATTATGTTAGAAGCCTTGGAACGAGTATAAGGAATGAAACACCGGAGGTGCCATGGGTCTCCTCTGATCCTTTACATTCCGAAGAGCCTCTTTTTTTTTTTTTTTGTTTCATTTGATACATAAGATGTCACTGTATATTCTTTGTTTAACTTTTTAAAAATAAACTTTTTGTAAGATGTTTAGATATTTTCTTTCTCTTGGGTGATCCTAAAAGGAAAACCACATAGTAACAATGCCTTTTAAACAATTCTTCGGTTTTGTTTGATGCTGCAAGTTAAGGATGATCAGAGAATACCTTTAAATTTAAAAGTACTGTTAAACCAAAACCGAGGAAACTATTTACAATATTAATATCTTGGCCAGTTTGGCTTTTGTATTCATATTTCTCCAGGTAAAATAAAAACACTGGACAGAGTGGCATATTTGTTTATTTTCAGTTCACTGTGAGCAAGAAAAAAATAAAGGGGGTGATGGGGATAAATCCTTAGCTAGGTTTTAATTAGTTGAAAAGAGAACTCCACAGGAAATCATTTATAGAGATAAGTTTGGAGATAGATTGCGGGAAGGGGGCAGCAAACAGTATTTTTTCCTCTAAAAGCTCAGGCTAGGATTCATATATCAGTTGTGATATTTAGGCCCCTGAGTTAGAATTATGAAAAAAAAAAAAAACAACACAGCCTAGGCTTATGTTTTTTTAACAGTGTAAGAAGCATGACAGTCAAATAGGATAAAACATCTGTGGTGACAGTTTCCTCACAAATGATCTCTTCCCGCCCCTTACCCCATCATAATCCAGAATAAAAGACAGCATAAAAAAAAATCCCCCCACAAACCTGTTAATCCAGAATCACTATTTTGCTCTCAGTCCTTTTGAACATCTATAAACCTTTTCATAAAACCCTCTAAAAACATCATGAGCTAGAACTACCTACTGCATACCTGGCTTCCCTGGCATAACTATTAACAGTAAGAGCAAATCCTACATGACCTTAATGTACAAGTTTACATTTGGTTTCCTGACTCAAAGAAAAAAAGCTAATAGCAGTGTTAATGATAAACATGATCTTATTCAAACCTTGTTACATTATAGTGTTTGTCCATCCCTAGCAGATACGCATTATGCACTAGATCCATCATCTGGAACAACCCACAAAAGGGGAAACTAGTTTCTTAAAACCAGCCTATGAATTATAAAAGCGGATACAGCACCCTTTAACAACCACATTCCGTGTAAGCTCAATTTTTGCCATGAAACAATGTCATCCTATCCCTAGGGTCTTGCAAAAAGACTTAAATATTGACAGCCACTAATCACTGCTCAGAATAAATATCTGAAAGGCAAAGTTTTATTAAGACAACTGACTTCTGTGAGAGGATTGATTTCTATAACCCTTTAAAGTGTTTTGTTGATAAAAATTCCATGTCATAAAGAAGTGATCTGGATTTTAGGTTTTTGCTAGATATCATTCAGATAACTAGTTCTAAATAAGCACTTGATCTTCCACTCAGAAGGGAGGTAAATAGGAATTCGCTCTAGTTGAGTTTTAGGATTTCTCTCTGGAAGCTTAGTGACACTTCTCTCAGACTTCATGACACCAAGTATCCCAGTGTTCTCTATCCCGCCCCAAAAGCCCTAAAGTTAAAGAGAAGCTGGAGAGAGTGTAGAATCTCTTTCATGTGAATCTTGATGCACATTTCTTTCATTTGTCTGTCTTGACTATTTGGGGAGTTGATTATAACAGGATTTTACATGAATACTTAAGCTATTTGTGCTCTTTCCCCTTCTGCCCTCTCCCTGGCGCACACTATCCCATTTTGGGCATTTTATCATCCATCAGCTAATTTTGATCTATTTGCCCACAGTGGTCAGCTCTGAAGGCTGTAGCAACCCCTCTGGGTTACCCCAGAGTTACATAAGAACACACCTTCATTAGGAATTAAGAGCTGAAGGGATTTTAAGGTAGGGAGTCTAACCCCACCATCTCTAAAGCTGAGGCCTAGAGGTTTTACAAAGCTTCCCAGGGGTTGACACTGCTAGTAAATATCTGAGGCAGAGTTCGAATCCAGGTTACTTCAAGTCCAGCATTCTATCTGCTATGCCATGTTGCAACCCACTCTGATTCTGACATGAAAGGCTTTTTCCATTGCATTAGCTGTAGAAATTAGATTTTTCAACAGTATCCATTGAGGCAGAACTTTTTTAAATGCTCATTTAGCTACCTACTTAAAAAATAAAAAGGCAAAACCAACAGTTCAAAAGCCAACCCTTACAGAATACCTTTAAAGGAATAGTCTACTGAACAATGACACCACAGGGAAATAGTGGTTAAATCAAACTTTTAGAGGTGGGTTTGAGAATAGAAAGGTTTCTTGACTCCCCAAGTAACAATAATCCCCATTTGCTTTTGATTCTCCTTCAAGATTGAACTCTTGTGATTTCTGCCTTGATATCTTAAATGATAAAATATTTTAAAATACCTGAGCCATATCCTTTTAAGAAAGAAAAAGCACAAAAAGAGTGAGAGAATTGAGAATTTGGCCTTCAAAGGGTATTTGGCAACGACACATTTACAATGAAGAGGGAGACGTATAGTATTGGAAAAGGGAAATTAATTCATCCCATTACTGATATCTTTCAGATACTAGGTTATAAGACTCAGAACTAGAAAGGAAAGACCTTAGAGATCATCTATCCCATCCAGTCTCCACATTTCCCAGATGAGAAAAATGAAATTTAAAGGGCTTCATGCCCAAGATCACACAAACCAGTTAGGTGGCAGGTAAAAGACTTAAAACTCTTTGTCTCTTAACTCCTTTACAACAACTTCCACAAAACCAGCAGAGACTACTTCAAAGTTGGGAAAATTCCAAATTAATTGATAACTAATTACAACTGGAATATCATACTCCTTACTTCAGTCTAGCCTGAAAAACGTCCTCAAGATTTACATAGTAGCTTTAAAGACAGAATTAAGGGCAATGCTTATTTATTCATCCTTGGCTGAATCTCTATCTCCTTCAAGCCCACCACCAATAACTTATGTTCAAGTAAGGATAATGACAAAATCAACTATGTCTAATCCCATACCAACATCCCTGGCTCACAGGGACTCAACCCTTTTTGTCATCTTAGGATCATTTGGGAGTTTGGGAAGGAGGAAGAAAAGGGTGATGGTGACACTTCAAAGTTCTGTTTTGAGTTTCTCATACAGTCCTTCTTGGTCAATCATCTCTGTGTTCCCATTCCAACGGTGGTAGGCAAGGAGCGCTGCATTATGGGCTGAGATGGCACTCATTTCCATAGCACTTGCTGCCCACTCTATGCTATTGAGATAGTACATGTGATCACGGAGTATGATGGGAGGGCACTTCTCTGGAGGCTCATAGTAAGGGTATGCAAACCACTCCTTTTCCTGTACAGAATCATGATTTACAAATAGCAAATTAAGTTGCTCCTTGGTAAGAAATTCTTGGGAAAAGATTTTCCAAACAGCAAAACCAGTCACTGGTTTAGATCGAAGCCTGGCCTCTTCTTTTACAGGAGACGCCATTGCGATGCTGTTAATAAACAAATCTGGGTTATTGGTGGTTAAGATGTCAGTAAGGTACATGCTCTCAGTTGCCTTGTAGCCAAAGTAAGATGCATTCAGTCGCCCGTGAACGAAAGTAGTCACCAAGTGCTGGTAGTACTGATGAAATTCTGGGATGGGTGGATCAAAGTTTAGGAAAGTGATATTGGACATTTTGCGGTTAAGGGGAGCAGCCACGATGACAATGTCATAGAGGTCTTTGTTTATTCCTGAATCTGTTTTATAGGTGACTTCATAATTCTTCGTGGGTCCTCCTGGAGGGGAAAAAAAAATCACATTTTCATTAAATTTGTAACAAAGAAATAATGACAACATATCTCACAGTGTCTGGAAAACCATTTTTATAGGTTTCCTAATAGCTTGATTCTTACTGCAAGGAATTCAGGAATTTTTCATTCTTAAAAAGATAAAAAACTATTCTTTTGCTGCCCCTCAGTGTAACAACTCAGGAGAGAAATTATAATGCCCTGCCAACAAATGCTAAAATATCATAGGACTTTTACTTTGGAGGGTGACGTCACACTGGAGGCATAAAAAGGATCTCTTGTTATATATTAACAATTTGTGATTCTGTGGATATAATCAGCTCCATTCTCCACTGGTTCTCCTACTGCTCCAATTGCTCTTTTATGATTACTCATCCTCTATTCCATCCTTTTAACATGATTACTTTCTTAGGATAGTGTCCTCAAAATTCTTGACAGGGAGTTCAAAGACCTACATTCAAATCCTGCCACAAATATTAACTATGTGACCCTGAATAACTCAATCTCTCTAGCCTGTTTTCCCATATGTGAAATGAAGGAACTAAATAAGATTATCACTGAAGTGCCTTCTACCATTAGACCTATGAACTTCCTCCAGGAAATTTTTTTTTTTTAAATCTTTATCTCCTATCTTAGTATCAGTTCTAAGACAGAAGAACAGCAAGGGCTAGGCAATAGGGATTAAGTGACTTGCCCTGGGCCTCACACAGCTAGAAAGTATGCTCCAAAAAGACATTTTTTTTTTCTTAAACCCTTACCTTCGGTCTTAAAATCAATACTGGGTATTGGTTCCAAGGCAGAAGAGCAGTAAAAGCTAGGCAATGGGAGTTAAATGACTTGCCTGGAGTCACACAGCTAGGAAGTATTTGAAGCCAGATTTGAACCTAGAATCTCCCATCTCTAGGCCTGGCTCTTAATCCACTGAGTCATCTAACTGGCCCTCTTCATGAATTAACTCAGCTCTTCTACCTCTTCAAATTTCCCAGAGCACAATACACCTCTCTAATGCTCCTTTCATGTAATACAGTAGATCGCAATCATCTGTGTATTTGTCATCATCCTTATAATGCTTATATTTATATTTATTTATTATAATGCTTATAATTTGTCATTATGCTTATTATAGACTGTGAGTCTGTGGAAACTGGGACCATGCCTTAAATTTCTTATTCCCCTAATACAGTGTAGCAGGCATTTGATAGCTGAATACTGATCTCAGCACCCAATAAGTGTTGAATTCACTTGAACATCAGAGGGCACTCACTTACTAGGAATCCCAGAATGACCAAGGATCTCAAGTATCCAAGAGAACTAAGGCCCATATCATCTGGTCCTAGAACAACTAGATTCTAGCATTAGCCATGTGCAGGTTCTCTCCTAGATGTACTTGACCCTCTGCCATCTTGGGATGATGTTACAGAAATGGCACTTGCACATCCAACTTCACTAATCTAAGATGGTTATTAGATGGGATGTTTCTCTGGAAGGCAAGAAAGGGAGAAACATGATGATCAGGATGGTGATGGACCTTAAGATTATGTAATATGTAAATCAGATTAACTGGAATTGGAAATGAGGAGCCTAGAGAAAAGATGACTTATAGAACAAAAATTATGGGACCACTAGCTAGAGCTGGAGCGGTAGAGAAAGACAGGATATGAAAGAGGTCTTGAAGTATTTGAAGGATTGTCTTATTTAAAAAAAAAAAAAAAAGATTAGACTTGTTCTGCTTGGCCCCAGAAACTAAAACTAGGAACAATTTATGGAAGCCAAAAAAAGATGAAGATTTAAATATGGTATAAGGAAAAACTTCCTAACCATTAGATTCAAAAAGTGGAATAGGCTGCTTCAGATTTCCCCTTGCTAGAGGTCTGTGGGACTGTGGGACCATTTATCAGAGACATTGTTCATGTATACACTGGAAGTCTCTTCCATTTTGAATTTTGTGGTCTTGCTTTTTTACATTAATGAGAAAATTAAGACTTTATCATGAGTATTGTCTCCCCTACTCAAGGTCTCCAAACCCATCTAAATCTTCTCCTATCCTTGTCTTCTTTGCTCTAATCTCCAAAGAAGAGTTGGACTTTCTCCTTACCAAGGCCAACCTCTCTCTTTGTGCCCAAGATCCCATTCCCTTCCATTTCTTTTGCAAGCTTGCCTGACAAATCATTCCCCTTTCTCTCATTTTCAATATCTCCTTATCTACTGGCTCCAGCAATGATGCTTCCAAATGTACTCAGGGATTACCCATCCTTCCCTTGATACTACTATCCCTAGAGTTTATTACATATTTTACCTTCCTTTAGTTGTCACAAGCTCCAAACAATATGGCTTCTGACCATACAATTCTACCAAACTGTGCTCTCCTAGGTAACGAATGAAAATCTAGTGAACTTTTCTCAGTCCACATCTTCCTTAATCTTTCTTTAATTCATGACACTGCTGCCCATCCTCTTTTTGATATTCTCACTTGCCCTGATTTCGGAGATGCTGCCTTTACCTGCTTCTCCTCCTCCTTGCCTGACCACTCTTTTTCAGTGCACTTTTTTGGTTCATCATTTAACTTCTGCCCCCTAATCTTAGCTGTCCTCTAAGATTGTCCTGGTTCCTCTCCTCTCTTTACATTCATACCATTCCTGAACTCATCTGTTCCTATACCTTCAAAATCTATATATACATGTACGAAAATATTTATAGCTGCGCTTTTTGTGGTGGCAAAAAACTGGAAAAGGAGGGTATGTCCTTCAATTGGGGAATGGCTGAACAAATTATGGTATATGCTGGTGATGGAATACTATTGTGCTAAAAGGAATAATAAACTGGAGGAGTTCCAGGTGAACTGGAAAGACCTCCGGGAACTGATGCAGAGTGAAAGGAGCAGAGCCAGAAGAACACTGTACACAGAGACTGATATACTGTGGTAAAATCGAATACAATGGACTTCTGTACCAGCAGAAAGCAATGACCCAGGACAATTCTGAGGGATTTATGGTAAAGAACGCTGCCCACATTCAGAGGAAGGACTGCAGGAGAGGAAACATATAAGAAAAACAACTGCTTGAACACATGGGTTGAGGCGGACATGATTGGGGATGTAGACTCGAAACTACCACACCGATGCAACTATCAACAATTTGGAAATAGGTCTTGATTGATGACACATGTTAAAACCAGTGGAAATGTGCATCGGCCATGGGTGGGGGGAGTGCGGGGGGTGAAGGGGAAAGTAGGAGCATGAATCATGTAACCATGTTAAAAATGAATATTAATAAATGTTTAAATTTTTAAAAAAATCTATATATACAGCCCTAATTTCTCTTGAAATCTGTTTGCCTAGTAGCTCTGCCAACACCCTCTCTCAGATTCTACAGCCAAAATTTTACCACATCATCTTTCACTCTTAAAGAGCCCTTTTCTCTCTTTTTGTAGGGACAATGGTCACAACCCCAGTCACTGAAATTCTTAACTTGAATAATCAGCCTTGACTTTTCCCTCTCTCTCATCGATGTCAGGTGACAAATGATTGGATGGGAGGGCCAGGTCTGGGGTCTGTTCCCACCATTACAGCCATGGTAAGAGTGTCAGCTTACAAGGAGGCCAACTCCGAGTAAGAGAGAAAAGCAGGAGCCTTCCAGACTGAAGGTGAGAGAGTCTGAGTGGGAAAACACACAGCACTGACATTGAGAGCTATGGTTCCTCCATATATCCCCCTTTTTTATTATTAAGAAGCTGTATCTCATGCACTTTAGTAGGCAATTTCTTAACAGTGTTAACAGTGAGTACAATAAATTATAATAAAAGAGAAAAAAATTATACACATAATGATTATAACAAAAACAGGAATAGTATGGTAATATCTGAGACATGTTCCCAAAAGGGTTAAGAGACTTAAAAGTACTGAGTATAGAATCTGCTATTTGGGTTTACATTAAGAACCTTACTCTCTTCAACAAAACAGGTAACTGCATATAAATCTTTTATGTCCATTGAAATGTTACTCCAGGAATTGAGGCAGAGTGAAAGGAGCAGAACCAGGAGAACATTGTACACAGAGACTGATACACTGTGGTAATGCAGTGGAAATGTGCGTTGGCTATGGGAGGGGGGTGAGAAATGAGGAGGGAAAGAACATGAATCATGAAACCATGGAAAAATATTCTTAATTAAAATGTTTCAAATTTTAAAAAAAGAAATGTTACTGGTGTGCCATGCTCCAAGAAGTCTAATTCGTAACAAGAACAGACTCATTAAATGGATATGGAGTGACACAAATTTTAACATATCTATGATCACACTTCAATGACAATTGAGTTTTTATGGTTTCTAACTCATCTTCCAGATTCAACACTGACTGCTCAAGGAGATCCACTTTGTTGGCTAAGTCCTTGTTAATTCTTCCCCATATCCAATCATTTGACAAGTCTGACTGAGTTTACTTCAGTATCTCTTTCATCTGTACCCTTATCTTCATCAATATACATACTCCTCCTTACACTAACTCCTCTTTGGTCCATCTTTCAGATAGTTCAGTGTTCTCTTTCTAAGGTACATGCCTGACCATATTACTCTTAATACATATTACACTATCATTATCAATATATAATAAAATCCTTACCTTCTGTCTAGAATGTATACTAAGTATCAGTTCCACGGCAGAAGAGTGGTAAGGGTTAGGCAATGGGGGTTAAGTGAATTGCCCAGGGTCTCACACACACACACACACACAGCTAGGAAGTGTATGAGGTCATATTTGAACGTAGGACCTCCCATCTCTAGGCCTGGCTCTCAATCCACTGAGCTCTCTACCCAGCTGGTTCTACCTTTTTAAAAGATTTTTAAACATCATATTTGAAACTTTATTTTATTTTTTATGTTTATTATACTACTTGTTTTTGTTGACCATTATTGTTTATAATAAAAAACATTTTTTAAAAATCTTTAAAGTTTCTCTATTGTCTAGGGGAAAAACCTACAAATCCCATCACCTCATATTTAAAGCCCACCATAGTCTGGTTCCAGTCTACACTTTCATCCTCATTTTTAATACTCATCTTTGCCTCAGGCACTTACTTACATCTAGACACATCTCTGGCTATACTTTGCTCTTCAACCATCATCACCCCTTCTCATCTGGAACCATCATCGAATCATTATTGCCATTCCTATTAGAAAGGGCATTAATCTATATCCTTTTTACTTTATTTGCAAGGTATGTGGCAAACCAAACCAAAATCTCCTTCCCTAGTCCCTACACTTACTACCTAATGTGTCAGCTCCTCTATTAAAATGTAAGTTCTTTGACAGCAGGAACTCCTTTGATTTTGTACATAAATCCACATAGTTAATCACTGAACAAATGCCTTTTCACTTATTCACCTTTGCATTTTCTATGTTCCAGTCAAATTATCCCAGAAGCTGTTTCCTAAAACTGACGATTCAACTCCCTTCTTTATGTGCATTTGCCCAAATTGTCCCCCATAGCCAAAATACACCAGACTCTTCAACTCTGGGGCTGCTAGATGGTGTAGCAGAGTGCTGGGCCTGGAGTCAGGATGACTCATCTTCCCAAGTTCAAATCCAACCTCAGACACTTAGCTGGGTTGACCCTAGGCAAGCCACTTAACCCTGTTTGCCTCGGTTTCCTCATCTGTAAAAAAACCACTCTAGTAACCTTTCTAAGAAAACCCCAAATGGAGTCCCAAAGAGTCAGTCACAACTGAGCAACAAAGACAATTCCCCTCTAATTCTCAGAATATTTACATTCCTTAGGGTCAGTTGCCACCTCCTTTTTGAAGCTTTAAATCAAAATGGAAATCTCGCCTTTCAGCCTCTAATTGTTAATACTCCCTCTGTCCTCAAATTACCCTGAATCTACTTATCTGACCACAGGTTTTATCCAACAAGCATAATGTAAGCCTTTTGCAGGTAGGGAATGTTTAATTCTTGGTTTTGTTTCCTGAGTGTCTAGCACAGTGCCAATGAGTGCTTAATCAATGTCTGTTAAATTGAAATTAACACATAACTGGTAAATTTGGGATGCCAGGATGGAAAAGATGGACTTCTCTGACTGCCCTATCCCTGCCCCTCAAGCACAAACCTAAACCATCATCTTCTGGAAGAGAAGTTTAAGAGGAGAAAATTGAAGAACCTGCAGGGATGCTTACCTATCTGTTTGGTCCTTGATTTCTCCTCTATCTGAATAACTGAGCCAGAGATTAACCGAGCTTTGGAAGACTGAAGGAGCCCTTCACAAACACGTTTATTTCCACCTTCTACAGCCCACTGCCCAGAATCTGCACATGCCAAGGATACTGCACCTATCAGAGAAGAAAAAAAAATATTGAGAAGGGCAGACAGAACACAAAAGAAGGCTTCCCATCCATCCACTTTCCCCAAAATTGTCAGCATTGTTCCAACAGCTCAGAATAGCAATGGGATGAATGAAGAATGTTTAGATCGTTCGTTCATAGTTCCTCACCCAAAGGCTCAGGAGCTAGAAGGGAGATGATTCTATGAGTTTCATCTTTATTTCCTTTAGATATTTGCTAGGCCTTCCTTAAACAGAGAGTCGAGGAACAGACTCTCCTCTGTTTCTCCATGGACCTTCTGTGGTCTTGTGGAACAAAAGCCATGCTCTCCCACACAGAGATGATACAGAGAGGCCAGGGCCATTATAACCACAGCCACAACCCTTTTACAAAAGACATTTCTTTAGTACATCCAAAACAAATTGGACATGCTGGCTCACCTACAAAACTATTGACGCCTGTGCTCTGGCCATAATTAACCCTCATGGCAGCAGTAATAATTTCATTGAGGAATTTCTCTGAGAATCCTGCTTTCTGCAGAGCCTCAAGAATGGTCCGGTTGAGCATTCCAGAGAATTCGTTCCCTCCCAGGGCATGCAGCAAGCCTTCAACACTACTAAAACAGTAGTCATGGGATTGATAGCGGTAAATCCTGCATTGAAAAAAGGGAAAGGGGCCATTAAACACCAATAATTTCCAACCCCACAGCTTGTGTTTCCAGAGGGGTAAAGATAGAAGAAAGAAAGAAGAAATGGTCTCATGAAATAAAAAAAAACAATGGGAATGCCCTATACCAAGATAAATTCATAATGGGTAAATGAATTAAATATAAAGAGGGAAATTATAAGTAAATTAGGTGAACACAGAATAGTATACCTGTCAGATCTATGGGAAAGGAAAGAATTTAAGACCAAGCAAGAGACAGAGAACATTACAAAATGTAAAATGAATAATTTTGATTACATTAAATTAAAAAGGTTTGTACAAACAAAAACCAATGCAACCAAAATTAGAAGGAAAGCAACAAATTAGGGGGGAAATGTATAACAAAAACCTCTGACAACGGTCTAATTTCTCAAATTTATAAGGAGCTAAATCAATTGTACAAAAAAATCAAGACATTCTCCAGTTGACAAATGGTCAAGGGACCTGAATAGGCAGTTTTCAGATAAAGAAATCAAAACTATCAACAAGCACATGAAAGTGTTCTAATTCTTTCATAATTAGAGATGTTCAAATCAAAACTATGCTGAAGTACCACCTCACACCTAGCAGATTGGCCAGTGTGACAGTAAAGGAAAATTCTAGGCCAATTCTAGAGGGTAAGGGCTTTTAAAAAAAACAAGCGAAGAAAAGCAAATAGTACAAACTTTCAAAGATCCTACATTCTTATGGGGAAAACAACATCCAAATAGACAGATATATCTTATCACATAATCAAACAGGAAAGGGGCTCAGGCAGCCACAACTCCAAAAAATTTGGGAACTGTGACATTTTATTATAAGCTCCCTGGAGAGTCAAGATACTATCATTCTTCTTTATAGTTAGAGCACCTAGCACACACAAGATACTTCATCAATGTGTGTTGCTTAACTTAATTAGATCAAAACATAATTTCCAAAACCCTGAGATTCCTCTTGAGACACATTCATCCTTTGCTGGTTACTGGCTCTTGTTTAAGGCTTATTCACTGCTAAATTGGCCCTGGAGGTTCCTGCTCTGTTACTCAAACAAGCAATTCCCTATGTCCTGAAAGCCAGCCAGAGATAAGGTGCCCATGGGAGGCACCTCAGCCATCTCAGTCAGCCTTTCCACCTTCCCCAGGCCTGCAGAAACAAGTTGCCTACTGACTTTTTTTTTTCCTACTGACTTTTAAAGGGATATCTTTATCCCTGGGTTGATGACTGACTCAGAGACATATGGTCCTCCTAATTAATGTCTTCTGTGGCCCTGACAGATTCTTCAGAAGAAAATCCACAATAGAGGAAACTTCATGGACTGCAAAGAAACACCAAAAAAAAGCCAAACTTCCTAAACACAGAAATTAAGGTTTGAGGAAAAGAAATCTGCGATATTCATCAAGAGGTTGAAGAAATAATAACACACATCCCAAAGGAGCTAAGAAATAGTAATAAGTCATTTGATATTTCTGTCCTTCATCTGTCCCCTTGGCAAGGCATTCACGGTCATAATTATTACTCCTGCTATCATCTTGGATCCATAGGCTCTTTTCTCCACAAAGTTCAAAATCAGCCATTCCAATGACCATATGCCACTGCCCCAAAAGAAACAGGGCTATATCTTGAAAGAGAATTAGGTTGTAAGTAAATATTGTATCTTAATAAAAACTCTTTAAACGACATAAGACCCACAAGGAGGCAGCTTGGTATTGTGGAAAGAGCATTTGACCCAGGGGTCAGGAGATCTGAGTTCAAATCCAGATTTGATCCTTGGTATAGCTGTGTGGCCTTGAATAATCATTTCATGTCTCTCTGTGAAATGAAGGTAATTTCCTTCCTCAAAGGACTGCAGAGAAGAAAATATTTTGAACACAGTAAAGGCTTTAGAAACGTGATTCATCCTTCAGGCTGCTGCTACTGCTGACTGACCTCATCTTGGTGACACCATTAAATATGGGCCAGGATAGAAAGCCTGAAAACCCTCTATCCAGCTAGCCTGGCTAATGCACTTTGCCATATTCCTCTGGAACATTTCTTCCACTGGCACTAGCCCCCTCCACTTTATGAATGAGAAAATCTCTTTAGTGAATCCTCCAATTTTTATGACAGCCCTATAGATGAGTCATGCAGTCACTGGGAAATCTGAGAGGCAAAATCCAGAAACTGGAATTCCTGAAGTTCCTAATATTTTTAAAAATTTTAATAATAAAACAATTACCTCATAAATTTGTCTAAGATATCTTCTACCCACATATGCATCCGGAGGAACTGAAATCCATAGTGCCAGAGAAGCTTAAGCATGTTAATGATGAACCAGTTGCTTTCTTCAAACACAAGCGTCTCTCCATTATAAATACCCAGAAGGCCACCAGTACCCTGAAGAGTAGAGAGATCTACAAAAACAGAGAGAGAAAAATCCAGTGATTCATCTGTAACTTAGGCACCACTTAAAGCAGTTTTTAACACAATAGTTGCATAAACAATGGTAAGACAAAATAAGCAGGACCAAGAGGAAAGCATATATAATGACTATGATATTGTTGTTCAATTGTTTCGGTCATATCTGATTCTTCCTGGCCCTATTTGGGATGTTCTTGGAAAAGATACTGAAGTGATGTGCCATTTCCTTCTCCAGCTCACTTTACAGATGAGGAAACTGAGGCAAACAGACTTAAGGGAATTGTCCAGGGTCACATAGCAAGTCAGTGTCCAAGTCCAGTTTTAACTGAGGTTTTCCTGACTCCATGCTCAGGGCTCTATCACTGTGCCACCTTGTTGCTCAATGACTACAATACTATTTAAAAAAATACTGAAAGACTCCAAAACTCTGGTCAAGGCAATGACCTCTTAGAACTGATGCTCTCAGATTCCAAATAGAAGCAGAACAAGGCATACAAACAGTTTCAGACGTGGCCGATGTATTGATTTGTTTTGCTCAACTACCTTTGTTTGTTATGAAGGAGGATTCTCTCAAGGAAGGAAGAATGATTAGGAAGTGACAATATTGTAAGAAAAAAAAGGGGCATCAACAAAACATTTTTTAGAAAGGGAAATCTACTGGGAGAAAAGCCTTCCTCTATCTAGAAGCTAATTATAAAAACTCAAACTTTCAGCACAGGAGCTAAGTAAGGATTTCAAATAGAAAAGAAGCCAATTCAAATCAAACTACAATCATTTATTAAACACTTACTATATGCCAGGAACCAAAAGTCATAGAATCTTAGCTTTGGAAGGGACTTCTTTCTTCCCTGCTAGGTCTCTAATGTGCAGATTTTGAATATAAACATAATCCTTTCTTGAAAATTCCTTTACTATTGCATTTCTTCTCCCTTTCATGTCTGCATAGCTAAACATTTGCACCCTCATCTTATATTTTAAGTGTGACTCCGGGCTCTCCATTTTCCCCACGAAGCATTTTTGTCATTCACACAACTGAACTCTTATTCCTTGGTACTTCTCCTTTTGTTATTCAATCATTTTCAGTCATGTCCGACTCTTCATGACCCCACTTGGGGTTTTCTTGGCAAAAATACTAGAGTGGTTTGCCATTTCCTTCTCCAGCTCATTTTATAGATGAGGAAACTGAGGCAAATAGGGTGAAGTGACTTGTCCAGGATCAGCCAGCTAGCTGCCCATATTTCTATCTATTGATCCCAATTCTAACCTCTGAGGCCAGAGTTACATTCTAATCTCTTTTCTCTTTTTTAAAACCTTTACCTTCCATCTTAGAATCAATATTGTTTATTGGTTCCAAGGCAGAAGAGCAGTAAAGGCTAGGCAATGGGAGTTAAGTGCCTGGCCCAAGGTCACATGGGTAGGAAGAATCTCAGGTCAAATTTGAACCCAGGACCTCATCTCCAGTCCTGGCTCTCTATCCACTAAGCTACCTAACTGCCCCTCCACTGTGATTCTTGATTGCTATTACATTATACCCAGAAAAGGGAAAAGAAAAGTCTAAGAAAAAAATGCAATAAACTAAAAGCCAAAGGTTTATCAGGCATATTTAAACTTGAATTATTTTTTTTTTAAACTAAACCCTTACCTTCCGTCTTGGAGTCAATACTGTGTTATTGGCTCTAAGGCAGAAGAGTGGTAAGGGCTAGACTTGCCCAGGGTCACTGAAGTGTCTGAGGCCAGATTTGAACCTAGGACCTCCCATCTCTAGGCCTGGCTCTCAATCCACTGAGCTACCCAGATTTGAATTATTTATACTGATATTCTCTTAGGCTTCAATATTAACTCTACAGTAAATGTTTGAATACAATGTAGCTGGCATTGCAGGTCTAGGACACTAACTTCCCTGAAAACTTTTCCTATCAATGTTTAATTGGATTTACTCTCTGGCTAGAACGTTTCCGGCCTGATAATAGGTCACTTGGTGATGTGCCATTATGGTCAGTGCTAGAGCCAGGCAGCATGTGGCAATTGAAAAAAAACCAGCAGTTTTGGAGTCAGTGGTCGAGTCCAAATATTGGGTCTGCTACTTACTATCTGTTTGACTTTTGGCAAGGTCTGAAGGCAAGTAGGGCACTTCAGAATTTTGCACCACAAAAATTAGCATGGAAATCAGTCTAGTCTGCATAACCAAATACTCCTAATAAATGAATAAAGACCAGCTATAATACAAAACTTTAAAATACTTTGCTCTGTATCCCTATAGCCCAGGGGTCAGCAACCTTTTTGGCCATGAGAGCCATAAACGCCACATTTTTTAAAATGTAATTTCGTGAGAGCCGTACAGTGCTCACAGTGTGGCTCCTGTAACAGCGCCTGAAAAAAAATGGACTTTATGGCTCCTGCAGAAAGAGCCATACGTTGCTGACCCCTGCTATAGCCTCTTTTTTTTTTAAACTCTTACCTTTCATCTCAGAATCAATACTGTGTATTGGTTCTATGGCAGAAGAATGGTAAGGGCTAGGCAATGGGGGTTAAGTGACTTGCTCCGGGTCACACAGCTGGGAAGTGTCTGAGGTCACATCTGAACCTAGGACCTCCTGTCTCTAGCCCTGGCTCTCAATCCACTGAGCCCCTCAGCTGGCCCCCCTATTGCCTCTTAAACTACCTAAGCCGCTCTCTCACTTCCTAGCCCTGCCTTTGAATAAGAAAGCTAGTCTTGCTGTTGTCATTTCAGTCGTGCCCGACACTTCATGATCCCATTTTGGAGTTTTCCTAGCAAAGGTACTGGAGCCGTTTGCCATTTCCTTCTCCAGCTCATTTTACAGATGAGGAAACTGAGGCCAACAGGGTTAAGTAGCTTGCCTAGAATCACAAAGCTGGGAACTGTCTTGGGTCAAAACTAAACTCAGATCTTCCTGACTTCAGGCTTGGCACTCTATCCATTGAACCACCAAGCTACCCAAAAGCAAGCTAATGGTGTTAACAGAAAAATCAAATAAGAATTCTGTCCCCTATTGGTATGACCCTGGGGCAAGTCACTCTCTGTTTCTTCTGTGAAATGAGGCTAATAATAGCATCTATTTCACAAAGTAGTTGGGAGTGGTCAGATGAGATAATATCTAGAAAACATTTTGCAAACTTTCAAGTGTCATATAAATGCAAGCAATTATTCTTACTACTGTAGAAGCAACATGATATAGTATACAGGGAGTAAGTCACGAAGCCCCAAAGACCTGAGTTCTAGTTCTGCTTCTAACCCTTGTCCATAGGCAAGTTCCTTAATATCTCAGAGCAATGGGGAACTTTCTAACACTCCTAGGTAGCAAAGAAGATGCTGCCGTCCATTGCTACAGAATGTTTCCTCACCTGAGAGCTCCCTATACCAATGAAATCACAAGTCTAGTCCTATCTCAGGCATCATTATTATCATTATTATTATTGTTTTATTTTGTTGTTATGATTATAGTAGAAGGAACACTCTGGAATTTGTTGGTTTATTTGTTTTTAAGAAAAACCCTTATCTTCCATCTTAGAATCAATACTGTGAATTGGTTCCAAGGCAGAAGAATGGTAAGGGCTAGGCAAGTCAGGGGTTAAGTGACTTGCCCAGGGTCACAAAGCTAATGTCTGAGGCCAGATTTGAACCCAAGACTTCCTTTCTCCAGGCCTTAGCTCACAATCCACTGAGCCACCTAGCTGAACACTATGTCTAAGGTCCAGACTGGGCTGGCAACCCCCAGTGCCTCTACCACTATCTACATGGCCTTGTACAAATGTTCTCTGACATTTCTCCAACAGTAAAAATGAAGTCATTTCCAGCTCTCAGATATCATGATTTTAAGATGCAAAGTCAGTGGCTAATGAACGCAGCCTTAATGGCCAACAGCAGTTCCCCTGTCGTTACTCTCAACCGTTTCAAAGAATAAATTTAAGTTAATAGAAAACTCTTCCTACCACCACCATCCTTGAAATGTCAAACATCTTTCCAAACTTATTACCTTAGATTGTTAGGGGAAAGTGAAAGATGTTGGAATTTTTTTTATAACTTGCTTCTTTTGAAGAAAAAAAAATGGCTTGTGAATTCTGGGGTTTCAGTTCCATTAGACAAAAATAGCCATAGGTCACGAGACATCAACATCCTAAGTTTCCAACAACAGAAAAACCTACTTACCCAATTCCTTGACAAAGCGCTTCATATGCAGATTTAGGGGATGTATGATAGAACCCCCAGATTCATACTCATGCCCCTCCACCTTTAGAGTTGCCAGGCGGCCTCCAACCTTTCCTCTCTCAAACACATCAATCATCACATCTTTCCCAAATTTCTGCCGAAGGTAGTAGGACGCTGATGTGCCACCAATTCCAGCTCCAATAATAGCTGGAAAAAAAAAAAAGAGTAATGAGAAAGTTCTATTCCTTCCTAAAATCAAGATTAGCAGGTTGTTTATCTTTCCATTTTCAAGTTTTGTGTTCTTATTGTGATTTTTGTCCTGATGTGTGATTTCATTTTGAGGTCTATTATTCACAAGTTGTGTGACCTTGAAATCATGTAAGATGAACCTTGTTTTCCTCATCTGTAAAATTTCAAAAACACAGGGGTAGCTAGATAGCCCCTGGCCTGGAGTCAGCAGGACATGGGTTCAAATCTGACTTCAGACCCTTTCTAGCTGTGTGACTCTGAACCAATCATTTAACCCTAATTGCTTGGTCCTTGCCACTCTTCTCAGAACTGATACTAAGACAGAAGGTAAAAGTTTAAAAAATTCAATAAAACAAACAATTATTAATTATCTGTGCTGAGCACTGGGTGGGCTAAGTGCTAGAGAATAATACTTATACTACTTAGCTCACAGATTATAGTGTTACCAAAATTTTAGTTATTATTCATTGGAACTAAAGGACATGTAAGATGGTGGCAATGGAGACTCTTTACATTCCTGAGAAACTGACACTGGTGAACAGATATTGATACTAGCAACAGAGCCACATAGGCTGAGGTTGATTAATAAATCAACAGATTGAATGGGCTATGTCAGCAAACATCTTGGATGAAACATCTTGGTTCTAATCTTGGCTTTGCTATTTTGACCTTTATCAAGACATATCATTTTCATAAACGGAGAAAAAGACAAAAAAGGCAAAACTCTAAGGTCTTTTCCAGCTCTAAATCTTATGATCCTTTGAATTCTTAACTATGGATAGGCAAAATTGGCTTAAGAAAGTGGTATATTAGCAGGAAAATGCAACAAGCAGCACTTTTTTATATTATTCATTAGAGAAAGTTTCTTTTTTTATATTTATTTTGTATGTATTTTTTATAAAAACAAAAATATTTATAGCAGCTTTTTGTCCAAGTGGAAAAGAGCTAGAAATAAAAAAGGTGTCCATTGAATGAGGAATGGCTGAACAAATTATGGCATACAAATATAATTGAGTATTATATGTTGCTATAAGAAATAATGAAAGGCTGGATTCAAATCTGGCCTCAGGTACTTTCTAGCTATATGACCCTGGTGTGGAGATTAAAATTAATATGCAAAATACCAAATATTTTATTAACAATAAACTAACAAAAGAGACTAACCGAAAGGTACTAACCTTCTCAGGAATCAAAGAGAAAGAAGGAGGAGTTACAGCCAACTATAAAATAATAACATGACCATGATAAACATGGAGGCGCAGGAGAGATTAAAGTGAATTTGGGAAAACTAAGAACTTATGAGGAACGAAGTTCAAGGTTCAAAATCTCCATTTATACACTGGGCAAGTCATTTAGCCTCATTTACCTAGCCTTTGCCCTTCTGTACTAGAGTTGTTACCAGGGCAGAAAATTTAAAAAAAAAATTTTTTTTTAAGACTAAAAGAGAAATCTGAGAAGACATTTAGGAATGGATGCAGAATGAAATAAACAGACCCAGGAAAACAATTTAAACTATAACAATAGCAGTTTGAAAGATTTAAGAACTCTAATCAAAACTGATTCCCAAAGGCCATGGATAAGATCAACTATTACCTACCTCCTAAAAGAAAGCTTATGAACTAAGTGTGAAGAATGAAACACTTCTAGAAATGGCAAATGTGGGAAGCTGTTTTGTTGGAGTAGGCATATGTGTATATATATATATATATATATATTTTTTTAAACCCTTACTTTCTATCTTTTTTTTTAATTCTTTTTTTTATTTTTTTTTTTATTTTTAACCCTTGTACTTTGGTGTATTGTCTCATAGGTGGAAGATTGGTAAGGGTGGGTAATGGGGGTCAAGTGACTTGCCCAGGGTCACACAGCTGGGAAGTGGCTGAGGCCGGGTTTGAACCTAGGACCTCCTGTCTCTAGGCCTGACTCTCACTCCACTGAGCTACCCAGCTGCCCTACTTTCTATCTTAGTAACAATTCTAAGACAGAAGAGCAAGAGCTAGGCAACTGAGGCTAAATGACTTGCCCAGAGTCACAGCTACAAAGTGTCCAAGGCCAATTTTGAATCCAGGTTCATCCAATTCCAGACCTGGCACTCTATCCACTGTGCCACCTAGCTGAGTAGGTATAACTTGTTACATGGGTTTTTTCTTTTTCTTTTTCTGATGGGAGGAATAGGGAAGGGATAAGGAGAGGAGAAATAATTAGTGTTAATTAAAATATTACTTTTTATGCACAGATAATTTTAATAACAGAAAATCCCAACAACCACATTTTATTTATTTATTATTATTTATTTTATGATAAGTCAAGTTGTATTCACTTATAATAGAGGTTCAAAGCCTCTTAAGAACTACAGGGTAAAATTCTTAAGGGGCACGTTAATAGGGAGAAGGGGCTATATTGGTGATGGCAAACCCGCCATTTTCATGACACGTGGCCATGCAGCCACATACAGAGAAGTATGGGGCCGCATGCCGAGGATGAAACATCTGCTGTAGTTTAGTGTAGCCATTCTGTGTACTATAGATGACAATTCTACCTACATTAATTTACCTATTTTGGTTTATTAAATACAGTTATATATTACAATCATACATTTTTGTTATTTAAACTATAAATATCATGAAATTATGGTTTTTTTCTGAAAGTGACACACCTCTGGAGTTATGCTTGTTTTTTTGGTGAATTTTGACACACCAAGCTCAAATGGTTGCCCATTGCTGGGCTAGATAATTTTCAAACCTTGTGAGCAGAAAGATAAGGGAAGCACAATAACTTGGTCTGTTTTAACAAATGCTTCAACAATCCGATACAAAAGCAAAAATGTCCCAATTGATATTAGCCAAATACAAGTTGATTTAACAACAACATTGTTTCTTATACACTTGTAGAAAATACAGTGGAATATCTGGGACCATAAACGACTCAGCAAACTGGATAGCTCAACCTTGAATGTGTGGTAGAATGTAGCACATTATGTTCTGGTAGCCAGTCTTCTAGTGATAAGTGTCTCTGGTCTTAGCCAATCTGGTCCTCAACAGACATTCTATATAGTCCTTCAGTGAGCTGATAGTCAAGCTTTTCCAGCTTGGTAGGTCCTGACAGAATTTGCTGACACGGCCCTTTGGGAAACTAGGATTCATGCACACTAAAGGGCTTTATGGAGGTACAGAAGCACACATATGTTAATGAGTATACAGTATACCATTTCAAACAAGAGAAAAGAGAGGTAACTAGTAAGGTAATTTAACCTACAACGAAAATAAACTTATCTGAGGCAGTTGAAGGATTAGGTTTAAAGAGAATCAGGCCAAGGCTAGCCCAGAGATCTTCAAGGTAACAAATTCAACCAGACTTACCATAAAATAAATATTTATGTGACATAAAGAACTTTTTTTTTTTTTAACCTTTACCTTCTGTCTTCCTATCAGGTCTAAGACAGAAGAGCAGCAAAGGCTAAGCAACTGGGGTTAGGTGACTTGCCCAGAGTCACAGTTAGGAAGTGTTGAAAGGCAGATTTGAACATGCCTCTAGGCCTGACTCACTAGCCACTGAGCTACCCTGCTGCCTTACCTTTTTTTTTTTTTTTTAATGCGCATATAAAAAGATTACCTATCAGAAGAAAGCCTTAAAGAGGTCTCTCTCTCTCTCTCAAGATTCTCTATTCTCCCTTACCTATCTGATCCTGGGCAAATCAACCTCTCAGTGCTGTAAGCAACTCTCTTAAGAGAATAAATTGCAAAACAAGTGGGGTTCAGCATTGGTAGAGGGAGTTGTCTATAACAAACAAATCATAAATCTGATGCAAAAAAAAAAGAGTAATATTCAAATATGCTACTCACTTCACTACTCTTCTCATTTCATCTCTGTAGCAGCTGCCAACTTGGCCCCCCCCCCCCAGAATCTAAAGGGCTTTTGTTACTACCACAAAGCAGGAAGAAATAGCCCTGGCCTCACGTTCTTCTGTAGCAACAGATTACTTACCCCTTTCTCCTGTTCCACGCAATTCTCATTCCCTCATACAGAGGAGCATCCAAGCCGAAACCAAAGAACAATCTGTGCTCCTGGCTGGTAGTTTACTCCAAAAAGATTGGAGAAAGGGCTGCCTTCTGAGTTCCAAGATATAAACTAAGCGTCTTATGTCTGAGCTCCTTCATCCCTTATGTGCTCACTATAAATGTTTGAGTTTGGGGTTATCAAGAGAGGCAGTCTGGTATAATGGGAAGAAAAAACTATCCGACTGGGAGTCAGAAAATCTAGGTTCCAGTTCCAGTTCCTACCCTCTTCTTCACTGTGCTCAAATGACTTGGCCTCCAGGTAAGCCGCACTTATCCTCTCCAGGAAAATGGGGAAGGTGACATATGCATGTCTTACTTCAAGAGGAGACTAGTAAGGAAACAATACATTGTATAAGCATGAGTATCTGCTTGTAGAAAATGCTACCTTGCAGGGCTCTCACAAAGCCCACCAGCTCATGGGATGCTAAAGGAATCTCCAAGTCTATTCCATTTCTTTACCCACAGAAGTCAAGTTCCCGTTCCACAAAGTGGGGAAGGATGGAAAGATCTAGATTGTTGAGTGCTTTATAGATGAGGAAGTTGAGGCCCAGAGATGAGCTTGGATTAGATGGTCTCTAGAATCTCTTTCAGCTCCAAACCTAGGACTAGGTAACTCCCACCTCAGAGTAGAAAAGAACATTGACTTTGAACTAGCATAATGTCAGAATTGAATGAGGTCTTTCAGCATCAGTAGTTTTCCTATAGCAAAGAAATCATAAATCTGATGGCAATTTAAAAAAATAGAATATTAAAATATGCCACTCATTCCACTGCTCTTTTCATTTCATCTTCTCTGTAATAGCTGCCTACTTGGTCCATTAGATAGAGAAGGAAAACTGAGGCCCAGGGCAAAATTAAGTGATTTGCCCAAGATCATACAACTATCAGACCCACATCTTCTGGTTCCCAGACCTGTGATCTTTCCTCCGTACCACGGCTGCCCCTAGAATCGTTAGGTCCTAGATTCTAATCCTGACTGGGCTCCTAACTAGCTTGGAAGTTTTGGAGCCAAAGGGCATTCCCATTCCGGGCCTCAGTTTCCCCGTTTTTATCTCGAACCCATGCCGGATCAGAGTCATTGGCGGTAGAACTCTAAAGCCTAATCTTTTCTTTTCTTTTCTTTTCTTTTCTTTTTTTTAACAGCGGGAACACGCTGCCCTAGGGCAGGCCCTGCCTCTACCAGCTCAGTGCAAAGAGTGTGCAAAAAGTGGCTGCGCCTGTGAACGCGAGTGGGGGCTGGGGGAATGGGCATGCACTCTTCCTTTCCTCCCTCCCCCGGCATCCCCGGCTCTCCTACCAATCTTTTCCGGCGGGGCGCGCAGTTCACCCCAGACCGGGCCGCAGAGGAGCAGCAGCAGCAGTGGCGGTAGCAGCAGCTGTAGCCGAGGAGGCCCAGGGAGGCCCCGAGAGGTGGCCAGACGCTGCAGGAGCGCAGGGCTGCCCCGGCGCGCGCGCGGAACAGCCTCGCCTTCCATGGCCTCACTCTCTCGTTCTCGCTCTAGTGCCGGGGATATAACCAGGTGACCAGAGGGAGGCGGAGCCTGAACGCCCCACCCCTCCCACTCCCTTTCCTCCTCCCCCCTCCCTCCTCCTCCCGCCCCGCAGCCTCCTAGCCCCGCCCACCTGCTGGAAACTCGGCGGGCCTGCGGGAAGCAAAGGGAAGAGTGAAATGGAGATGGAGGCGGCTTTGGGGAGCAGAGCAAAAGAGGTAACTGTGGGCGATAGAAAGAGTGCCGTTCATTCATTCCACTAGCATTCAGGAAAGACAGGATTTCGGAGCTGCAAGGAAACAAAGAGGTCATCTAGCCCAACTTTCTTATTGTACAGCATTTATTAAGCATCTCCTGAGCGGTGAAAATAAATGACATGGGGAGAATCAATAAGAGAAATAACTGACGTGTATAGTATGTTCAATTTTGCAGAGCGTTTTATGTGTCTCACTGGAGGTTCACAAAAGCCCTAAGAGGTAGAAACTATTGTTTTCCATAGTTTACAGACAAGGAAACTGAGGCAGGAAAGGGTCAAGTAAGTTGTCCAGGGTCATACAGCTAGCAAGTGGCCAAGGCAGAATTTTAAGACCCTGAATCCAAGTCGAAGAGGATTGAGGACATAATCACAAAAAGACATCATATTATAGGTGAGGGTAGGAGATGAGTGAGTAACAAAGAAGAAACAGTTGGAAAGGTAGGAGGATCTTTGAATAGTCAGTCATATGGTCTAAATCCACATATTCACAAAGGTACTATGTAACAGCATTTATATAGCACTTTAAGGTTGGCAAAGAATTTTATAAATATTAGATGCTTTGTTATCCCTATTTACTGATGAAGAAACTGAATTAGAGATTGAGTTGGTCAGAGTCACACAGCTAGTAAGTAAGCCTCTGAGGTTCCTGACTCCAACTCTGGTGTCACCTTGCCAACATTTTTTTCTCCCCCCATATAATGCCATCCACCAAAGTAAAAGAACTGGGATATTTTAGCTTTGATGGGCAAGGCATTTTAATTTCTTTCCTGGTTTGTTCTATTACCCAGAGTGGAAGTAGTTATCTGAGACAGGGGCTTAAACTCAAGAGTTCCCTGACTCTCAAGTCTAGTATTGTTTCCACTACCACATAGGCCATGAGAGGTGAAGTAAAAGAAGCACTGGATTTGGAGGCAGATGGCATGAGTTTGCCCTATTTGGAACTGTTTCCTCACTCATAAAATGACAGTGGGAGCCAAAAATTACTTTGTATTTCTTTTGTGTCTAGTTCATATATGCTTATTTTGAAACACTTATATGGGTACATGTCTCCCCTAAATGAACTTAGTGGACTGACTATAAGCTTTCTGAGATCAAGGATTGTTTGATTTATGTCTTTAGGATCCCCAGAACCTAGTATAGTGCCTGGCATATAGTAAACACTTGATAAATGCTTACCCACTTGCCTAAAGTTTGTTCATTCATTTCAATCTTGTCCACTAACTCATGACTCCATTTGGGGTTTTCTTGGTAAAGATACTAGAATGGTTTGCCATTTCCCAGCCCATTTTATAGATGAGGAAAGTGAGGCAGAATTAATTTGTCCAGGGTCACTGTAAGAGCTAAAATTGGTTTTGGTCAAATTAAGAGTTATAAAAAGTTGTTGTGGTCACCATTTATAAAAATTAACTCGTCATGAGACTGTTAGTAGCTTTATTACAGCAAGGTAGAGATTGTAAAGAAAGGGAAGTGTAGGAAGGAGGTAAAAAATATTGCCTAGCTAAATACCCTAAGTCCAGATTTGAGTGCCTCCAGACCAAAAATGTGAATCTCACCAGCCCACAAGAGTGTCTCCAGCCAAGCATATCACTAAACTGAAAGACCAATGCAGAAGAGACTGAACCACTAAAGAGTCTCTAAATGCAAAATCCTTCTTTCAGCAAGAGCCACCAAGGCAGAGTCATTAATGCAGAATGATCAGCTCTCCAGTTTCACCTTTTATAAGCCCTTTTCCCATGTCACTTCCTGTCTCTCTGGGTTCTACTTCCTTTCTCTATAGTCTGGTCTGTCACATCTCAGGAGCCAATCATAGTTTCTTAATTTGCCTGGCACTACCCAGGGGGATCAGTGCTTATGGGATCCACTTCCAATCTTTGAGGGTGTAAACTTCCTTTTCTAGTAAAAGGTTCTTCAAGTGCTTGACTAAGTGTGAAAGAAGGGGCATTCCCAAGTTCTTGATTTTAAGTTAAAATACACAAAGGGAGTTTTAAATTCCCTTTCACGGTTACACAAGTAGTAAGTGTCTAGAGCCAGATTTGAACTCAGAAGGAGGTTTCTTGACTCTAAACTGGCACTCTATCCACTGTGCCACTTAATCTCCCCCTTAGATTTCATGTCTTGTAAGTGACAGAGGCAATATTCTAACTCAAATCTTCTGACTTCAAGTGCTTCTTTTCTTTTCTTTCTTTTTTTTAAGCCCTTACCTTCTGTCTTATTCTCAGGCAGAAGAGCAATTAGGACTAGGCAATGGAAGTGAAGTGACTTGCCCAAGGTCGCATAGCAAGGAAGTATCTGAGGCCACATTTGAACTCAGGTCCTCCTGACTCAGGGCCTGGGGCTCTCTATCCATGATACTATGTAACTGTTCCTTACTAATTCTTTATTGCCTATTACCTATAATTGTAGAGGTTTGCTCAGAAGGAGCTTGGTCTAGGTAAGTAAAACTAGTTGTTGTTTTTCATTTTTCAGTCATGTCTGACTCTTCATGACCCCTTTTGAGATTTTCTTGGTAGCAATACTAGAGTAGTTTGCTGTTTACTTCCCCAGTTCATTTTACAAATGAGGAAACTGAGACAAACAGTTAACCCAGGGTTACATAGTTAATAAATGTCTGAGAGTGGATTTAAACTCAGTAAATGGAGTCTACCTGATTCCAGGTCCAACACTCCATCCACTGCACCACCTAACTGCAAAATGAGGTTTCTTTTGACTAAAGTAAGCTGCTTCTTTATTAAGCACCTACTAGATGCAAACCCACAGTCCCTATCTTCACTGCTGGAATGCACTTGATTTATCAAATCAATAAATAAATATTAAGTAGTATAAAAATGAAAAATGATAAAGGCTGCCATAAATATATATATTAGTATTTTAATTAAAGCCATGTTGATAGATAAAATCATTAGACCACGCGCTTGTAAGCATTCAAAACTGCCGCCTCCATACTGCCTCCTAGCCAAGCCCTACTCGCCAAAAAAGAGAGCGCTTACTGGCAAAAAAGACCACTCCCTCCTAACCCACGAGATTTAAGCTCTCCCCTGCGTCAAGACGTCGGAAACGGAAATCAGTTGGACCATGTTGGATCACGGGAAATGTAGTTTTATACATTTCCCAAGTTTCACTTTTTACAGTAGACACTATGCTTAGGTCTGAGGATACAAAGAGAAGAGGGGCAAAAAAAAAAAAAAACAACCTTGCCTTTAACGAGAGTATGTTCTAATGAGGGAGACCCCATGGAGAAAAATAGGTACAGTATATATAAGATACATGCAGAATAAAGAGAAAGTAACTTAGAGCAAAAAGGACCAGCAAGGGAGGGGAAAGGGGAACTAGGAAAGGTGTCCTATAGAAGATGGTATTTGAGCTGACTCTTGAAGGAAGCCAGGGATTCTAAGGGAAAGAGGTGAGGAAGGAGAGCAGTCTCAGCTTGGAGAACAGCCAGTACAAAAGGCACAAAAACTGGATAATGGGAAAGACAAATAAGCTAATATGACTGAAACATAGACTATGTGCCAAGTAGTAATGTGTGAGAAGGTTGGAAAGCCATGAGAAAGATGGACATTTTTAACTGCAAGACAACACTAGAATAACCTATATCAGAATGTTTACCATCTGAGACAAGGGGAGAGGAGGGAGGCAGGGAGAGAATTTGGATGGCAAAAGGTAAGAAAACAATTGTTAAAAGATTGTTTCTACATGTAATTAAAAAAATAAATAAAAGGAATAAAAGTTTTTGTTTTTTGTTTTTAAGGACTGGAAAGATAGTTCAAGCCCATATTGTGAAGAACTTCATATGCCAAATAGAGAAGTTTATTTGATCCTAGAAGTAAGCCATTGGAGTTTATTGAGTAAATGGGTAACATTTTACTCAAAAAATTACCAAGACCTTTAGGCATATCAATTTGGCAGCTCTAAGGAAGATGTGTTGGAATAGGGGAGACTTAAAACAGGGAGAAAAATAAGGAGCTGATTGCAATAGTCCAAGCTAGAGGTGATGAAGTCCTGAACTGGGATGGTGGCTGTGTGAGTGGTGAGATAGATGCAAGATTAGAAGAAATGTTTTAGAGGTAGAAACAGGAAAATATGGCAACTGATTGGATATGGGGGGCAAATAAGAATGAAGAGCCAAGGATGACACAAGTTTCAAACCTTAATAAAAGGAAGGATGAGGGTGCCTTCAGCAGTAATAGGAAATTCAAATGTCTGTTTTGGTACACTGAGTTTGATATGCCTGCCAAACATTCAATTTAAAATATCAGGAGTCAGTTGGTGATCAAGAGGAGTTCTAATACAGATGTGGGATTCATCGGCCCAGAGGTGATAATTGAATACCCTTGGGTGATGGTGAGGACAACAACTGAAAGAACATTTTTTTTTTATCCTGGGACTCCATTCTAGGAGCATAGGGCCACAACCAGTAGGCAGTGGGTCACACTGTTGCTCAGGGTCACCCAGCTGGGAAATGTCTGAGCCCGGATTTGAACCTAGGACCTTTCGTCTCTAGGCCTGGCTCTCAATCCACTGAGCTAGCCCAGCTGCCCCTACTTAAAGTTGCAGTTTCTTTAGCAGATGTAGTTTTTACAGGGTGGGGTTGCTAGCCCCACGTCCAACCCTCCTCCTTTTTCATCCGGGCTAGGGACCGTCCAGTCCTTGGCCCAGGAGTGGTAAGGGTGGGCAATAGGGGTCAAGTGACTTGCCCAAGGTCACACAGCTGGAAGTGTCCGAGGTCGGACTGGAACCTAGGACCTCCAGTCTCTAGGCTTGGCTCTCAATCCATTGAGCCACCCAGCTGCCTAGAAAGAACATAGATAAGAAAAAATGGACCCAGAACAAAGCCTTGGGGGACACCCACAGTTAGTATGTATGATATGAAGAGCCAGCAAAGGCAACTGAGATGTAGCAGTCAGACAGGTAAGAGAATCAAGAGAAGGAAGGGTTACAAAAAACAAAAAGAAGAGAAAATATCCAGAAAGAAGAGAATTTCATCAGTGGTGTAAAAGACTTAAGAGATCAATAAAAATAAGGATTGAGAAAGGGTTCAAAAGTGGCCTCAGATACTTCTTAGCTGTGAGACCCTGGGCAAATTACTTAACTCCAATAGCCTAGCCCTTACTACTCTACTGCCTTGGTACCAATACATGGTATTGATTCTAAGATGGAAGGTGAATATGTATTTCTATTTGGAAAATATTTAACAAATAAATAAAGAACATGGATAATGCTAATTTATGGTTTTTCTATGTAAATGTATGTCCAGTGTCTATAAAGATATGCATGTTTGCCTAAGGCAGAGTGAATCCTATATGCAGCCACTTGCCCATTTGGCTGGCTTGTGGAAAAGTTAAAATTCACCTTATAGTGTGAGGACCCTTTTCCTTTGTTGATTGGTTAACTAATGTGGGCTGATCCTTCCTCCCTACCCTAGCCCATTAATCCCAGTCCTGGCTGCATGGAAGCCCCAAAACAGAGTGAATCCCTTCCACTTAATGACCTGATGATCACTCCCATACTTGTCCAGTGGGACCGACCTGGGTACAGGAAGTTACATACATTCTATCCTCTTGAGTTGTAAATAATAAAACTTTGTAACCAAACCTTCTGTGGTTCAGTGTGTCCTTCCATCAAAGATTGAAGAGCACCAAACTGAATAATGATTGGGAAATCCAAGGAGAAATAATGGGTCATTTTTCTAGACAAGGTCAGCACAGAGAGAGGCAAAAGCCAGTGACCAGAGGAGAAGTAGGAGTAAGCCGACTTCTGGTATGGGGAATGGGCTAAAGGCAACAATTAGACTTTATGGTTGATCATGCCAAGTAGAGCATTCTAGATGTGTTGCAAATTGCTGACCTGAGATGCCCTGAATTCCTTGAAACTTTGCAACAGAGAAAAGAACAGTCTGGGATTTGGCAGGGATGGGACCTAATACTATATCCTCAACAGGAACCACAAATAAATGGGAGATAATAGCCTTGTTGCTTTGGCAATCAGAGCTTTGGCTAGGATCCACTGTGGCCTGAGTTTGGGGCCCACAGTAAGGAAACAGAGTCACTAGGTGGACAGGGCCCAACACTGTATGCTATGTAGGGAGTAGAAGTGTAGCCAGAAAGCAGATGGGTTGCTCTAATCCCAGATCAGGGTTGGGGCCCTCTAATTAGACTTTTGATCATGGTAAGGAATCGGGTAATCCTCGAGGTTATATACCTTTCAGGGAGCAGAAAAAGGAGCAACCTTCACCCTCCATCACTCTGAGCCTTTTAGCTAGTTGACAGGAACTATAGCCAGCAGCAATCTACTAAAGTTCCAACCAGGGCCAAACTTGTAAATTGTGTTGCTGAGACCAGCATCAGAAACCCAGACCAAGAGGAAAGCAATTAGATTTGATGCTAGGTCATATGACCTTCAGCAAGCTAAAAGTGTTGCAAGTCCCTAGACTGAGCTCCTCTGAATTCCTTAAAGAACACAAATTTCAATCTATGGAGAAAGCAGCAGCAAGACCCCAGAGAATACAAATCAAGTCTAAAAAGGGTCCTGACATTCCTTCCAGAAGTATGCAGAGCCTGGGCCAAACACATAGTCTCAATTCAGTAAAACTGGAAAAAAGAATAAAAAAGGAAAGGCATCTATGATGAAAGGCTGTTATGGAGCAAGAAACATCCAAGATATAAAACTAGAAGAGAATAACTCCTGAATAACAAAATCCAAATGTGAAATGTCAAAGGAAAACATAACTTGATCATAATGTCAATGAAAATTCACAGGAAAAATGAAGCAAGAGTTTTAAAATAATAAAAATAAAATGAGATTTCTAGAAGAAGGAATTGGAAAACAAATGAAAGTGCTAAAGGAAAGACTTGGAAGGAGAATTAACAGGTTAGTAAAACAGTTGCAAAACTTTATTCAAGTCAGACACGCCCTACAAATTAGAATGGGCCATATAAAAGTTAATGACTCTGAGATAGTGAGAAATATTAAAACAAAATCAAAGGCCAAGAAAAAAGAGGAAAATGTAAAATGTTTCATGTTACTTTAAAAATTTGACTTAGAAAAATGGTCAAAGAAAAAAAAATCTAAGAATCGTTGGTTACCTGAAATCCATGACAAAAAAAAAATAGAGCCTGAATACTATATTCTAAGAAATTATTAATGACAACTCTTAGACCTATAATAAACAGGGCAAATAGAAATTGAAAAATATCCACAAATCACCCCCTGGAAGAACTACTAAAATGAAAGCCTCCAGGTCAAAGGAGAAATACTACATGCAGCCATAAAAAGTTTAAATGATTTGGTGTCTTCCACTATAGGAAAGAGAATTGGATATTCAAAATTCCAAATGGCAAAAGGCATGACTTACCTAACAAAATTGTGTATAATACAACAGAGGAAAAATGGAGGAGGAGGCAGCATTAAAATGGCAAAGTAGCAGAATCAAATACACCCTAGTTTTCCCACCAAAACTCCTCCATGAAGACCTAAAAATCACAACCAAAATCCAAAACTCCCAGGTCAAAGACAAAATACTGCAAGTATCCAGAGAGAAAAAATTTCACTCAGGATCACACAAAACTTAGCAGCCACTATACAAAAGAATAAGAAGCTTAGAATGTCATATTTCAGAAGGCAAAAGACCTATACCTATAATCAAGAGGAACTTACCTAGCAAAAGTGAATATAATCCTATAGTGGAGGGAAAAAATGGATCTCTTAATAAAATAGAGGACTTCCAAACATTCCTGATGAAAAGACCAGAACTGAGTAGGAAATCTGAGGTATAAATGAGAAGTATAAAAAGGTAAATATGACTGAGCAGGAATGCGTGGTGAAAAAAGGTTAGACTATTTGCATTTTTATCAGAGGTGATGATACATGTAACCCCTCATACCCTATCACCATCAGGGGTTATAGAGGGAGTCTAAACAGAAACTTGGAAGTACTTCTATTACTTTTTGATCATCTTTAAAGAAGAATGGAAAGGGAGGAGGAAAGAAATATATTGGGAAAGGGGTAATGGACAATAATGGGGGAAGTTATCTCATTTAGATCATGTGTACAAGTAGAAATCTATATAATAAAGTGGTAGGAATAGGGGAGAGCAGATAATATTTGAAAGTCATTCTCATCTAAACTGGTCAAAGGAGGAAAGAATTGTCAACTGAGTTTTGGGGAACCTCAAGTTTACCCCCGTCCCCTGACAACTCACCCTGAAGGAAGTCCCAGACTGACCAGGTTTTAGACCTTAAAGTGCTTGATGATTCCAGGTTAAGTCTGACTAGTAGTCCTAATTTTTGTTTGGAAGTTTCTCCCAGTGCCTCAGAGTCCTCTCCCAGGTAGCCCAGTCCTTGGCTGGACCCTTCCCTTTTATATCCATTGTAAAGCATCAGCCTATCCTTGATAATCTTGTCTTGGACTTCTCATTTCCTTGAAGCCATGATAAAGTCAATCAATCCTATTTCCTTGTCCTTAGTTCCTCAAGTCCCCAAGTTCTATTATTCTTTGAAGAATCATCTCTCCTGGTGATCCTTTCAGATACTTTTACCAGAGTTCCAGAGCCATTGGCTATGTGTGGTTTTTAGGCGCTTGACTCTGTGTGGTAGCCTAATATTGAACACTATTTTTTCCTGATTAAAGATTGAGTTTTGCTTACTACTTTAGGTAGTTCTGTGTTTTTTCCAAATTGATAGAATATATATACACATACAGAGTTTGATGCAAGCATACATTTCACCACAAAGGGAAACAGTATGAAAAAGGCTTCAGGAAAAATGGTTGGGGGTAATAAGAGGGAGTGTAGATTAAGGGAGGGATTAGTCAGAAGCAAAACAAACTCTTAAAAAGAAGATGGGGAGAAAAAAGAAAGGAAAAGCTTAAGAATATGGGTTAGAAGTGTAATATCATTTCTGCTATGCAAAATGGAGAGCAGAATGATTGACATTTAGCAGTTTGGAACTTGGAATGAACCAGAGAGGTAAATACAAAATTAGCAATCATAACTGTGATTGAGAATGGGATGAACTCACTGATAAAATGGAAGCTTAAAGCACAGTGATCTAGAAACTAGATCTCAATGTGTTATTTACAAGAAACACTTGAAAGAAAAGGATAAACAGAGTTAAAATACGGGCACAGAATCCAATTTGCTTTAACTAAAAAAGAAAGGCAGGCCAAGGTCACAATCATCCCAAATAAAGCAACAGCAAATAAAAAAAAATAGACTAAATTAAGAAGAAATAAGCAGGAAAACTATATTTTTCTAAAAGGTACCATAGACAGTGAATTCATTTCACTACTAAACATATATGCATCAAATGGCATACCATCTAAATTCTTAAAGGGAAAGTTAAATGAGTTACCTAGAGAAATAGAGAAATAGACAGCAGAATTATAATAGTAGGTGACCTCAGTTCATCCCTTTCAGACCTGGATAAATCTAACCAAAAAATTAACAAAGAAATTAAAAACTTGAATAGAATTTCACAAAAGTAAGACATGAAAGAATTTTGGGGAATATTAAATTCAAGTAGAAAGATGTGTATGTGTACATGTGTGTATGTGTACATGTGTATGTTTCTCAGCTGTGCATGGCAACTTCCTAAAAATTAACCCTTTTTAGGATATCAAAAACAAATGCAGAAAGGCAGAAGTATTAAATGCATTTATATCAACCATATTGTAATAAAATTATTTTGGACCTTTGAAGGAAAGATTAAAAATTAATTTAAAACCAAATAGCTTAATCCTAAAGAATGGGTGGATCAAAGAACTGTGAGAAATAATTTTACCCTTGCCCTATTTTAGCAGACCCCTGACCATCTTAAATCAATAATTTTATCCCTATGATAAGTTCTAATCAGTGTTATTTGGGTTGGTGTGATTTCATAGGGATAGAGATTAGTTACTTATTATTAATAAACAATAATCAGAAGCAACTAGATATGGGTCATAGTTGAGTAGGTTGTAAAAATAAGAGTCTTTCTTTCATAAACTTTATGTCAAACTTTAACCTTTTAATATAGTTTGAAGAGGGCAGATGTCCCAAGCTTTAGTGAATAGTCCTATTATATTATGATCCCCTCCACTTTGTATCACTTCCTCCTCATGACCCATGTCAAGCAGGCCTGGATAAGAGGCTTGACCTAATACCAGATCATATCGATGGAGGGCTCGCCAACAGGGATGCCAGGGACCCATTGATAGGAGTGGCTGTCTTGAGAATGGAGTATAATAGATGGGCTGGTTCCTATATGTTGTTGAGAAATTACCAAGGACATACCAAGATTTTGGAGACCCCAATGAGATAACAAAATGATCAGGCATACAAGGATAAGGCTGGATACTGAAAGGAATAAATCTGTATTCTGGAGAAGGTAGGGGTCTCAGATCATGAGGAAGATCTAGGATCCTATTTGTTGGCGGGGACCAGGACCCTCTACTAAATAGTTTTTGGCTCAGAGTTCTGCATGATTTGTTTTATTTCAGATTAGACAAATTTCTGATATTACATAACTAATTTTATTACAGATGGTAACAATGAAATAACATGCCAAAATTTGTGAGAATTAGCAATACTTAGGTTTAAATTGATATTTCTAAACACTTTTATTAATAAAAGAGAGGAAAAAAAACAAAAAACAAAAGAAAGGAAAGAAAGAACAAATCAACAAATTGGGCAGGCAACTCAAAAAGAAGCTGGAAAATCAATATATTAAAAAACCTCCAGTTAAACATCCAAAATAGACATCTTGAAAATCAAAGGAGAGATTATCAAAACTGAAATTAAAGAAAGAATTAATAAACAAAAATAGGAGCTGTTTTGGAAAAAAAACACAAAATAGAACAGCCATCAGCTAATTTGGCTTTTTATTTTATTTACTTGTTTTTTAAAAAGCTCTTTTCTTCTGTTTAGAATCAATACTATGTATTGGTTACAAGGCAGAAGAGCTGTAAGGACTAGGCAATGGAGGTCAAGTGACTTACCCAGGGTCACACAGCTAGGAAGTGTCTAAGCCATATTTGAACCTAGGATCTCCCATCTCTAGGCCTGGCTCTCAATCCACTGAGCCACCCAGCTGCCCCCAATTTGAATTTTTAAAAAGAAATAAAAGCAAATAATCATTATCAAAAATGCAAAAGGTGATTTCACAATCAGTGAAAAGAAATAAAAGAACTAGAGGAACTATTCATCCAGCTAAGAGGTCAAATAATCTAAAGGAAATGGATGAATATTCAAAAAAAATAAAGATGTCCAGATTAACAAAACAACTATTTGTTTTAAAAAAAATATTTTGATAACCATATTTCAATGTGTCAATTTCCTTTGTAATCCAGTACATTTCATTCTATGCATTTGAAAACATTCTGAGAAGGGGTCTATAGGTTTCTACAGACTTCCAAAGGGGTTAAAGACACACAAAAAAAGGTTAAGAATTCCTGCTCAGTAACCACCAAATCATTTTGACATTGTCTTCAATTTTTTTTTCTAGGAGCCTTTTGTTCTTCCACATTCTTTCACACAAATAAGGGTGCCAGAGGTCAGTGTTGGTGAAATTTACAGAGCCAAGGTTTAAGTCCTGTAGTACCATTACAGTCCGTAAGTCAAAGTCACTAACCTTTCTACCTTTCTGCCCATAGTCCTTGTTTTTCACACATTGTTACAGCCAGAAAAATCTCAAAAGACTTTTACCTCATTCTTATATAATAGATAGAGAGACAGACAGACAGACAGACAGATAGATAGATACATAGATACATAGATACATAGATACATAGATGGATGGATGGATGGATGGATGGATAGATGGATATGGATAGATGGATAGATTGTAGGGAGTAGGGATAGGAGATACTACTACAGTGAGACTTTAGCCAAATCTGCTTGTCTGGCTAGTCTAAAATATAGATATAAAGGGGAAAACTTTCATATGACAAATAGATCCTTCCCACTCTTAGAAGGAGATTCAAAAAATTAATTTTATATGAAGAGGCCAACTGAACATGAATGTATAAGACTCTAGATATGTATTCCCTTCTTCTCCCTTAGTCACACTCTCTACATAACATTCCCAAAGGAGTATGAGAGGTAGAAATGAACTGAAACCAATTACCCTAAGGAAAAATAAAGGGGCTAACTTTTGAGTGTGGAAGAATTTGTGGAAAGAAGAGCTTAGCTTCCTTTTATCTTCTGCCTTTAGACAACAGTACAACTTTATACTGAACTAATGTTCTAAGCCAATCTAAGAGAAAAATCTGGAGATTCTGTGCCAAGGTAAATTTCCCAAGGTGAAAGAGCTTGTTAAAACTTCAACTGAAGAGAGAGGAGTAGTACCCAGCCCAACCCAGGACTAAAGATAAAAAGATAGTTAAAGCTTTCCCTTCCATAGCTTCCCTGGTAATCTGAGCAAATGTTTGGAGAGTCATAATGGGCTGGCTCAACCAAACTCCATTTTTCGATCTGACAATTTTAAAGGAGCTTTATGAGCTGCTGAACCCCATGACTCAACCCATGTCCCTCATCCTGGTGAAGTGGTCTACTGCTGCTACTACTACAAGACCTGCTCCAACCATTAAGTCATCGAAGTCAAAGTAACCCACTCTGACAACCGCATTTAACAAAAAGAAATCTTTTGTGAAAAAGAAGAGTCAGTCAATGTGGCAAGTTTCATGGTTGTCTTGCTATATTCACTTTATTGCATTGGTCTGGAACTGAACTTTATAAGGATGATATTAGAAAATTAGTATTGTTATATTAGTTTAGAGATAAAAAGTAGAGAAGCTGGCTTGGGAAAGAATTGGAGTTTGAACCAGAACTGAGACAGTGTGTCAGTTTCAAATGTTGACAGTTGTAACTGGTGTCCTGTGACAGTTACTCTTTCTGGTGTTACTATTAAAAATGATTAAGACTGATAAAATAAGAGAAATTAATATTTTAATAGCCATGGCCATGTTGGTAAAATATATGTGACCTCTCTTGACTATCTTTTAAATTTTCCGCCAGAGCCCATTTTGTCCCTCTCGTACGCCAGCCAGTGACTCAGGAAACCAAAGAGCCCTTTCTCTAGGCCCTCCTCTGAATTTAAGCTGCCCTATGCTTGGGGACGTTTGATGTCCCCACACCCCAAAAACCGGAAACCCATTGGAATCATGGGAAATGTAGTCTCATAGCCCCCACGTGCCCATAGTAAGTCTGCTAGACACTTTCAAATAGCACTTCCCTGAATTCAAAACAGATATTTCCCCCTGAGATCCAGCAAAAAAAGGTTGGCCCTTTTTCTTCGCTGGATCTGTAAACATAGACAACTTCTAAATTTTAGGAATTTGGGGGATAAAAGAAATGGATAAACAAATGGATAAACTAGCCACATTGACAAAAAACCAATTTGGGGGCAGTCCCCTATTGGCATAATAGTGCACATTTAAAATGAATGCATTCAACTCCCCATAGTTCAAATCAACTGCACCCAAAGTTCAATTTTGATGTTCATGGTGCAGTGAAGGGTCTTTAGGCATCTTTTTGTGCCTCTACCAAACAGGTTCATCATTGTCTGGATTCTGGGGAGATGGCAACATCCTTATCCTGAAATTATTCTCAAAAGAATTTAAACTTAACATTATAGATTATAAAACATACATTTCCTTCTAAGAATCATACATTTCCCCCTGAAATTACTCCTAAAAGAGTTAAATATATATATATTTTTACATTTTTTATTTTTTTTTAAAACTTAATACACATCCCCCTGAGGAAAATTCCAAACACACCTTTTTTCCTTGAAAAGGGTACCTCAGGTCAGCTAAGGATGCGTGGCTGAGTCACGGGGGTTGTATGAATCAATTGGCATAAAAGTAATAGGAAAAATAAAAAGAAGAAAATTAAAAAAAAAGAAGAAAAAAATTAACTTGTGAATGAAATGTAAGATGTGCAAAAAATGTAGGGAAAATAAACAGGCCTTTGAATCAAGGCCCAATTAAAGTGATTTAAGCAGTTTGCAATTACCAATTTAGGGCCAGGACTTATAGAAAATTGCCATTCTCTCTATATATAAGAGAGATAAGGGAAACGTCTCTCTCTCTGATCTGATTCGCCTTTAACTTCTCAGAGAAATGAGCCAATAAATAACCAATCTTAGGGGCTTCACTAGGAATTTAAGTTGAAGGGACCCACATCCTCTAAAGTTTTAGAAAAGACTGGGACTCCAGAACTCAAACCCCAATTTTAAGCCCTTAAGGATTGGCATAGACTTCTGCAATCTGTGCAGATTCTCAGTCAAGTCTCTATGACCATGTGGCTCAGCACTTCTCCTGGAATCAGACACAGGCATTAAATCACAGTCCCATAGTCTCAGGCTCTTCAGGTATTTGCGTTAAGCTTATATCACTGTAAAATTTAAAAAAAAGGATAAATAATGATTATATATGTACTTCCAGTACAAGATGAGAAAAATCAATTGCTCTAATTAAAAAAAGAATGTTTTAAAAATCAAAAATATATATATAGCTTAGAAATAGTGAAGGGTTTTTTCCCCAGAAATGAGATTTTCTGTGAGTATAAATGGGTTTACAAAATAGCCGATTCACAATGCACATTCAAATAGAGTACCATAATTTCTAATAACACATTTTAAAACAATAAACAATGATGTTTAAAAATCATATACTTGTTACAACTTTTAAATCTTGGCTAAGAGTTTCTCAATAAACTGTTACTGCTTCCATATCAAAATCTGATATTTAAAAAACCTTCTGGTCTAAATTATCCTCAGGAATTCTAGATCCTTCTGATAAAAGTATACAGGAGCTCCTTGGCTTCCTGTTTTAAAAAAAATCCCAGGTAGGAAATTTTCATGCTTCTACCCATTTAAAGGCAATAATTTCTCTTATAATAAAATATATAAAAGCTTATCCTTTAAGACAACAATTCTTTAGGATCTAAAGTAAAAGTTAAAAGACCTCTCATAAAATTACAATTTAAATCTCAAGGCATGGATACTTCCAAAGTTCTATACAATTACCAAGACAGAATAAAACTTAAAAGACATGTGCTCCTATAAGATGTTCATAGATGGTACATATAACGGCATTGTTTTGATACAGTAAAACTTTAAATAAATTAGGAAATATAATAAAATCATAAGCAGAAACTTCATTAGCTTAAAATGATTTCAGTGCAGCAAGAAAATCAATGAAATAAGCAAGATTAATTCACAAAACTAATCAGCAAAATACAGTAAGATACAGAGTCTCTTTAAAACAGAAACAAAACTCAGTTCTAAGGTTTTAAAAGTCCACCCCTGATTCAATTTTAAGGTTCTTCTGATTGAGTTAAAGTTCAAGGTTCAGACACTAGCATCCATGTGGGATCATGGGCTCTGGGCTAGAGAAAAGCTTAGGTCAGTTTTGTAGAAAATCCCACATGTAGAAATTGTGGGCAGGTGTGCCCCGTGGAGGGCAAGAATGGTCTTTCAGGTTGAGTCCTCTATAAGAGAGTAGGGAGAAAGGGGATACTTCCCAAATCTTTAGCGGCAGAGGCTGAAGCTAAAATGGCGACGTTCGGCAAGTCAGGGCGGGGGTTGCTTGGAAATCTCAGGATTCAGGATCAACAGAAATGTTCTGCACTGGCGGGCTCGAGATTCGGCAGAGAAGTGGCAGGAAGGGAGGCCAGGTCAGGACCCAGGAAGATCGACAGCTAAGAACACTGGCTGGACACCGGCATTTTGGGTTTAAAGCCAGATGCCAGAATCGGCTGGTCTGACTTCCCAAGGTGGGTCGGGCTGGACTGGCTGGCTGAGTCCCATGTGAGGCAAAAACATGCTGTTGCTTTTAGCAAAAGTATGGCGAGCATTGCTCAAAAGTGCCGAGCAAGATGGCCAAAAGGCAGGCATGGCTCTAAATGCTCTCATTAGGCTATCTGGAAAATTGAGAGTTCGAATTTCGACCTTCTGGTTGCCATCAATGTTACAATTTAAAATGATTAAAACTGATAAAATAAGAGAAATTAATATTTTAATAGCCATGGCCATGTTGGTAAAATATATATGACCGCGCTTGACTATCTTTTAAATTTACTGCCAGAGCCTATCTTGTCCCTCTCATACGCCAGCCAGCCACTCAGGAAACCAAAGAGCCCTTTCTCTAGGCCCTCCTCCAAATTTAAGCTACTCTATGCGTGGGGACATTTGACGTCCCCATGCCCCAAAAACTGGAACCCATTGGAATCATGGAAAATGTAGTCTCATAGCCCCCATGTGCCCATAGTAAGTCTGCTAGACACTTTTAAATAGCACTTCCCTGAATTCAAAACAGACACTGGGTGTGGCAGAGTGGCAATTGGTCTTTAGCAGTTGGCAGACTCACACACAGGGACTCTCTTTCTCAGGGCTAGAGGAGATAACATCTTTTGCCTCTCTCTCTCTGTCTGAGGGAAAGATCTGAAGGAGCTTAGTGTTTTCTTAGTGTTTTCTTTTTCCAGCTTGGGAAACACTATTGACTATCTATTGCTGTTTTTAGATTGATTTAACTCGGAGAAGACCAAAGAAAATGCTGGTCTTTGGTTTGGACTCTGGGTCTATTAAGGTTCAGAGTCCTAACTTGATTCTCATTGAGACTCAACCAGCTAGTCGTTGTTATTTTTATAACTTAGAGGTGAAGTTAAGAATTATAAGGATAATATTGTTAGTTTTATTTAGAATAGTAAAAATTTCGGTTAGTCAGATCAGGAGGGATTAGTCTAGCCTATGAAACAAATTAGAAGCAATTCCTTGTGGAACCAGGGAGTTTTATTTGGGTGGAGTTAGAATCCCTTAGAATTAGAAATCTTTTTTATCCTTATATATTTCAATAAATATTTTATTTTTTATAACAAGAGTCTCTTTAGCATCCTTGTGCCTGGCTCTTAAGAGAAGTTCATTTATGAGCTTCACTTCATTTTATCACTGAAGATACTTTTGATTACATGTATCAAAAGTATCTGAACAGTTTTGAACCTGTATTGGCATAGTTTCCCACCCCCCCCCTTATTTTTACAGCTCGCTTTTTAAATTTTTACAACCTACAGTATCTCTGAGGAATGCCTGCTTTACTTTGATGAAAGTTCTCAGAGAAAAAGAGAGAGGGATGGTACTCATGGCAATTTGAGAAATGACCTAGGTAAAGATAAAAAGCTAGGGAGTTCCAAAGTATCTTAGATCTTCCTTGGGAGTATAGTTTGGACAGAGGAAGGAGAAGAGAGGAGAGACAGAGGATTAAGTTACTCTGTTGATTAAGTTGGTGGCTCAATGATCATTCCTTTTTGGCCTAACAAGTACAATCACAAAACACTAGTCACATATAACTTTTAGTAAGAGGCCAAGGCAAAATTGCTAACAGAAGTGTCTCAATCACAGGTCCCACCAGAAGGGGCTAGGTCACAGATTCAGTTCCATGCATATTTCATGGAGTGACCCTCACATACCAGCCTAGTAAATCAGTGAATCATCTCAATTACTTCTATTATTCTTTTTTGGGGGCCCAGTTCTTTTTATTTCTTTCATATAGCACTTAAAAGTTGCAAAGTACTTTACAAGTTGTATGTCATTTTATCTTCACAACAACTCTAGAAGGGAGATGTTATTTTTATCTCTATTTTACAGGTGGGAAAACTGAAGCAGACAAAGATTAAGTGACTTGCTCAGGGTCACACAGGTAGGAACTGGCTGAGATGGGATTTAAACTCAGGTTTTTCTAACTCCAAATTCAACATTCTGTCCACTATGCCACCTAGTAGCCTCTCAAAAGTCAGTCATTTTTTCTATGAGATAATTTTGCTACCTACAGTACCATTTGCTATGAGGACATTGCTTATTTCCCCATTATTCATCAATCCCTGGGGGTTCATGTGCTCCCCAACCAAATACTAAGAATTTACTTCACATATTTTATATTTATACCTCTTTGCCCTAGGAGAATGTAAGCTCCCTGAAGACAAGAATTTTGGTAGGTTTTTTCCTCTTTCTTTTTCTATTCCTAATCTAATGACTATCCTTTTTAAGCATTTCATAAATGTCATAGATGGAACTGAATTCCATCATTTTCCTCTCAAGATATAGTTCTGTATACCATTAAATGTCTTATACTTTTTATAGCCTTCCTGCAGAAAGGAAAAGGAAAGACAGAGAGAGAGGAGGTAGACATTATGTGTCCCATTAGACAGTTAATAAACACTTATTAAGTATCTACTCTGTGCCAGACATTGTGTTAAGTGTGGGGATACAAATATGAAAAAAAGAGATATAGTATGCACCCTCAAGGAGTTTACAATCTAATGGGGAAAGACAACACAAGGAAGAAGGAAAATGGAAGAGAGCAGTGGTCAGGGGAAACTATCTGACTTGGAGACATGGTGGAAAAGTCAAAGAAGACCAAAAGTTGAATAGCCAGGTGAAAACTTGGGGATAGGGGGAGAGGGGATGGATAAGGAGATATACCTATGTACATTCTCTCAGTTTCTTTTTTCTTGTTTTCTAGCTGAGTATAATTCTACATATATATTATATACTGATATTGTTATGTTATGCCATATTATAGTTAATACAATAATATATAATTATATATCATATGTAATTATTAGTATAATTCTATGTATTTCTCTATTCATTACTCTTAAACTTCCTTTTCTGAAGCACTGGCAGTCTTGCCTGTGGGATTCAGCCAAGCCATGACCAGTGATAATTTAGGATCACACATCTTCTCTCCAAAGGCCTGACTCTTACTTTTGAACTTCAAAGTCAGAGGTTGCTTGCAATAAAGCTGAGGAATAGCCATTTCCCAGTTGATAAGTAGTCAAAGGAAATAAACAATTCTCAAAAGAACATTAAAAGCAATATTTGAGACTGTTACAAATCTCTGATAAGAGATATGAAAGTGAAAACAACTTTGAGGTTTTCAAACTTCAAACCCAGTAAATTAGCAAAGATGACAAAAGATAGGAGTAATCAATGTCAGAAAAGCCTTGAAAGGACAGGCAGACTAAATACATTGTTGATGAGATTGTGAATTGGCTCAACCATGTTGGAAAACAATTTATTTTAAAAAGTGATTAAGGGGGCAGCTGGGTAGCTCAGTGGATTGAGAGCCAGGCCTAGAGACAAGAGGTCCTAGGTTCAAATCTGACCCCAGACACTTCCCAGCTGTGTGACCCTGGGCAAGTCACTTGACCCCCCATTGCCTACCCTTACCACTCTTCTTCCTTGGAGCCAATACACAGTATTGACTCCAAGTCGGAAGGTAAGGGCTTAAATAAATAAATAAATAAATAAATAAGCAAACAAATAAATAATAGAAAAATAAAAATTTAATAAAGTGATTAAAATAGCCATCAATCTTTTGACCCAGAGATAATACCTTTAGGTATATCCTCAAAGAGGTAAAAGATATAAAGAACTCATATACACCAAAATATTTACAACATCACAAGGTAGCAAAGAACTAGAAACAAAGTAAATTTCCTTTGTTTGTGTAATGGCTAAACAAATTGTGGTACATGAATGTAATAGACTATTACTGTCCCCTAAGGAACAATGAATATGAAGAATATATAGAAAGAATGAGATTTATATGAACTGATTCAAAATGAAGTAAACAGAACCAGATAACAATAAGTACAGTGACTATAACAATGTAAATTGAAATGACAAAACTAAAGATTGTGTAATTATAATGAATGGATAGAAGAAAGGGTATTTATTAAGCATCATTACGTGCTAAAAGACCGTGCCAAGCATGGGGAATATGAAAACAAAAGTGAAGACAGTCCCTGTTCACAAAGAGAATATATTATTCTACCTAGGGAAATGATATAATAGTAGAGTATTGACAAGGGAAGGGTATTTTAATTTTGGGAAGTTACAAAGACAGAGTGGCAAAGATTAATATGCTCTTTCTGGAATTGACAGTTTGTTTGCTTTTTAAATCCTTACCTTCTTTTTTGGAATACTGTGTTCCAAGGCAGAAGAGCAGCAAGGGATAGGCAAGTGGGGTCTAGTGACTTATCTAAGGTCACATAGCTAGGAAGTATCTGAGGCCAGATTTGAAATCAAGACCTCCTGTTTTTCAATCCACTGAGCCATCTAGCTGCCCCAGCAATGATAATTTTGAAGTCACAAAAAATAACCTTAAAACAATTTTTAATATTCTTTCATCTGTGAATAACAACTTTTAATTCATCCATTAGAATATTTTAAGTAGAACTGGAAAAGGGGCTGGGATTACATATGTACACTAAGACATCTGAAAAGATGGCAGAGTAATAAAGAGAAACATGGTGAGAGCAGTTGTCCAGGAAAGAAAAGTAATTAGACAGAACCTTCTGGAAATCTGCAGAGATGAGGGCCTATGGGTGTAGATGCTGAATATACTATTGCTAACAGCTGATGTTGGTTTTGTTTTGCTTAATGGCTTTTTTGCCTCATATTGTCATTCTTTGTTTTAGGTTTAACTCCCAGATGCAGGGTTTGAGGAAGGATACACTGGGAAAAGAAGATGATATAAAACAAAATATATTCATACAAAAATATTGAAATGTCTGTTTTGCTAGAGTTCCTAATTCTTCAATAGAGAAGGAAACTTTCTAACACAAAGGAATGACAATTTGAAAAGACACTGAACACCCATTTCTAGGCTTTGGAAGCTTTTCTCCTCAAAACGGCCCTCTGTACTCTCCTTCTTTTTATACCACAAATATTGGCAGAAGGTTCCTGGCAATAAGTATCAGCATCTCTTGCTTGCCATTGAATAGGGCTCCCCTTGTGCTGGTTTTAGGAACAGTGAACAGCATTCCCTGGGCCTCACGATTAGTTGTTTCTTTTTTAGAAATATATATTTTTTTATTTTTTATAACCCTTGTACTTCGGTGTATTGTCTCATAGGTGGAAGAGTGGTAAGGGTGGGCAATGGGGGTCAAGTGACTTGCCCAGGGTCGCACAGCTGGGAATTGGCTGAGACCGGGTTTGAACCTAGGACCTTCTGTCTCTAGGCCTGACTCTCACTCCACTGAGCTACCCAGCTGCCCCCACGATTAGTTGTTTCTTAATGCCATTTTCCCTGAGGCTCTCTCAATCATGTGATGGTTTCTGATTTAGCAGTCATCCAATTTATGACATACTCTAGAGCTAATCAAAGCAAGTAACAGATTCTCACTAAAGGAAAAGTTCGACCCCAAAAGGACCCCAATTTATGGCTCACTTACAGAATTGATGGATTTTCCATCTATGACTATCCCCCAGCAGGAGACAGAACTCATGGCAGACCTAGTCCCTTAGAAAGATTGGGACTCTAGGGTCTAACCCTTGCATTTTAGAGACAAGGAGGTCTTATCAGTTTAGGATACAGCTCCCAGACTCCCACAATGTCTACCTTTGATAGTCTCCAGTCACCGAAAATCATTTCCCAGAGAACTACACCTGCTCGTGACCACTTTTTTGAAAAACATTAACAAGCTTTGTAAAAGAGATAGTGCAGTTAAAATAGCAATTAAAAACCAAGAAAAATGGCTTGTCATTCATGGGGCAATGAGGACAGAAGAATTAAATTACCATAAAAAGATCCTGCCAGCAGCACCAAATGTCCTAGCATTGGAAAGATCTTTGGGAAGAAAGAGATGATCAAAGGGGTAAAGCAGCTAAAGGACCCTTGAAGGACTGAGAAGATCAAGGGGTTGACATCTGCAAAGAGAAGAGCTACCTCATCGTCTAAAAAGAAGGATATAATGACAGAAGATGTTGAGGTGACATGAAATGTGGAATTCAGGAGGAGAATCAGATCAACACAGATGGCCTCGATTTTTACAGTGATATATGAGCTGAGATCTTCTGATGAAAGGGAAGGGGAGGAGTAGCTCTGTGAGAGAATAGAAAGCTTGGGGCAGAAGCCATGAGGACTAAGATATTCAGGAGAGGAAGTGAAAAGATTTCTGGGTAGCAATGAGGGCCCTGTTGAAACTGGATACTATAAATTTGTAGTAGACTCAGTCAGCAAAATTATATTACTTCCTCTACAATGTTCAATAGGCCAGAATAACAATGGGGATAGCAGATGGTGGGAAAAATCTAGGGCTTGGGTTTGGAAAGAGATGGATGGCAATAAAACAATGGGTCAAAAGACTAAAGCACAGAGGAGAGTATGTAGTTGAACTGATTAAGAAAAAGACCCCCTTCCTATTCAACAAGTCCTGCTGAAAAAAAAATTAATACCACCAGAAAAAAAAAGCTTTGCATTAAATAACTGATAAGTTTCTATGAACAAAAGCTAAGAATAGGCTGGAGAAGGGGGTAGCTGGTAGCTCAATGGATTGAGAGTCAGGCCTAGAGATGGGAGGTCCTAAGTTCAAATCCGGCCTCAGACACTTCCCAGCTGTGTGACCCTGGGCAAGTTCCTTGACCCCCATTGCCCACACTTACTACTGTTCCACCTAGGAGCCAATGTACAGAGTTAAGGGTTTAAAAATAAAAAAGAATAGGCTGGAGAAGAGGCTATACAGTAAGAGATTTGAGGAGGGCAAGAGGTGTTGGGTCTTCTTTTTCAGGACCTTTGCCCCCTAATAAAACAAAGTCATATATCTAGAAAAAATAGGAAGCTAATGTATATACATATCATTAAAAGCCATTAATCAACTGGTCCAACCATTCTGGGGAACAATGTAAAACTATATCTAGAGGACTATAAAACTGTGCATTATATTCCAAAGAGATCAAAGAAAAGGGAAAAGGACTTATAGGTTGCAAAAATATTTATATATATATGCATATATATAGCTCTTTTTATAGTAGCAAAAAATTGGAAACTGAGGGAATACCCATCAATTGAGGAATGACTAAATGAGTTGTAGCATATGAAAATGATGGAGTATAATTGTGCTATAAGAAATGATGAGCAGAATGGTTTCAGAAAAACCTGGGAAGACTTATATGAATTGATAAAAATGAAATGAGCAGAACCAGGAAAACACTGTAAACATTAATAGCAATGTTATAATGATGATCAATTATGAAGGATTTAGCTCTTCTCATCAATACAATGATCCAAGACAATTCTAAAGGACCCATAATGAAAAATGCTATCTACTTCCAGAGAGATAACTAATGAACTCTGAGTGCACATTGAAGCATACTTTTTACTTTCTTTATATTTCTTGCTTATTATTATAGGGATTTCCTCCCTCCTCCAGCATTACTAATATGGAATATGTTTCATATAAATTCATATGTATAATTGATATATTGCTTGCCTTCTGAAAGGATGGAGGAAGGGAAGGAGGAAAAAAGAGGATTTGGCACTCAAAATTTTAAAGAAATGTATGTTAAAAATAATAATTTTTAAGGCTATTAGTTAGTAGATAAGTACTCAAAAGATGTGAAATGTTCAAAAGAAAAAATGTGAATGATCAACAACTGTATGAAAAATGCTCCAAGCCACTAAAGATAAGAGAAATGAAAATTAAAACAAGTCTGAGGTTTCACCTTATACTCATTGAGTTTACAAAGAAGGTGAAAGGTCAAAATTACCTGTGTTAGAGAAACTGTGGGAAGATAGGCATATAAACATACTGTTGGTGGAACTGTGAACAGAAGAGACTATCTCAGAAAGCTGTTTGAGATCATAGAAGAAAATTCACCAAATCTCTCATACTCTTTGACTCAGAGATACTACTCCAGGGCATGTACCCCAAGGAAGGTCAAAATCAAAAAAGTAGAATAATATATACACATACACACACACACACAGAGACATATTCAGACACACATACACATTTGTAGTAGTACTGTTGTAGTAGTAATACTTTTTTTTGAGAAGCTTTAGGCATTTTATTGGACCCACAGGCAATCAGCATCATAAAATCAATGAGAAATGCTGGCATCGAGGCATATATATATATATATACATATATATGTATATATATATGAAATAAACTGAATGAATAATCATCTGTTGGGAAATAACCAAATATGATATGAAATATGAATATAATAGAATGCTACTGTACTATAATGCCAGAAAGACTTCTGGTATTTATGGGAAAGAAAGAGAATAAGTATTAATATAGTGTTTACTATGTGCCACAAACTATGCTAAGTAATTTTTGTAAATATTATTTCATTTAATCCTCATAACAACCCCAGGAGATAGGTGTTATCCCCATTTTATGGTTGAAGAAGCTGGGGCAAACAGAAGTTGCCCAGGGTCACACGGCTAGTAAGGGTTTCAAATCTTCCTGATGCCAGACTCAGTGCTCTAGGCATTCACTATGCTTCCAATTGTCTAGAAAACATATATTAACTCATATATTGTAAAATAAGTATCGCCAGGAGTATAAAGATACATAATGACTTTAATAAAGTGAATGAAAAATATACTAAAAGGCAATTCAACTCAAATGAATCACAGTGGCCAATTTTGGTCATTTTCATAGATGGCAAAATATACTTATCATAGAGAAATAGAGAAATATGGTTGCAGAATATCTCATTATTTGCCAAATATGATCTTTTTCTTGGTCATTTTGGCTTACCTATTTTCCTTTTGTTACAAAGGATGATTTAAAAAGCTAGTGCTGGGATCAAATATAAACAAATTCCTCTGTTTGTCTTTTGAGCCCTTCATGGCTTTTCCTTGGCCAACCTTTCCAGATTCATTGGATATTTCTTCTCCTCTTAAATTCTGACCTTCTCTTTATTCCTTACACATGATATTTTATCGACCATCTCAATATCTTTGCATTTGTCTTCCCTCAAGTCTAGAATCCACTTCACCTCTGTTTCAGAGAATCTTCTTTATGAAGTTCAGACAAACTACTTTCTATATGAAACCTTTCATGATTCTCTCAATAGCTTGTTCCCTTCCTCTCAAAATACCTTTATTTGAATTACTTTGTATTTTTAAATATTTATTGTTTTCATTTATTTCATATGTACTTAAAAAGAATACCCTTACCTTCCATCTTAGAATATTAGCATAGGAATAGTAAATGCTAGACAATGGGAGTTAAAACAGTAAGTGTCTGAAGTCGGATTTGAACACAGGACATTCCCCTCTCCAGGCCTGGTTCTGTCATTGAACCACCTCGCTACCCCCATTTTGTATATACTTTTAATTGTTCTTGTCTTACTTATTTGAAAGTAAACTGCTTGAGTCAGATTTATTTGTTGCATTGTTTCCTGTGCCTACCACAGTACTTGACACATAGTAGCACTTAAATATTTGCGGAATGCCTGGCAAGAAAATATGGGGAAATTACATTTTTGTTTTTTTAAAAAAGGGAGGGGGGCAAGGGTCATCAGTAAAACTTAAAACAAACTCGATATTAACATTCACTTTCAACAATTCCAGGAAATAGATACAAGGAGAGAAATGCTACAGCTTGCAAGAAGAGTAACCTATTGAGGATTTTTTGTTTTTTTTTTTTAACATAGTAAAATGTATATACCAAAGTAATGTCCTTGAACTGGTGTAAGTCATTTTGATTGGCATGATCCCAGCATCCCAGAATGCATTTAATCTAAGACATAACCCAGAGACTAGGCAGTTACCTCCTTTTCACCCCAGCCTTTTGTTGGATGACAATTAGAATTAAGTTCCTTCTGTCTCTGCCTCTCATTCCTCAATCCTTCTTAGGTGATTTAGAAAACACTCATTTCACTGTCTCAGATTATGCTACTAAAGCCTCACGGATATCAGGGCAATTTTCTCTTAAATGCCATTCTTTTAGATGCTCTTTGTTCAAAACTCTAGATAATTTCGAGCCCCGAGGAGCTCTGGGCATTCCACAAGAGTATTAAAGCTATTGCATAATTCTCTGTCCTGAAGCCATCTCACAGCAGGCTGCCTTTCACTGAGGGAAATGGAGACTGCATCCTGTTCCCCTTCTCTCTTTGTGAATAGTGATAAAGTTCTGTTAACTGTGATCCCCGTGTGGCTCGGTTGCTGATCCTCCGAACTTTCCTGTACTGTATCATCAAAGCAGTCTCCTTTGGAGGTTTAATTCCAGTAATGCTACCTGGATTCAGAACATTTTTAGAGTTCATTTTTTACAGAATTGCCTTCAAAGATAATTTGTGAGTTGTAATAAAAAGAGAATAAAATGAAACCTACAAGCAGAAAGAACATTGAATTTGTTGTCTCAAGTTTGGGATCAAATTTCTGTTTTACTACTTGATACCTATGTTACTTGAGGTGTCACAGACCCAACTCTGGCCTCAACTTCCTCATTTGTAAAATAGGGCAGTTGGAAGGAGATGATATCTAAAGTCCTCTCTAGCTCTACATTTCTGGATACTATCTCATAGAGCTAATAGTTTTCGACTAAGAAAACCAATCTTGATTTCTTATAGTATACCAAATAACTTCTGACAGTTTCTAACACTTAAGCTACTTGTAGGGGCAGCTAAATGACTCAATGGATGGAGAAGAGCCAGTTCTGGAGTTGGGAAGTCCTGGGTTCAAATGTGACCTCAGACATTTCCTAATTGTATGACCTTGGGGTGTCACTTATTCCTAACTTCCTAGCTTGTATCGCTCTTCTGCCTTGAAATAATTACTCAGTATTGATTCTAAGATGGAAAGTAAGGATTAAAAAAAAATTTATCACCATTAGGGGATTTCCTCTCATCTTGTCGGTCTCTCCCCTGCCTGTGCTATCTGGAGCTTCAGGGCTCTGCATGGTTAATTAAATTGAATTGGATTTCAGGATGGAAACATAAAGAGAGAATATCTCCTTGCCAAGTTACTTGTTGGAGGGAAGCTAGCATGTAACAGTAGCATTGCTCCTTGTAAGGCCTGGTTGTTAGGTTTACTCATCCTTCTCCTTTTCTGAGATGGATGGCTGGTCAAAACTAGAAGTTGTTAGAGGTCTCTGCCAGCAACCAATCAGCTCTCAAGAGTTCCAGTGCACTCTGGGTCTCTGAGTTCTGAGTCAAAAGCCCAGCCAAGTTTCTAAGAGTCCAGAGTTTTTGTAACTCCAAAGATTAGTCCAAATAAAAGAATGAGTAACACATAGAGTAGACTTTTTTCTAACAGAGAAATTAAATATACTTTGTGAACTGTACATTATACTTTGTGATCTGATTCAACCATTCTGGAGAGCATTTTGGAGCTATGCCCAAAGGGTAAAAAACAGTGCAGACTCTTTGACCAGGCATCACCATTATTAGGTTTGTGTCCCAAAGAGATACAAAACAAAAAGGGGAAGGATCTTTTTGTACAAAAATACTTAAAACAGCTCTTTTTAAAGGGTCAAAGATTTTGGGAAATGAGGGAATGCCCATCAATTGGAGAATGGCTGAGTAAGCTATGAATACCGTTGTGTTCTAAGATGTAAAGATCAGGAGGAGCTCAGAAAAATCTGGAAAGACTTATATGCACTGAAGCAGAACAAAGTAAGCTGAACTAGGAGAACAGTGTCAAATACTGTATGGTGAACATCTGTGAATAGCTTAGCTATTCTCAGCAATACAATGATCCAAACCAATCCCAAAGGACTCATGATTAAAAATATTATCTTCTTCCAGAGAAAGAACTGATGGAATCTAAATCCAGACCAAAGCAAACTTTTTTACTTTCTTTCTTAACTTTTTTTTTTGTTCTAGTTTCCTTCCACAAAAAACTTAATATGTAAAAATGTTTTACATGATTGCACATGTACAATCTATTAAATTGTTTCCAATTCAGTGAGACGTAGGAAGAAGGGAGGGAAAGAATCTGAGATTCAAAATTCTTTTTAAAATGTTGGAAACTAAAAAAAAATTACAAACTTTTTACATTTAATTAGGGAAAATAAAATGAAAAGAAATAAAAATTTTAAAATAAGCTGGCCTTCTTAAAATCTCTTTTGGATGAGATCTATTTATTACATATTGTATATTAAAACTGCCACTGTAACTCCTCCATATGGAGAGATTTCCTTTCTCAATAGAAGGTATCAGAGTGTATTGTATCCTTTCATACTGAATATTTAGAGTTAGTAGTTTCTTTTGAAGTATGTCATAACCACTTGTCACCTCTTAGCTGGTCTATTAAAAAAGCCCTATTACACCTAAAAAATAAAATAAATAAAACTGTGCTTGGGGAATGGTAGGGGAAAGGTAAGCAGTTACTCATTTGATATTTGATATTTATATTGTTGATTGCTTTTAATGTTCTTGTGTTAAAAATAAAAGCTCCACACAGTATTCAAGCATGCATCTCTTCTGCATAGAGTTGAGGTAGATAGAAATATAAGCCTATTCAATGAGCCTGGGTTTGACCAGTAGGATGGGGTTGCCAAAGCAATCTGCCTGGAAAAATCTAAAACCACACATCTGGTGATAAGAAACTGATGATGCCTATAGGTGATAGGGAATTTGTGGAAGATTTTATTTCTGTAAAGACAGGTTGTACAAAGGATCTCCCTTGGTATCACATGTACAATGACTTTTGTCAACACCAGACCTGCAGAACTCCCCTTATTTGCCCTTTTGTTATTTAATATTCACCCAGATGAAGCTGAACCACTGGGTTACCTATTGGGTAAGATCTAAATGCACAAACATATTTGATTTCTTTTAAACACAGAAATCAGTCTCAAAGTACGGCCCTAGGATAAGTCAGAAAGGTTTCATCTGCCCAGATCAAACCCATTATATCAGGAGCTCCCTATTATAGTTGGCTGGCCCCTACTCTTAAAAATGTAAGATTCCCCCCAGTCCCACATATACATATCTTTTCTATTTGTTGCCATTATTCAGTCACATCTGATTTTTCTTGATCCCTTTTGGGGTTTTCTTGGCAAAGATATTGGAATGGTTTGTCATTTCCTTTACCTTTTTTTTTTTTTTTACAGATGAAGAAACTGAGGCAAATAAGATAAAGTGACTTGCTCATCAGGGTCACACAGTTTGTAAGTATTGTTAAGAGAGAAACCAGGGAAAGGTGCCTTAAACAGTAAATATGGGTCCAAGTGGGTGTGTGGGAGACAGGAATGACAGAAAGGGGCCCAACAAGTAGGGAGACTGGGTTATAACGGTTGTTTGGATGTCTGTAACAGAAATGGCTGTTGGCCTCCAACTGTTACCCAACATCAACAAGACAGAGCCTATGGAAACTGATAAGTAAAGGCAAGAGTTTAATAACACATTTTAATCAGGGACAAACTAAGGTAAAGGATGGGAATAGGGTTTTTCTACACTAATAGACTAAGGGCAAACCACAGGGTCAAGGGAAAGGGACTTAACTTCACTCTTCTAAGATCTAAGCAAGACAGGGCCCAAAGAAAGCAGTACTGGAGTTACAAGGGGAAAGTTCCTCCCAACCTGGTTCCAGCCAGGTTTGGTCAGCTTAGCTAAGGACCTGAGGATGGCTTTACGTGGGATCTCACTGCTAATCCAGGGATGGTTTCAGGATGCCAGGAGCCAACTCCACCAGAACAGATGACCCAAGGTATCCAGGTAGGGAGAGAAAGTTTGCAGTGCTGTCCACCAGATCACAAACCACTCCCTACTCAGTGCTGCTCTGCAGGTCTGATGTCCTCTGCTTTAAGCCTTCACCGCTCTCCAGGATACTAGGGAATCTGGATACAATTCCCCTAGCTCCGAGATCTCCCCCAGGGTCAGCCACAGTTTTTGTCCCAACCCCCACGGAGTCTCTCTCAAGCACAAGCCACTTCCTCCTTCTCCTGCATTCCATTCAGAATGTCCAAGACCTCCAGCTAAGGCTTTTCCTAGCCTGCTTACACACCTACTTTTAAATCTATGCCTATTACAGTATCTAATGTCAGATCTGAACTTGGGAAGATGAGTTTTCCTGACTCTAAGAGTGGCACTCTATCCACTGTGACATCTCTATTACGATTTCTCATTGCCTTGGTGTTTCCCATTTTTCCTGAACTTAGATCCTTAATGGTCAATATTACCCTACAAAAAGAACCAGAGATGAGGGATAGTGAAATAGGGGAATGGAGGAAGACAGGAAATACTTGGTGTGACAGTTAAAAACACAACTTAGCCAGGGGAACTAATTAACCTTCTTTGAGTCCTTTAAGGTTATATTGAGACAATAGGAAGTAACATTAAAGGATTTTAATAATGAATAAGGTGAGACAAGTGGGTAATGGGTCAAATTATTCTTAACAGCTACAAGAGGGAAGAAACAGGGGTTTAGGTGGTTCAGGAAATCAGGGCAGGGAAGATACAATTAATACTATACTACACTAGACTAAATGCAAGCTTGACAGGGTTATGGGGATCTCACTGCTTTCTCCAATGATGTTCTCAGCTGTCCCAGGGTCCAGGATGTTGGTACAGTCCACAAACTCCACTGGGTCACTCCAATAGGCTGTCACAGGCCTGGAGGTCCACCCTCCAAAGATACTGATCTAGACCTGTTTGTAGTTCCTCAAAATGCAGTCCAAATGGGGTTTCTCCAGTGAGATCAGGGCACAAGCTCCTCCACCAGCTACAAAACTCCCAACTGTCCCAGAATTCAAAAGCCCTGTGACCTTTCAGCCACCTTCCTTCCTTCCTTCCTTCCTTCCTTCCTTCCTTCCTTCCTTCCTTCCTTCCTTTCTTTCCTTTTTTCTTTCTTAAAGTTTTAAGACAGAGGGGCAAGGGCTAGGCAAACAAGGTTAAGTGATTTGTACAGGGTCACACAACTAGGAAGTGTCTAAGACAAGATTTAAACCACCATTATATTCTTGACACAATTTCCTAAGGCAGAGTTCTTAACCTAGAGTCCATATACATATACATATTCATATCTATATGTATATGTGTGTGTATACACACATACACAGCCACTTAACTCTGCTTGCCTTAGTTCTTCATCTGTAAAATGAACTGGAGAAGGAAATGGCAAANGGATAAGGACAGTGCCTAGCCCACTTGTTTTTTGATTCAGACCTGTTATTTTGTCAGTTTAGGGAAATCTCGGTATGGAAATTCCCTCCATTGATGAAAATGAATGCTTGATCTGTAACTTGTAGTCTTAGAAAAGGATCTGGAATACTATGAGGTCAAAAGTGTGAATGGTAGGATTTGAATAACTAACTTCGAGAACATCAAATACCATCAAAACAATGGTATTGCTAAACAGACATTTTATATTTGACTTCAATTCACACTATCCAAATAATTTAACCTCCAGGTCCCTGTCTTCTGGAAAGCTAGTCTGTGGTCATTTCCCAGAATTGCTCTAAGTGGATCTATAATTCCTACCCAGAGAAGCTAGCATTGACTGGATGCAGGATCTCCTGACCTCTCTCAAATTCAGAAGACTTTTTTCCAAGTCTGGACATTTCCATCTTGGGATTGTTCTTCTGTTACCTATGACCAGACAAAGAAATAGAAAGTAGAAGTGGCAACTAGAATTCTGAGATCCAATCTCAGGCTTGCTAAGGCAGGACATATGCTTTATTTAGCTGTCTTATGCTCATTACTACCATGAAACCTCAGTGGCATTAATAAATATTAGTGACTTTCCCTATCACTTCAGGGAGTTAATTGCCACAAGTCCTAAAGAGCTGAAGTAAGAGTAGGAGCAAAACTGATTTCTCCTTTTTAACTGATGAAGTTCCCCTTCCCTATCTCAATAACAGAGAAGGACTAAGGGACCATCCTGGAATTTCCTTCTTCATCTCAAGTGCCAATCTGTTCAGTGGTGAGTGCTGAGCCACATAAATTGTCAGAGTCACTGATGAATGCTCCATGGGATGGCTCCTCTATAGGAGTTCATTACTCACGTGCTCCATGAGGTGCAACCTCTGCTACATTTGTCAAATCTCTCTCTGTCTCTCTCTGTCTCTCTCTGTCTCTCCCTCTGACTCTGTCTCTCTCTGTCTCTCTGTCTCTGTCTCTCTGTCTGTCTGTCTCTCTGTCTGTCTGTCTCTCTGTCTGTCTGTCTGTCTGTCTGTCTGTCTGTCTCTCTCTCTCTCTCTCTCTCTCTCTCTCTCTCTCACCTGAGGGCTCTAGGTCCTAGGTTCAAATGTTACATCAGATACTTCCTTGCTTGCTGTGTGACCCTGGACAAATCACTTAACCCCAATTACCTACCTCTTAGCACTCTTTTGCCATGGAACTGATACTTAGTATCTCCAACAGAAGGTAGGGGATTTTTAAAAGTTATTTTGGGCAGCCAGGTGGCTCAGTGGATTGAGGGCCTCATCTGAGGGTCACAGCTTCAAATTTGACTTCAGATACGACCTAGCTATGTGATCCTGGTCAAGTTACTTATCTCCCATTGCCTAACCATTGCTGTTCTATTGCCTTAGAACCAATGCATAGTACTGATTTTCAGACAGAAACTAGGGGTTTAAAAAAATTATTTTCTCATTCATCATCTTAAATTCCCATTTTACACTATTGTATTATATAGGAAGCATAATGGTTGCTGTTCAATCATGTCTGACTCTTCATGACCCTCTTTGGAGTTTTATTGGCAAAAATAATGACATGCTCTTAAAAATGTAAGGTTCCCTCTTCTCCCTCACATACTTATCATTTCTCTTTGCTGTTGTTCAGTCATGTCTGACTTCATGACTCCATTTGGGTTTGTTTGTGGGGAGTTTTTTGCCAAGATACTGAAAGAACTTTCCATTTCCTTCTCTAGCTCATTTTACAGATGAGGAAACTGAGGCAAACAGGGTGAAGAGACTTGCCCAAAGTCATAGACTATGTAAGTTTCTGAGGCTGTTACCCAGGACATGGATGTAAAGAGATCCCTATATTTGTGTGTGTGTGTATATATGTATATATATATACATGTATATGAATACATACACATACATGCATGTACTATTCACATATAATTTACATCTATGTACTTTTATATTTATATATTACATATAAGATAATTTATTGAGGTAAGACACTAATAATTATGGGTATTAAGAAAAATCTTATGTGGAAAGTGGTGCTTGAGCTGAGTCAGGAAGAAAACTAGGGATCTTAAGAGGCAGATAGGAAGGAATGTATATTAGGCACCTGGAACAATGATAAATCACTGAGATGACCAAGTCACTCTCCTGCTGCAAATGCCCCAGTGTATATGTATTGCTTCTAAGAGTAATACTTTGTAATAATGAGCTCATTTCGAGCCTAAGGAACAAAATAATGGACCCTAAGGACCATGTGGTTTTCTTCTCTCCAGCTTAAGGGAGTTCATTTTATATTTTATTTTAATTTTATTTACTTATTTAGAATATTTTTCCATGGCTACATGATTCATGATTTTTCCCACCTCTCTTCCCTCCTACCTCCTGGAGCTAACAAGCAATTCTACTTGGGTTATACATGTATCATTGTTCAAAACCTATTTCCATGTTATTCATATTTGCAATAGAGTGATCTTTTAACATCAAAATCCCAATCATATTCCCATCAAACCACATGATTGATCATGTGTTTTTCGTCTGCATTTCTGCTCCCATGGTTCTTTTTCTGGTTGTGGATAGTGTTCTTTCTCATAGGTTCCTCTGGATTGTCCTGGGTCACTGCATTGGTGCTAGCAGAAAAGTCTAATACATTTCATTGTGCCATAATGTATCACTCTCTGTGTACAATGGTCTCCTGGTTCTGCTCATTTTGCTCTGCATCAATTCCTGGAGGTCATTCCAGTTCACATGGAATTCCTCCAGTTCATTGTTCTTTTCAGCACAATAGTATTTCACCACCATTAGATACCACAATTTGTTCAACCATTCCCCAATTGATAGACACCCCCTCATTTTCCAATTTTTTTGCTACCACAAAGAGCATGCCTAAAAATATTTTTGCACAAGTATTTTTCCTTATTATCTCTTTGGGGTTCAAATCCAGCAGTGGAACAAAGGACAAGCTTTTTTTTAAAGCCCTTTGGGCATAATTCCAAATTGCTGTCCCAATTTTGCAACATCCCCTTGAACATTCTGCTAGGTGTGAGGTGGTACCTCAGCATTGTTTTAATTTGCATTTCTCTAATCAGGAGGGATTTAGAACATTTTTTCATGTGACTATTGATTGTTTTGATTTCTTCATGGGAAAACCACCTATTCATGCCACTTGACCATTTGTCAATTGGGGAATGGCTTTTTTTTTTTTTTTTTTTTGCAAATTTGACTTAGTTCCTTATATATCTGGGAAATTAAACTTTTGTCAGAAAGTTTTGTTATAAACATTTTTTCCAGTTTGTTGCTTTCCTTCTAATTTTAGTTGCATTGAGTTTGTATAAAACCTTTTTAATTTGATATAATCAAAGTCATTCATTTTACATTTTGTAATGTTTTCTATCTCTTGCTTGGTCTTTAATTCATTCCTTTCATGCAGATCTGACAGGTATACTATTCTATGTTCACCTAATTTATTTATGATTTCACTCATTATATTTAAGGCATTTAGCCATTTTGAATTTATCTTAGTATAAGGTGTAAGATGTTGATCTAAACCTAATTTTTTCCCTACTATTTTTCTAATTTTCCTAGCAGTTTTTGTCAAATAGCAAATGCTTGTCCTAAAAGCTGGGAATAGCCCAGTCTATTCCATTGATCCACCCTTCTGTCTTTTAGCCAATACCATATTGTTTTGCTGACCACTGCTTTATAGTACAGTTTAAGATCTGGTACTGCTAGGCCTCCATCCTTCACATTTTTTCCCCATTATTTCCTTTGGTATTCTTGATCTTTTGTTCTTCCAGATGAACTTTGTTATAATTTTTTCTAATTCTACAAAAAAAGTTTTTTGGTAGTTTGATAGATATAGCACTAAATAAGTAAATTAATTTGGTAGAATTTTCATTTTTATTATATTAGCTTATCTAACCCATAAGCAATTAATGTTTTTTCAATTATTTAGATCTAGTTTTAACTGTGTGAAGTGTTTTGTAGTTGTGTTCATATATTTCCTGTGTTTGTCTTGGCAGATAAACCCCTAAATATTTTATATTGTCTAAAGTGATTTTAAATGGAGTTTCTATTTCTAGCTCCTGCTGTTGAATTTTGTTAGAAATATGTGAAAATGCTGATGATTTATGTGGATTTATCATGTACCCTGCAACTTTGCTAAAGTTGTTAATTATTTCCCCTAGCCTTTTGGTTGATTTTCTAGGATTCTTTTACTAGACCATCATATCATCTGCAAAGAGTGATAGTTTAGTTTCCTCATTACCCACTCTAATCCCTTCAATCTCTTTTTCTTCTCTGATTGCTACTGCTAGCATTTCTAGTACAATATTTAATAACAGAGCTGATAATGGGCATCCTTGTTTCACTCCTGATCTTATTGGGAAGCTTCTAACTTGTCCCCACAGCAGATGATACTTGTTGATGGTTTTAAATATATACTGTTTATTATTTTGAGGAATGGCCCTTCTATTCTTATAATTTCTAGTGTTTTCAACAGGAATCAGTAATGTATTTTGACAAAGACTTTTTCTGCATCTATTGAGATAATCATGAGATTTCTATTGGTTTGATTATTGATATGGTCAATTATGTGGATGATTTTCCTAATATTAAACCATGTTTGCATTTTTGGTATAAATTCCACCTGGTCATAGTGAATAATCCTTGTGATAACTTGCTGGAATCTTTTTGCTAGTATTTTATTTAAGATTTTTGCATCTATGTTCATTAAGGAGATTGTTCTGTAGTTTCCTTTCTCTGTTTTTGGTCTACCTGACTTTGGAATTAATACCATATTTGTGTCATAAAAAGAATTTGGTAAGACTCCTTTTGTGCTTATTTTGTCAAATAATTTGGATAGTATTGGGATTAGTTGTTCTTTAAATGTTTGATAGAATTCACTTCTGAATCCATCTGGCCCTGGGGATTTTTTCTTAGGAAGTTCCTTGATGGCTTGTTCAATTTCTTTTTCTGAGATAGGATTATTTAAGTATTCTATTTTCTCTTTTATTAATCTAGGCAATTTATATTTTTGTAAATATTCACACATTTCACCTAGATTATCATATTTATAGCCATATAATTGGGTAAAATACTTCTTAATAATTACCTTAATTTCATCTTCATTAGAGGTGAGATCACCCTTTTCATCTTTGATACTATTGATTTGATTCTCTTCTTTCTTTTTTTAAATTAGATTAACCAGTACTTTATCTATTTTATTTGTTTTTTCAAAGTACCAGCTCCTAGTCTTATTTATTAGTTCGATAGTTCTTTTACTTTCAATTTGATTAATTTCTCCTTTAATATTTAGGATTTCCAATTTAATTTTTATCTGGGAATTTTTAATTTGTTCTTTTTCTAATTTTTTTAAGTTGAAAGCCCAATTCATTGATCTCCTCACTCTCTATTTTGTTGCTATGCGCACTCAGAGATATAAAATTTCCCCTGAGTATTGCTTTGTCTGTATCCCATAGGTTTTGACATATTGTCTCCTCATTGTCATTCTTTTTAATGAAGTCCATAATTGTTTCTATTATTTCTTTTTTGACTCACCAGTTTTGAAGAATTAGATTATTTAGTTTCCAATTAATTTTAAATTTGCCTTTCCATGGATTCTTATTAATTAAAATTTTATCACATTATGACCTGAAAAAGCTGCATTTATTATTTCTGCTTTTCTGCATTTGTTTGCAATATTTCAATGCCCTAGTACATGGTTGATCTTTGTATATATACCATATACTGTTGAGAAGAAGGTATATTTCTTTTTATCTCTGTTCAATTTTTTTCCAGATATCTATTAACTCTAATTCCCTTTCTTCTTTCTTATTTACTTTTTGGTTTGATTTATCTAGTTCTGAAAGGGGAAAGTTGAGATCCCCCCACTATTATGGTCTTATTATCTATTTTGTGCTTGAGCTCCTTTAATTTTTCCTTTAGAAATCTAGGTGCTATACTATTTGGTGCATAAATGTTTAGTAGTGATATCACTTCATTGTTTATAGTACCCTTTAGCAAAATGTAATTTCCTTCCTTATCTCTTTTAATTTAGCTTTGTCTGGTATTATCATGATTGCTACTCCTGCTTTTTTTGCTTTAGCTGACAGATAATAAATTCTGCTCTAGCCTTTTGCCTTGAATTTGTGTGTGTCACCCTGCCTCAAATGTATTTCTTATAAACAACATATAATAGGATTCTGGTTTTTAATCCACTCTGCTATCTACTTCCATTTTATGGGTAAGTCCATCCCATTCACATTCAGCATTATGATTACTAACTGTGTAGTGCCCTCCCTCATATTATCTCCTTTAGATCCTGCTCTATTCACTTTCACTCTGTTCCTCCTCACCAACATTTTGCTTTTTGTCACCTCCTCCCACTTCTCCCCTCCTTCAATTACCTTCCCCTTCTCTTGTCTTATTCCTCTTCTACTTGTCTGTAGGGTGATAAAATTCTATACCCCACTGAGTATACTTGTTTTTCTCTTTCCGAGCCAGTTATGATGAGAATAAAGTTTAAGAATTGCACGTCATCATCCTTATCCTCCCCTCTCTGTAATTATTTTTCATACCTCTTTATGTTATATAATTTATTCCATTCTATCTCTCCCTTCTCTTTTGTCTCAGAGGTCCTTTCTTTCACCCCTTGAATTTTTTTACATATCATTCATATGCATACATATCATACATACATATTGTTTCATATCATCACATTTACAACCATATTATATTGTTACATTATATTATGTTATATTATATTATATTGTATTGTATTGTATTATATTATATTATGTTATGTTATGTTATGTTATACATCATATCATCATAATCAGCTTACTTTCCCACCCTCTTTCTGGGTAAATTCTTTCTATCTTCTCTACTAGTAAGAGTAATTTTTGAGAATTACAGGTATCCTCTTTCCATGTAGACATATAAACATTTTGACCTTGATGAGTCCCTTAAATTTTCTCTTTCTTATTTACCTTTTTGGGCTTCTCTTGTGTCTCATGTTTGAACTTCAGATTTTTTTGTTTAGGTCTGACTTATTCTTCAGGAATGCTTGGGAATCTTCCATCTTATTGAATATCTATTTTTTTCCCCTGAAAGAGTAGTTCCAGTTTTGCTAGATAGGTGACTCTGGGTTATGGACCCAAATCTTTTGCCTTCTTGTATATCATATTCCATGCCATCTGATCCTTTACTATAGAAACCACTAGATCCTGTGTGATCCTGATTGTAGCTCCATGGTATTTGAATGGTTTCTTACTGACTGAAGAATTTTCTCCTTAGCTTGGTGGTTCTTGAATTTAGCTATTACATTCCTGGAAGTTGTCATTTGAGGATTTATTTCTGGAGGTGATCTATGAATTCTTTCCATTTCCATTTTATTTTATTTTTTGAGGATCTTTGGCCAGTTTTCTTTGATAATTTCTTGTAGTGTGATGTCTAAGGTTTTTTTATTTTTTTATTTTTTTGGATTGTGGCTTTCAGGTAGTCCAATAACTTTCAAATTGCCTTTCCTAGATCTATTTTCTAGGTCAGTTGTTTTTTTAATAGGATATTTCATATTTTCCTCTATTTTTTCATTCCTTTGATTTTGTTTTATTATTACTTGGTTTCTCATGAAATCATTAGTTTCTAGATGGTCAGTTCTGATTGTTAAGACCTGATTTTCCTCTGTCAGTTTTTGGTTCTCCTTTTTTCAATTGGCCTATTTCTTCTTGCATCACTTTCATTTCTCTTTCCCACTTTTCGTCTGCCTTTCTTAATTGGTTTTTGAAATCTTTTTTTGAGTTCTTCCAGAATCTGTGTCCAATCCATATTTTTCTTTTTGACTTTGCATGTGTTTCCTTTGCTTTCACTGTCCTCTGCTTTTTGTCTCCATAAAAATTCTTTAGAGTTAGGTGCTTTTTTGGTTGTTTGCTCATTTTTCCTATCTGATTATATATAGGTTGGGGGATAATGTGATGGTCTGAGGTCTGAGAGCTCTGAGAGCTCTCCCTCCCTGCTGTTTCAATTGACCCTTGTGAAACTGATAGCTTAAAGACTTGTCTCAGTCTTAGGTGGAAGCTTTCAATCTCACTCTGAACTTGATTAGGTCAGGGGCTGATCAAATTCTAGCCCCAGACTTAGGCTCAAGTTTTTTTGGTCTCACTACGTACTTGATCCAATCAGACATACCCTAGATTGTCCTGTCTTGGAGCTCCATACTGAGCTTTAGGCAAAAGGATTAGTACTTAGTATTTAATACTATCAACCATTCCTAAGTGTGAACTATGTCCTTATCCCAAGCCCAGTCTAGAATTCCCTGGGCTGGGGCTCCAGACTTCTCCACAGATTTGAAATTTCAAGGCTTATGAGTTGGCTTGTACCACTATTTTGCCAGGGAGGATCTTAGGGTCTGGATGTTAGCTTGGCCAAAGGTGGGGCAGCAAATGTTTTGTGGGAGCGTGTGGCTTGCTCTTCCCTCCTTGCTACAGCTTCTTGCTGGTTTGGCTCTCCTCTCACCCCAGTGCTCCAGATGTTCTTTGCCTATCTTTTAGGTTTTTCTTTTTTTGAAAGTTGTTTCATTCTTTCTCCTTATTGGTTCTTTCACTCCTTTATTTGTTTTGTGGCAATACTTTAATCTTGGTTGGAGAGGATTTTCCTGGTGGTACAGAACTGCTCTGGATTACTCTGTCATCTTGGCTCCACCCCCAGAAGTCTTGGGGAGTTTATTTTAGATGAAAAGTTCCAAAATCAGTAGGAATCACTCTGGGGCCCCAGTTAGGAAAAACTCCCAACACCTTTGTGGAGGCATGTTTTTTTTGAAAAAATTTCCATGGTTACATGATTCATGTTTTTATTTTCCCCCTCAATCCCCCCCTCCCATAGCCCACATGCATTTCAACTGGTTTTAACATGTGTCATTGATCAAGACTTATTTCCATATTATTGATAGTTGCAGTGGTGTGGTCATTTTGAGTATATATCCCCAATCATGTCCACATCAACCCATGTGTTCAAGCAGTTGTTTTTCTTCTGGGTTTTCAACTCCTGTAGTTTTTCCTCTGAATGTGGAGAGTGTTCTTTTCTGTGAATCCCTCAGAATTGTCCTGGGTCATTGCATTGGAGGTGTGTTTTAAAAAACTCTCCTTTTTAGTTTCTCTGAAAATATTTGGAAATAATATTTCTTACCCTTTAGGAAAGTGGTAAGAAAAGCTAAGGCCTTCCTTTGAAATGGTATAAGGATAATAATCAAAATAATTTTTCTAGATAAGATCTTGGTCTTTCCACTCACTCACAGTGAATCCCTAACATGACCCACTTTAAAGGCTGTTTTCTCTTTTAAAATTTGTAGTTAATATAGGTAGGAAAACAGATTGATAAAGATATGTGGACAGGTAAGAGTTCTTTTCAGTTAACAGTAGTGGTCCAGAAAGGAAATGAGCAGTTTTTGAATGCTAAGTCAAAACTGTGTTTTAACTAATGATCTTTTCTTTTCAAGATTCTTGTAAATGCTACCTGAAATTTTCTTGAATTACAGTGTCATGTGGAAGGCATGGAATATTATGTCATCTCTCTCTACAAGCTAGAAATATATATGTATATAAACTATATAACATATTATATGTTATATAATATATTTTTTATAGATTAATATTAAATTCAACAAAATTGTCCCTGCTAGACTTCAGTGTAAAACAGAGAACATTATTAGCATTAATTTTTTTCATAGATACTTAGAGAGATGTTAGGTTCTCAGTCAAGCCCTACATTTATGTCTGTCTCTAACTTCTGGCTTCTTTTTGTTTGAAGATAAATTCAGTTTGCTGGAAAGTTTGGGTAATGAAAAAGCAGATTATATTATTGTGTATCTGGATAAAGAGGCATTGGGAGGGAAAGTTGGAAAAAGAGGTAACCTTTTTCTTGGAACTTCCCTTGGCCTGGGTCCTCATTTCTGAATTGCTGGTTGATCAGTGATTCTCCTGGATATCTTCCTTTGCTATAGCTCAGTCTTCCCTGTCAACTTGAAATCTGAAGTCCCCAAGTTTGTCTATATCCCCTGAGAACTCACTCCACTGAACAATAGACCTTAAAATACTTAATGGCCCCAGTGCAGTTGGGACTAGTAGACCTAATCAAATGTTTTTTTTCCTAGTAGTCTCTCCCATTGTATTAAGTCCTCTCCCAGGTAGCCCAGTGCTTGGCAGGACCTTTCCCTTTTATATCTATTGTAAAGCATCAGCTTGTCCCTGATAATTCTGTCTTGGACTTCTCATTTCTTTGTAGCTATGGTAATGCCAGTCAATCATACTTCCCTGTCCTTAGTTCCGCAAATGGTATATAAGCTCCCCAAGTTCTATTATTCTTCAGATAATTTTCTAGAATGATGATCCTTCCAATGATACTGTTTCCAGAGCCCCAGGGTTTTGATTCTGTGTAATATTTCGCACTTGGCTCTGTGTAGCAGCAGATTATTATGGACCTGTCTCTTTCCTGATTAAAGACTTGGTTTTTCTTACTACTTTGGTAGTTCTGTGTTTCTCCAAGTTGACATTTCCTCCAACTTTATTCCAACCTCTCAAAATCAGATGCTCAAAAATCTCTTCTTCCCTACACTTGGAGGAAACTTTTGCCTTTTATACAAATTTCTTAAAAGCATGACCTAATAACTCTCATGATGGTTTTGATTTCTTCTAGGAGTAGTTAAGGCCTTGTTTGTATTTAATTCTTATTGATTCAATCAAAATTAGTTTTCACCTAATTTAGAGCCAAGTAGAGTGGTTTCAACTTATCTCTTGCACAAGCTAAAGTGTTAAATCCTTCACAGCCTGGCTCTAATTTACCTTTCCAGGTTTCCTGGGCACAATATTCCCTTTTATGCACTCTAGGTTCTAGCCCAAGTACTTTACTGGATGTTGCTCATTCCTGGAATGCATGCATGCTCTCTTCATCTCAGCCTTAGATTTCCTAGCTTCTGCCTCCACTTCCCATTTGCTAGTGCCTCCCATCACTTCCCTCATCCTCATTGAGTAGCTATAGTTCAGTGGATAAAGCCCTGGCCCTGGAGTCAGGATAACCAGAGTTTGAAAGTGACCTCAGACATTAACTGTGTGACCTTAGGAAAGTCACTTAACCTGTTTCTTGGTCCACTGGAGAAGGAAATGGTAAAACTACTCTAGTATCTTTGTCAAGAAAACCTCTTGGACAGTACGATGTCCTGAAAAGTCAGGCACAGTTTAACAACCCCCACTGGACCTCCTCTCCTCCAAACCTCCCCATTACTTTGTATGCTTATTCTTTAGTTATATATGGTTTTTTTCCCTCCTAGAGAATGAAACTCCTCGACAGCGTAGATTCTTTTTTCATTTTTATTTCCCTTCTTCTTCCTCACTCTCCCCCTACCTCTTCTTGGCTAAATTAATTCTTGCTGTTTTAGTGTAAACGTAGTATTCTAGAAAGACTTGAAAACACTAAGAAAAGTATTCATTTCCAAAGTGCAGGTGAATTATTCCGGGGTCTTAATGTGGATAATTATGCCCAAAGTCTCTCATTATAGTCATGGTTGTGCCCTGAGCACCCGAGTGCCTGTGACTCCTTTTAGGGCTCACTCATCAAACAGGAAATTCAGATTTTTTTTGGAGAAAAGTCGAATAAACAGTAGAATAATAAGGAAAGTTACGTTTTCTCTTCCGTTAATCCAGTGTTTTTTCCCCTGGCTGATTAAGAGATGAAGATAAAGCTCTAAAATTTAGGCAGGTTTAAAAGATGGCCAGGAGTCGTTAAAAGTAGCTTTAAAGAATGGGCATTCACGACATCCATTTCTGTGGAACACGCGGCTCGGGGGTGTGGGGGAGGACGGCTTTCGATTTCAACTGAGAACTCTGCAAAATGTGTTTCTCCCCACCAAAAGAAACAAAACAGAACAAAAACTCCTCCCCTTTAATCTACTTCAGGCTTCGAAAGAAAACTTTTCTCCAGCCGCGCCGCTGGTGTAGTGGTATCATGCAAGATTCCCATTCTTGCGACCCGGGTTCGATTCCCGGGCGGCGCACGTATTTTTGTACACCTTTCTCCTGTTATCGAAACAGCGAACATCTCTTTCTCCTGCTTTCGAAAAAAATCAAGTCACTGAAAACCTGGATTAATTTGATTGCAAACCTATGCTATTTAAATTTCATTGTTTTTATTGGTTTCTAATCTAGTAAAGGTTGCGCTTGCGCAGTCAGGAAACAAGGCAGAACTTTGGCGGCAGGCAGGGAGGTCGGTACTTGCGCAGTACAAGAAGCGCCCCCAGTACGTGAGACGGAAGCACGCCTGCGCAACAAACGAGCCGGCGTCGGTGGTGCCGTGGCGCGGGGCAGACGGGGTCTTAGAGAGAGTGGGCTCTCTCTGCGCTTGCGTGGCCCGGGCCGCTCGGCTGCTCCTGGGCGCCCGGCTCGCCGCCATCTTGTGTCGGGACTTCATTGTTCGGGCACAGGGGCGGGCGGGCTCGTGTCGCTGCCGCTGCTGTAGTAGGAGAGAGCGGACTAGACCCCGCTTCGTCTAGAGCGACAGAAAACCCCGGTAGCCCTTACTGCCGGGCCGCCGAGGGTGGTAGTAGGGTTGGGAAGCAGGAGGCCGAGGAGCCACCGCCATAGCCGCAGCCATGGAGGACGAGATGCCCAAGACCCTGTGAGTCGTGCGGTGCGGAACGAAACCTCGGTTGGGAGCTGCCGCCGAGGAAGGGGCCCGATGGTTGGTTGGTTGGTTAGTTGGTTAGTTGGGAGGCCTCGGCTGGGCCGGCTTATTGTCCCCCGAGGCGCCCGCGCCCAGCTTCCCGGCCTTATTTCCTTCCCTTTCCCTCCGCCATGAGGTCGAGGCTGCCCAGCCGTGGAGGGAACGAGCGGGTGGTGGGGTGAACCTGTCGGGACCGGCCTTGTACGAGGCCTCCACCCTGGCCCCGGAGTCCAGGAAAAGAAGGGCCATGTGTCGGTTTAGATCCAATTTCCTCTTGCAAGAACGTTCCGTTTCTTCTCCCTTCCCCACCCCCACCCCCCGCCTTTATCAGGCCTTTTATATGCCTCCATTTTTTTTACACCCCCCACCACCCCCAATTGTTTCCTTTTTCATCCTCGAAACTCCCCATTTTCTTCTCCTTCAGTTATGGGCATTTCTAATGGATCTCGATTTTCCCGGAGAGTGTCAAGATTTGGATTAGTTAAATTGGAGAAACCTGGATTTAGAGCCTACTACGTTCAAAAAGGCGCTGGGGGATTCGAAAATGAAGACAAAAAACGAAACAGGCCCTGCCCTCCAGAAGCTTACTGTTCCTGGAGGAAAAGAGGGAAACTAATACTGTACAGCATACGTACAAAAATTAGTGCAATTTCTATAAGAGGGGGCAAAAGAGAACTAAAAGTGCTCTAGGAAAATTTAAGGGAGGGAGAGAACCATTCCATCTGGGAGTGAGGTCGGCTTTATGCTCCTCGTTAGCTAATGGGAAGAAAGCCAACTATTTTCCCTCCCCATCCCATCAAAAAGTTGGGAGGAAAAACCAACATTCTCTCCCCTCCATCGCGAAAGCCACCAGACCTTATAAAGATTTTGAAACCGATCTAACAATGAGGAGGGGTGGTTGAGTGGATTTTTATTCTCCTATATTAGAGATAATAGGTGCTCTTGTGATTGACATTCTGCATAAAAAGCTGGCAGTAGTTTTGAAGCAACAGTTAATCTTCACAACTGATTATCACTGATATATGAGTATATTTCCCATACTAGTACATTTTCTTGGTTGAATATAATTTTCTTCCCGCAGGTTTCTAAGGCTTCCGTTTCTTTGTCTTTGAGTTTCATGCATTCCCCTTTGTATTACAAAATGAAAAGTGCTTCTTGTGTGGGTAGACTTGTTTATATTCCTCTAGCTCTGAGTTGATACTTCTAAATTTTGTCTCTGTAGACAGTTTTGATACTAAAATTTTCTTTTTTGATTGTATTGACTTTCGTTTTATGATTTCCCTGGATTCATGATGAAAATATGAGCTCTAAATTTTGGATTTCTTATTGTGGTTTTTCTTTTTCTACTCCTAATGTCAATAACTTGACATTTTTTTCTGAATCAAACTATTCTCAGAAATTTCAACTTTGTATTGACATTGATATATTTGCTATTTAGGTGACAACTTTGTTCTCTTGATATGATAGTAACTAGTTCTGGTAAATTATCTAAACCTATTGTTATCTTTTGGCTCTTTACCAGGAAGCTGCAGTTTAGTACATGTTCATGTTGAAAAAGCCTGATTGTAGTTATGAATTTTATAAGAATTAGTTGAGTTTTATTGGAAATTATTTTTTACCTTCTACTAACTAGTGAGTAACTTGAAAATGTGATTAATTTGCTAATGACTAGTAAACTCTTAATTATATCAAACTTAAGATTCTGAAATGATTTTTATAATTGCTAAAAATGGAAGCTACGAAAAACATTTAGTAGAAATTTGACATATTCTTACCATAATTTGGGTATATAAAAGGTCTTCCTTCAATTGTTGAACTCTATGCTTGTTAATTTTTAAAGTAGAATATTTGTTTTTCATGATAAGTACATCAATTTGTATTCCTGTTGAAATATTAAGCCTGCTACTGAATAAGAAATTTAGCATTAGAATGTATTTAATATACTCTTCCTCAAAAATGGGTTTCATATTTTTAATTGTAGAGATAAATAAAAACTAATTTGTGATTTCTTTGGGAAACTTCCTTTACTAATGCAGACCTGAATCTTCTCTATAATTTAGAATTATAAAGTTGCCTAGAGCAGAAGTGTCAAAAACACGAAGCTCTCACATCACTTCCCAGTATACCCTGAACCATATTAAAATGTAATGGGGAAATAGTTAACAAGATAAACAAAAATAAAATATGTAATTTTAATGTGTTTTTCTAAATCAAATATATAGGGCCCACAGGGATCCTTCCTTACCTGTGGCTTAGTGGCTTCCTTTTCCATTTGACACTGCTAGCCTAGAATACTGAGAAGTCAGTGACTGGACTCTGTGTGTCAGAACCCTGGTTTTCCTGGCCAGCTCTTTATCCATTACACCATGCTGCTTTTGTTTTTTAAGTTAGTAGTAAAGAGAATATTTTCCCATAGAAAAAATGTTTACTCAACAAAGACTTCCAACCTTCCTTGCAAGGTTTGGTGATGGTATATAAAGCTGTTTGATGGGTTCATGAACCTTAAGAAGTTAATTTTGGAGACAGGTAATGAGGCATTCAGGCATGATAATAAAGTAGCTAAACTAATACTAAAAGTTTCTGGGCAAGGGAAGGAAGGTAGTTTCCTCCTTTCTTGGCCACTGATCTAGACCTGTGGGCAAAAGTTAGTTTGTCTCTCCCCCACCCTCTGATTTTTTTTTTTTTTCCAATTTCCTTCTGTGAGCTGATACACTCCTGAAGCTTTAGGCATTCTATTCAGACTTGTATTTCCATTAGAATATCTTAGAATTATGTGCCACCAATTGATCAAAATCCCCTTCCTCTCAGTGCTGCATATCTCAATTAGATATTTGTGGTTAGATATTTGTGGGAAAGGATTTTTGTTGAACTAGTAGTAAAGAGTCAAATTTTAACCATAACCTTTTGTCTTAGAATCAATACTAAGTATCCATTCCAAGGCAGTCAGGACTAGGCAATTGAGTTTAAGTGATTTGTTCAGGATCACACAGCTAGAAAGTGTTTTGAGGCCAGATTTCTCCACTTCAGTCTTCAACTCTTATCTACTGCGCTACCTAGCTGCCCCAGCAGTCAGTTTTTAATTGAAATAATGTGACTGGTAGACCTGGCATCCTTTCTAGACATATACATTCTTAGGTGGTAGTGTTAATTGGTCGAACAAAGTTGAGGCAAAAAAGTGAGGGAAAATTTTTAATTACCGTTGGGAGGGTTTTCTAGAGGTTTCTACAATTGTATTTAGAAAACGAATAAGCTAGTTGATAGAATTTGAAGCAGTGGGAAAGTGAAGGAAAAATTTTTTTAGTCCCTCTTGAGAAGTTGTGCAAAGACAGGTCTCCCTTTGGAAGTTCGGAATTAGAGATAGCTATTCTCAACTTTTTCCCCTTTCTTTCTGAACTCATTTGTTCTCTGAAAGCTTAAGTCACCAGCCTAACCTGAGGTGTAGTACAAAGGTCACGTTAGAAATAGTCTCATTTTCAAGAAGTGAGTCAGTTCTTTGCATAGATTAAAAAGTCTTTAGACTATTCTTAAATTCTTTTTTGTACATATTGTACATTTGAAAAATAGAAAGAAAATTTCAGTATATTTAGCTAAAACAGTTTTGAGGAAAAATTATAAGTATTGTTGGAGACCATTTCTAGTGAATCTAACAGAACAAAGCTTACAAACTACATAGGCGAGATTTTCATTCAAGGGAAAAATTTTTGAACATTAAAGAGAAGGTGGTTGGTGAACATCTAGATTGGCAAGAGATGGTATGGACCCAGTATAGCTTCATAAAGAACAGGTCATGCCAAACTGATTTCCTAATTTCCTTTTTTGACAGGATTACTAAAGTAAAAATGAGATGAATACCTGTGATTATAGTTTACTTGGATTTTAGCAAAGCTCTTATCAAAGTATTTCTTACTGTGCTTTTAGAGAAGATGGAGAGATAGATTATCGTTAGATGATAAAATAGTCAATTCAGAATTGGTTGAATGAATAAACGTGGAATAATTGTGTTTTCTTCTTTAAACCCTTACCTTTCACCTTAGAATCAATACTGTGTTTTGGTTCTAAGGCAGAAAAGTGGTAAGGGCTAGGCAGTGGGGGTTAAGAGACTTGCCCAGGGTTACCCAGCTAGGTACTCTCAATCCCCTAACCCATCCAGCTGCCCCCACAGAGTAATTGTTAAAGGCTTTATCAATAGGAAAAAATATTTCTAGTGAAGTGGTCCCAGGGATCTGGTCTTGACTGTGCTGTTTTAATAATTTTTAAACAGTAATTTGCATAAAGCTCATCATGTTGCAGTTTACACAAAGCTGGGAAGAATAGCCAACACATTGTATAGCAGGATCCAAAAGGACTAGTCCATTGGACTTAAAATCTATTGATTTTCATAGTTGAAATTCAGTAGGGAATAAATGTAGTCTTTCATTTGGGTACAAACACCAATTTCTCAAGAATAAAATGGAGAGGTATCTGTTAGTAAATATTTACAAACACTACTAGTATATGCAAACCACTTGCTAAGTGCTGAGATACAAATACTGAAAAAGAAAGAATCCTTTCCCCACAGATTTTATAGTCTAATCTGATCGGGAAAGACAACACAAAAGGAAGATAAAGGAAGTCAAGAGAGGGAAGCTACAAAGGAGTTGGGAGCATGATGAAGTCCAAAGTGTTGCTGCAAGGTAGAGAAATAGATGACTGAGGGGCCCTATTTAAAATGGAGATTTTGGGGGAGGAGCATGGGTTTGGGAATTAACCTTGGCAAGGAAAAGGGGGTATCTAAGATCTAGGGGATTTTGGTGGATTGTAGACTACATGTCTACAGTATATTTTAAGTAAACAAATGAGATAATATTAATGGAAGCATTAAGAGGATCAAAACTATCAAGGAGTTATGTTCCACTATATACTGCCTTCATCTTTCGAAAGCAAGGTGGTGGTAGATAGAATGCTTTGTATGAGAAATAGGTAGCACAGGGTAGTTTGTTCTAGGAAGGGGGAGGAGAGAAATGAGAAATAAGTGGTCATTTTTTTGTGGAGGACTTTAATGTCAGGTTGAGGCATTTGTGTGCCTCCCTGGAAATAGTTGGGAGGCATAGATTTTTGAGTAGACAAAAATGGAAGGATCTAGAGACCAGTTTGGTAGTAGGATATTGTAGATGTTATTTTAGATTTTTCTTTCAATTTCTTTCCTAGTAGTTATTTGTTTAGTCCTCTTTCTTCCTGTGTCCACAATTATTGATCATGTCTTTATTACTATCTCTTTAGATTATTGCAGTAACATTCTAATTAAACTCGGCCTAGTATTCAAAGCCTTCAACAGTTTGCCATTGCTCAAACTTTTTTCCAACTTTATTCTATACTAACCAGATGGGTTAATAATAATTATTAGTAGCTCTTATCCCATTACTCAGGTTATATTGCCTTTACTGTCCCTTGTGCTCCTCTCTCTCCCATTTTTTTGCTATGTGAAATCCTACTCCTCATTGTTTTAAGTTTCAAATGGTTTCTGTTCCATGAGATTTTTGCTTGGTTACCCTTGTTCTCTGAGACTTTAACATTACATTTGATTTTGGAAGAAAGTTTTTTTTCCCCTCTCCTCCCACTTTAGTTTACTCATTTATGGTCTCAATTGTGGTATGTCATATCCCTTTACTACTTTGTGAGCTTTATGGAAGCCTGGGAGTTTATCAGCTCTATGTCTATACATCTCTAACTATAGTGTCTTTATATAAGTGCTTAGCATGTTTCTTTGTTGGAATTGAAGAAGTACCTTAGTGTTACCAACAGAATTGAATGTCCTTTTCTATTCTAAGTAGTATGAAAGCTAATTAAGCCACTTTTAAATTTCTCCCACAATGAAAGGTTTATGTAGTTTTTTTATTAATTGCTAATGAACTCACCTAGCCTGTAGAAAGATTAACATAATTTTCAGACAACACTCAAATTTGCTGAAAATGTAAACCAGCATGCTGCCCAATAATTTTGAGGGCAGGATATTGCTTATCCTTTATTACCCAAGATTAAGTTAGGAAGAAAAGTTTTATATGTTTTTGATAGATTTTGTTAATTCATGTTCTGCCTGAAACTTGGTATTCAAAAAGTTAACTATACATGTTAGGAAAAATTTTGATTTAAATTTTTCTTTAAAAGAAAATCTTAAGATTTTTTTCCCTAAACATGAAGTAACACTATTCACCTGAAATATCCGTTAGCTCGATGGACTTAATAACCTGTTTGTAACCAATACTTTATGGATTACAAAGTCCTTTACACATGGTCTTATTTGATCCTTACAACAACCTTTTGGATTAGGCCAGTGGAAAGTATTGTCCATAATTACCAAGAAGGTCCCAAAGCTCAGGTGAGGTTAAATGAGTTGCCTTGTCTTACTTACTATGTCTTGTAAGAGTCAGTACCAGAACTAAAATTCAGGCCATTATTTTTTCCATTGTACAGTGCTTCCTCTTCCTCCTCCTCCTCCTCCTCCTCCTCCTCCTCCTCCGAAGACCTGAGTTCAAGTCCTACCTCTGAAGCAAATTACCTGGATAACTTGCCAAGTGAATCTCCCTGGGCCTTATTTTACTTATTTATAAAAAGGAGAAAGCTGGACTAGATGGTTTCTCACGTTCCTTCTAGCTCTACAATCTATCTAATTAATTCATCCTGCAGTTCTTGATATTCAGGAATAAAAAGCTATTTTTGTTTAAATCTGGAATGATATAGTGAATGTCTATATAGACACATAAGTCAAGGGAATCTAACATTAGTTTCCTGATTTTAATTTTTTAGAGTATTTCATTTTCATTCTGTTTTGGGTTGCATGCCCTGATCTGCAAAAAGTTAAACATGGAAATAAAGTTTCCATTCTTAAAAAAATTTACGCAACTTCCATAAAGCGAACTCTTAAATACCAACACTTAAAAGAAATGACCGTGCAATATACAGGGATACTGTATCTATGTGCTACTCTACATAATTACAGTCAATCAACATACATTTGTCAAATGCCTACTCTGACAATTGCATATTTTATCTTAGTACCATAGTAATTAAGATCAAGTTAGGTAAGAAAGAATATTTAAGTGAACTTAGTTACCTAACAGTAGCATAACTGGAAAGTTATTCTGCTCTGTACAGTGTATCTCTGAGTAAAGGCTGAATGAACAATGAATGATAAAATATTTGGGGGATATATTTAATTTTTATTTTTTTCTCAATTACATGTAAACATTTTTTCTTCTCTTTAAAAATACTATTTTCTTTCTATTAGCCATGTTCCAAAAGAAGATAAAGCAAAAAATCTCCAGAATAATAAGTTTTTTAAAAAAGTATATGCCTCAATATCCATTCAGTCTTTTATCAGCTCTTTGGAAGTAGATAGCATTTTTCGTTGTAAATCCTTTGTAATTTGTCTTGGATCATTGTATTGCTGAGAATAACTAAGTCATTCACAGTTGATCATCTTTACAGTGTTGCTGTTACTGTGTACAATGTTTCCTGGTTCTGCTCATTTCATTCTTAATTTGTTCATGTAAGTTTTTTCTGAAAGCATCCTGTTCCGCCATTTATTTTAGTACAATAGTATTCCATCATGATCATGTACCACAATCAGGTTAGAAACAGGACCCCTGAGAGTGGGAGATGGGTGGGCAATGTTGCTATTCTCAGTGCTTTTATATTTGGACTCTACCTATTAGTGATGGTTGATGGTGGCAGGACTCTTCTCTCTAGTTTGTTTCCATTTATGGTGGCAGAAGAGCCAAGTTGAAAGGCCTGGGTGTGTGGAAAGTCTGCCATTCCCATAAGAATGCCAACCCCCCCCACCCCCACCCCGCAGTAAAGATGGTTTGAAAACCTTCTTGATGGATGCCTTCCTATCTCCCTCAGGATACCTTGTTTCTTCTGTAAAGCTAAGCAACTGCCTTGACAGTTACAGTTGATGTTTGTGGGGATAGTGGACTCCTTCCCTAAGGGCTTCTCAGTGATGACTGTAAGGTCTGGATTAGAAAAAAGGTCTGGGGTCTGAGGCAGGCTACTTGTGTTTCCAGGGGTCCTTGGATTGAATTGAAAATTTTTATTAATTAATTAACTTAGAATATTTTTCCATGGTTACATGATTCATGTCCCGCCTGCCCCCACCAGCCAATGAGAAATTCCACTGTGTTTTGCATAGCCAGGGGTCCTTGGGATTGAGAAAATTTTAACCATCTGATGTTATATTGGACTCTCCATTTAAAGAATTCCAAATTTCATCTAATGAAATGATATATAGGAATGAATGGATCTCAAAGACATGAAATCTTTTGAGTTTTGCAAGTAAATTACTCTGTGGCTGTGGGGCAAGTCATGTATTCTCAGGGCCTACATAGTTTCCTTCTCTAAGATAGGTCGGACAAGGATGACCTTTAAGGCTCCTTTAACTCTTAAAAAAATGATTATGAAAGTTGTGGCTGGCCCCTGAATAAGGTATTTGTGTACCTCCTATAAGGCTTGAAAATTATACCATCTCTGTATTGTACTGTTCATTAAAGCCTTTGAACCTTTGCGATTAGTAACATAGTATTTTATTTATCACAAAATTCATACATGCAATATAGAACATAAATTTTTTTGCTAAAAATGTGCTGCACCTATTTATTGATTTATTAATTATTCATTCATTTATTTTTGGTTGTTCCTCAATATCTCAGAGAACTTTTTCAGTCTTGGGTAAATTCTGTTAAGCAAAGTATAAAAGGAGACAAATTCACCAAAGGTGTTTTTTAATTTCCTGAAGTGTATTCTTTACAAAGTCCAAAAAGGACTAGGATTTCCTGTTTCGGATGCTTCTGATGGGGATGACATTGTAATGATTGCATTAAGTCCCACAATAGTAGAGAACTTCCTTAATGAGATGTAGCCCTAAAGAGAGTAATTAGTTATCCATTTGGAAAAATTACATAGATATATGTGTCTAAATAATATAAATTATCTTTCACATTGTCATCTTAACCCAGAAGATCTTGCTCATATGTTCCTTGGATAATATTATTATTTTTATTTTTATATTTATCCTGGGACTCCATTTTAGGAGCATAGGGCCACAACCAGTAGGCAATGGGTCACGCAGTCGCTCAGGGTCACCCAGCTGGGAAGTGTCTGAGCCCGGATTTGAACCTAGGACCTTTCGTCTCTAGGCCTGGCTCTCAATCCACTGAGCTAGCCCAGCTGCCCCTAATTTAGGTTGCAGTTTCTTTAGCAGATGTAGTTTTTACAGGGTGGGGTTGCTAGCCCCACGCCCAACCCTCCTTTTTCATCAGGGCTAGGGACCATCCTTGGCCCAGGAGTGGTAATATTATGGTTGCCCCTAATTTTTTGTTTGTACTCACCATATGCTTTTCAATGGCCTTCTGGGTTTTAGTAATTTTCAATTTTGAACAGACTGTAGGGTTCCAAGATTTCCAGCCATAATACAAGATATTATTCATAATGTAATAAGCAATTGGGATAATCCATTGAATCAGTACTTATATCTTGAATAAACAGTTCAGATGGATTATGAGTTCAGACCATATTTGGATAGAATGTGAGCAGGGATCGGTTTGGGGAAATTAGCAAAGAATTTTCAATAATCCTAAACTTAGTACTCATCTTTACAACACAGATAGTCTCATGATGAAAATGTTGGGCTATTGTGATGGCCAATTAATAAAACTTTCAAGTAACCAAAAAGGCAGTGATGGGTAAGCTAGAATATATTACCTATTGACTTGTGCTTAACCGTGTTTCACATTGTTGAAGTTGAGTGAGGTTCATCTGATGCCTACTTGCTTCATTCCCATGTTTATATAATCTTTATAGCATAGATTCAATTATGAGAAATAGCAAACTGACTCAGTTATGGGAAATAGCAAGTTCCACTCCATTCTTTTCTACAAGTCAACAAGCACTTATTAAGCACCTAGTATTTGCCATGTATCAGTTGGATTCATTTTACTTTTAATTCTTACTTCCTTCTTTGAACTGAAGCAGAACTAACCTAGACATTAGAGTTCTGAAGAGGACATTTGTTTCTTCTCCCTCTGTAAGAAGGATAGCATTCTTCAATTTATCTTTCTAATTTCTCTTGACTTCTGTGTTGTATTCAGTTTCTGTTTAGCTTCAAGCTTGGGTAATAGAGATTAAGGACTAAATGTGCATATTGAGACACATCTTCATAGAATATTATTCTTGAAATAGAACTGAGAACTCATCCAAATCCCTCCTCTCCCCCAACGCTATTTTCTTCTTTTTTAATTTAACATAGTGTGTTTCAATTTGACAATTCTGAACTTTCTAACTCCCCAAATTTCATTCTTACACTCATACTCTGACTAGATCTGCAGTCTCTTCAGTAATTATTATAACCTATCCATTCCCTATATTTTGAACCAATTGCCCACCATACAAAGTCTTGTTTAATGGATCAAACTCATTTTCTCTTGATACAAGGCTGTCCATTGGTTATCTCTCGATTTTTGTCACAGGACCACTTCATCTTTTTCCACTCTATTTTTTTATTGTATTTAAGAAACATTTTGAGGTTTTCCATATATAAAATAGAACATAAAAATATAATTCTATATTATACCCTGAACTTCTTTTCTATATTGTTTACTTTTTAAAAAGTATATATTTCAGCAAGTTAATTTCAGAGCTGTTCTGCTTATCTTGAGATGCTTTTGTAAAAAAAAAAGTTTTTCAATGACCTTCCTATTCACAACCTGCCAGACTTCTCCACTGATTTTTTTTGGGTGTGAGACTCATTTGGAGGCCAGTGTTCCATGGATCATGCTGTAAAACTGCTCAGGTAAAATATATTTAAACTAGTATTTCCCTTACTTGCCATCTTTATCTTTCTAGCCAGTGAAATACCTGCTAAGGTAGTTTTCTTTTAGCTTTTTTGGGGACTTCCTTGTTAAACAACAAGCATTTATTAAATTCTTAAAATATGCTAGTAATTGGACTAAATTCTGGGGATACAGAGGCCAAAATAAAACAATTCCTACCCATAGAGCATATGTTCCAATATGGGAGACAACAAAGATATGAGAGTAAATATATAGATAAAAGTATATATCAATTATAAAGGGATTGGGGCTGTTAGAAAAGTCTTTGTTGAAAAGCTGACCCTTAAAGGAAATGGACTTGGAGACTGGGAGGGAGGAGGGATCTCATTCTTTAGGTGTGAGGGACAGAAAGTCAAAAGGCATCTAGACCGGAAGCTGTGTTTTGTGTGAAGAGAAGAAAGCTAGCTTGGTTAGAGTGTGTGAGGTAGTAATATATAATGGAATTAATCCTGTAGAAGTCAATATTCAAAACTTTAATGTTTTTCTTTCATCCATATTCCATTTTTTAGTATCAATACTTTAACTTTTAAAAAACTTAATATAACAAAATGAGCTTTTCTATATAGATGGTAGAACAGAAGGGGATTGTAAATGAAACTGCATCTTTATTATGTAGAGCTTTCTTTTCTTTTAAGTACAATAAATTAATCATGTAGCTTTCAAAGTTGTCCAGTTTCTGACCTTCCTTCTGTTCATACCACTATTCTCCCCGTTGAAAAGAAAAGCAAAACCCACTCACAGCCAGTAATCATAAATAAGTAAAATAGATTTCTACATTAGTCATGCCATCTAGCATGACCAATGTGAGAAATTTATTTTGCTAAACTATCCATGCCTGTAACAAAGATTTTGTTTTTCTTTTTCACTTGAGGGAAGGGGAAGATTGAAAAGGCAGATTTTTATTGATTTTAAAAAATTACATTTAATTTAAAAATACAAGTATGACTGAGAGTGGCTCAGGAATTATGTCCACCAGTTTAGTCAGTATTCAAAGATACAGTTCATCTGGGCCAAAGGACTTGAACATATTTCTGACAGTTAAACACACTTCTTATCTATTTATCTAGTTCATCTCCTTATTTATCTCAGGTATCAATTCCCTGTTATTCATTTTTGTTTTATACTTTGCAATCTAAGTATCCTTATATATGGCAAAGAAAACAGAAGCAAGTAAGAATATAGTAGCCCTCTCCTACACCTTAAAAGTTTGTCCATAGATTATTAGATTAGGGAAAGTCATTAGGGAACATTTGTTTCAGGGCTGGCCCCCCCAATTTTGCAAATAAGGAAACTGAGGGTCAGAAAAGTTAAATAACTTGTCCAGGTTGATATAGGCTAGTCAGAAACGTGAATTTCCTGAGTTTCAGTTTTATGGCAAATTCATATTCCCAAATAAATTGTTTTGTTAGAGGCAGAAAATTGTGAAAGGAAAAGAAGTTTGGGTGGTTACAATCACTACTGGACCTTAACAGATGTGCAGAGAACATAAGATTTTTCATTTAAGCAAAAATCACTTGGTATTAGAGATAGGTATGAAATGAAGAAGAGTGTTAAAAGTAGGTTATTAACTGCTTCATCTCTGCCTAGAAAGCATAATGTAAAGAAAAATCTTGATGTCATAGGGAGTAAGAAAATACAGGTTCTTCTGGTTCTGCTCACCTCACTCTGAATGTTAGTTTATACCAGTGATGGGTTTTCTTTTTAAAGAGGGGGCCAAAGGAAATGCTCATCTGTCAGTCTCTTTCTAAGGCAACCCTTTCGAAGTTTCATTGTATTGTATCCTACTCATTGTATTCATCAGATTAGGAATAATGTCTCCTGCTTTTAAACTTTGGGTGGGTGGGTGGGTGGGGGGCTCATCTGGCCCTCAGGCTGTAGTTTGCCCATCACAAATCTTCCCAGATTTCTAGGAATTGATTTCCTTCATCATTTCTTAGGGCACAATAGTATGCCATCACATATACTATAACTTGTTTAGCCATTCCCCAACTGATGTGCACCCCAGAGTCTAAAGAGGTATGTATATTTTTGTATATCCATATTTCATCTAGGACTAATCCCTTAATCTATATTCTAACTTTCTTCCTCCGATTTCCCTTTTGAGTGAAATGTATTTCTGTACCACCTTTTGTCTGTATATTCTCCCCTCTTTCTATAAATGGTTTTTGAAAGATTATGGAACCCAGGAGAAGTGTTACAGAACTGGAAAGGGGCAAATGTTAAATGCTTTCAAAAAGGAAAGGAAATGGAATCAATACTGCTTTTGGCCTAACTGCATTTCCTGGTCAAATGGTTAATTAATGAACGTCTAGGAAAGGAAGATGTAATTACAAATAGGCAGCATGGTTTCCTATTTATTTAGGGATCCCTATAAGTTCAGGGAACTGCTGAAGATTTAATTTATGTGATTTGCCTACATTTTTTTTTTTAACATTTATTAATATTCATTTTTAACATGGTTACATGATTCATGCTCCTCCTTTCCCCTTCACCCTCCCCCCCCCACTCCCCCCCCCATAGCCGATGCGCATTTCCACTAGTTTTATCATGTGTCCTTGATCAAGACCAATTTCCACATTGTTGGTAGTTGCATTGGTGTGGTAGTTTCGAGTCCACACCCCCAATCTTGTCCACCCCC
>NC_058131.1:179437052-179518802 GCF_016433145.1 Gracilinanus agilis | reverse complement strand
ACCCCGACCCATGCGTTCAAGCAGTTGTTTTTCTTATATGTTTCCTCTCCTGCAGTCCTTCCTCTGAATGTGGGTAGCATCTTTACCATAAATCCCTCAGAATTGTCCTGGGTCATTGTATTGCTGCTGGTACAGAGGTCCATTACATTCAATTTTACCACAGTATATCAGTCTTGATTTGCCTACATTTTAATGAAGCTTTGATTACAGTTTCATAATATCTTATGAAAAATATTGAGAATGTAGACTTGTCCAGTCATGTCTGACTATTTGTGGCCCTTTGGTTCATTTTCCGATATTATGTCTATTAGCTTTTTAATATCGTCCATGGAGATTTCTTGGCAAAAATGATGGAGTGGTTTGCCATTTCCTTCTCTAGTTATGTAGACTAGATGATAATAAATTTAGAGCAGCAATTCTTAACTTGATGGTAGCTATGTTAAAAAAAAACTTTTTGTAACTATATTTGAGTATAATTGATTTCATTTGTAGTCCCATGAATTTTATTTTATTTTAAAGCATTTTTGAGAAAGGGCAAGTGGGGATAGGAAAGTATGGTTAGTAATTGTGGGTAAATATAAAAAAAATTTTAAGATTTGTATAGAGAGGTATTTGAAATTGAATAAATGGCTAGATCCAAAGAATAGCCATTAATCATTTAGTGTCAGTTTAGAAAGAAGTGAGTGTCCCAGGGTTGATGGGTGCATGCTAATTTTAGCATATTATCAGTGTGCTTAGATAAAGGCATAGGTGTCATACTCATTTGCAGATGACATAAAGCAAGAACAGTTAAATCACTGACAGGATCTAAAAAGATCTTGACAGGTTAGAATGTTGGGCTGAATCTAATAATATTTGAGAAAAAATAAAAATACTTAAGAATTTGATTTTTTTTTTTCCCAACCCAGGTACAAAATGGAGAAAGCACGGGTTAGATAGCAGTTTGTCTTTGGGGGAGGAAAATCTGGTCTTTGTAGCCTATAAGCTCAATATCGGCATTGTAACATAGTAGCTAGGAAAGTTAATGGGCTACAAGCTACATCCTTCTGTGAGAAAAGAGCATGACCCATCTGTGCCCTTTCAATTTAGGAGATTTCCTGGCCTGCTCTATCACCAACCTTTCATAAGAGATATATACCCAGTACGTGAGGGGGAGGGGCAGATCTACTACATGGATACCAGTGGTTGGTCTATCATTTATTCCTTGTTCTGTTAAATCAGACCTTCCTTTTCTCTCCCTTAATGGTCCAAGGTATATATATATAAAAAAAACACCCTAAAAATTACATGTATAAACAGTTTTTGATAATTGTTTTCTGACATTGTTGATTCAGAACTCTCGCCCCCCCTGGTAAATAATCTGATCTAGGTTATACCAGAACTTTTATGCAGTACTGACTTTTCATATTGCTCATGCCATGACAGAGGAACACATCACACATACAATAAAAAACTTCTGAAGGAAATATTGTGGAAGATGGCATGCTTTGATCCATAGTCAGACTCAAATAATGGTTCCTTTGACTGGGAATAACATTTGTTCTTGACCAAGTCACTTTGTGGATATATTGGAAACTTGCTTTGCTGATAATATGATCTTTGTATAACTTACTCTATTCATAATGTTCTCCTGGTTTTCATATCTCCAAATATAAAATTATATTTTAATGTTTTTTTTCATCTTTTGGTACATAATTACAAAAACAAATGAGTGACTTGTTTTATGTTTCTTCTAAGGTAATTTTTAAGCCATTAAATCAGTTTGCTTTTTAATTGTAACTATCCCTTGCTCTGATTGCTCCTTAATAGAAGGCTTTCTATTGCTACATTAAAAATGTATTCCTCTGCTTCATTTAAAATGCTTTACTAACTTTAGTCCTTCAGTTTTGCAAAGAAATGAGGGAGGAAGTGCATTTTCATATCTATTCTTTGGAGTCAAGTTTGGTCATTATATTTAGAGTTCAGGTTTTGTTGTTCTTGCCATTTAATTGCTGTTTAGTCATTGTTTATATTTCTTTCCTGGTTCTATTTCATTATGTATCCAGTCTTTTGTGTTTCTTTGAATTCTTTATATTCACATGGTGTTACAATACTTTTTATTCATCTAGCTAGGCTGATGGTTATCTTTGTTTCTAGTTTTTTTGCTGCCATAAAAATTGCTGCTATGCCTATTTTGGGGTATATGGAATGTTTCTTTTTATCATTGACCTCCAAAGAAACACTTTGAAAGATGATTTTTTTTTTTAACAGGTATGTAGGCAACCTTTCTCGAGATGTGACAGAAGCCCTAATTCTCCAGCTGTTCAGCCAGATTGGACCATGCAAAAACTGCAAGATGATTATGGATGTAAGGGTATTTTACTTAGTTCTTCTTTTTTAAATAATAATTCCAGAAATTAGTAATTCAGGATTTGTTAATTCTTAATGAAGTTGGGAGGGGGTGTCCCGTGTGTGTGTGTGTGTGTGTGTGTGTGTGTGTGTGTGTGTGTGTGTGTGTAAATTGAATAGTTGAAGTTGTCATAGTTACTGAGCTCAACTTTATCTTTTATTTCACAAAAATTCTTTTGAGTAAATTTTTCATAGAAAAAGAATACTATAGCTAGAAACCTATTTTAAATAATTTTGACATATAACCTTCTTGTTTATATATGAAATATCTTTAATGTAGACAGCCTTGAAATTCTAGTAAACTGGAATTTGAAATTAAGTAATAAAAGCCTTTCAGCATATTTTTAAAAACCTAATGGCTTTTATTTTTACATAAACCATTCTTTTATTGATCTCTCTTCCATACATTTCGAGATCTCCTTTGTAACAAAGAAAACAGTTAAGCAAAACAGAGTGACCACATCTGATAGCCTATGAAACATTCTACATAATCAGTCCCCAACTCTGGATGGAAAGGAAAGTGGTGTTTTCATCATTTGTTTTCTTGGATCAAGATTGGTCATTACAGTAATTTTGAATTCACTTTTGTTTTAGGCTGCAAACCATGTTAATCCATTTTAATTTTCAAATTTATATTTAATTAAATGTCATCTACCTATTTTTCAAAATGATTTAGTTTTTCCATATAAACTTTGGCATTCATATAACAGTGAAATTATGTATCTACTTGGTAGTGTAGAGACTTAATAAATACATATTAAAAAATTAATTTGAAAAAAAAAACCTACTGTAGAGATTCTTATTCCCTATAGTTTAATTTTCTTTTCCCTTCTTGAAGCTGTCTTAAAGTTTCTTTTATTTCTCTTTCTTTCAAGATACCACCTTGAGAATTTAGTTTAATGGGTAACTTGTTCACTTGTTTTTCTTCTCTATTTCTCTCCCTATATCTATCTGCTCCCCACTTCCCTAACCTTTCTTCTGTACTTGTCATTTAAAAAAAATTGACTTTGGATTCTAAATGCTTTGTGTGTATATTTTAGATTTTAAAATAGTGCCCAGTGCCTATTTCAGTGCCTTGTAATGTTAATCCATGTTAGTATACTCTTAAAAAATTGTTCTACTCTGGATGCACTGAAATGGCCTTAGATCTACCATGTACCTATGAATTGGGCCAGAGGGTGGGGGTGGGAATCAAGGAATGAGACAGTTAAAGGGAGTTAAAAACTTTTCCCCCCTACCTTTTTCTTTCTTCCCATTCTAGATTTTTACCTTGACTTTAGGTAAAGGAAGAGTTTTAGGCTTTACTTTTGCTTAGAAAAGGAAAGATTGCCCTTGATAAGCTCACCTGAATACAGGGTTATTTTTGCTGGACTAATCTTTGAAGATTTTTATAAGTCATGTCTCCCCTTTCCTCTTCCCCTCACCCCAACCCTATCCCTTAAAAGCATGAATTCTCTGAGCATTTCTTGGGAGCAAAGGATTATATGAACATCCTTTCTTTGCTCTAATTTCCAGGTAGACTGCTCAAATGCCTTCTTGTGGTCCAGGCTTAGTAAGTCATATGAGCATTCATTTTCATTTGTATATTCTACTTGTAAGATAACTAGGTGCTTTCTAATTTTCCATTTTATTATATATAATGTTGCATTTTTATCTTTATTGTACTACCTTGTATCATTCTATTCCCTCCCCATACAGGAAGCTTTTAAAAAAAGATTTTTTTGGTGCCTTTTGTTTTTACACAATATTGTCATTTCCAGATAGCCTCCTTGCATCAAATGAGACCTCTTTTGCAACAAATAAAAGGAAAAGGAATTGACAGTTGATAATTCATATTCCTTTATGTTTCTACTGAAAGGAAAGAGATGCTTCCTTGTTTCTTTTTCTTGACCAAGATTGGCCATTATTACTAGAATTCAGCTTCATTTTAGTATTTTTTCATCAATTTTATTATCACTACATATTGGTCTTCAGGTTCTGTTTAGGATAATAAGATCATATATCTAGATCTGGAATAGACCTGGAGGCATTTACTTCAATCTCCCATGTCCACTCCCTCTATTTTTTTTTTTAAACAGGTGAGACCTAAGAAGTGACTTGCTCAGGGTCACACTTATAGTGGGGACTTTGAACTCAAGTTCTTTCGAGTTCAGCGCTCTTTCCACTACTGTTATCAGCTTCTGCCCCTACTTTATTTTATCTGTGTCAGTTCAAATAGGTCTTGCCTGTATTTCTCTGAATTTCTTATATTCATTGTTTCTTATGGTTCAGTAATATTACATGTATGGCAATTTGTTCAGCCATTTCCAATTTCAAAGGTCACACTTTGTTTCCAGTTTTTTGCTACCACAAAAATGTGCTGTTATGAATATTTTGGCATATAGTATCTTTCTCTTTTTGGGGAATGTACTCAGTACTAGGATCTCTGGGTCCAAGAGTATGAATAGCTTAGTGACTTTCTTACATAATTCTAGAATGGTTGGACTAGTTTATAGCTCCACCAACAGTGTATTAGTGTGTGCCTTTATTTCCACAACTGCTACATTAACTATTTCTGAATTTTACTATAATGGGGTATCAGATATAAATCCTCATTCTTTTTATAATTTGCATTTCTTCTTATTGATTTGGAATAGTCTTTCATATGCTAATTGATAGTTTGCAGTTGTGGTTTTTAAAAAATTCTTTGTTCATATCCTTTGATCTCTTATCTAATAGGGAAAAAAACACTGGTAGAATTTCTACAAGTTTAATAGTTTAAATTATACAATATTAATGCTTTCTTTGTTTTTTATAAGAGAAAAGGCTTGCATCAATGCCCCCTTTTGTAGCAAAATTGTTTCCTCAGTGAAGTCTTTATAAAATAATATTTGTTCTAAGATCTTTTTATTTCTTTTGGTGACTTTATTTTCTTGTCTATTTCTGATTGTTTTGCCTCAGTTTATTTGGATATATCTATAGCATTTTTCCACTAGTTAATTTAAATGCTTTAATTCCCCTGAATTTTGTTGAGCAGTAGAATTAAGAGATGGTTTTAATTTTTTAAAGAGATTATAGAAAGATAATCCCCTGAATTACAAGGCCATCTTGTATATCGTATGCATATTGTAGTGTGTACAGATAAAATATTGGAGGTGTTGTTGGTTTTTACATTTGAAATAACACCTCTTTCATTTAGTAATTAATGACCAAGAAACTTCAGCTTTTCCAGATGTAGCCATTTTCTAGGAAGAAACCAGTAAAATCCTCCATCAGCCAAAGTAATTGTTATAAAGTCCATGCACTAAAACCCATTTTATTCATGGAAAGCCCCTTTATATTTTCACTCAGAGACTATTTACTATTGTTTTAGACATGGTACTTTTAATAAATAAGCTTGGTAGTCTGTTTCTTAGTTTTTGATCACTTAGAAATTGAGTTCAGAAAGACTTTGCTGAAAAGTACATTTGCTTTTCTGTGTGATAGCTATAGGACAAAACCAAAAAACCTTCAAAAAGGAAAATTTACATAGCTTAATAGGTTACTTAGAAAGAGATTAAGTTGTATTTAATACATTCTGTCTTAAGGCAGCATGTTTTTAGGAAGATTTCCATGTGAAACAAATGCCAAAAAAATTTTTTTTAAATCACTTAGTTATAGCAGATAAATGCAATTTTCCCATGTACACCTTTTTTATATAGTAAATATTTTTAAGCAGGTTTAAGGAAATGTGTGACATGGAGCTTTAAGAAATTGTTTTACTGTGTTTTATTTAACAGACAGCTGGAAATGATCCTTACTGTTTTGTGGAGTTTTATGAGCACCGTCATGCAGCTGCAGCACTAGCTGCAATGAATGGACGGAAGATAATGGGTAAGGTAAGCTGTCATGACTGAAGGGTGGAGTGGAAATTCTAAAGTTCTTATATACTATTAAGTAGATGAGACACTTCTAAAATAGCAAACAAGGGTCAACTGAACTACAAAAGGTAAATTATGTTATTCCTTTTAATTTTTAATATTAAGGGAAGGTGGGGTAAAGCTTCTATATTGTAGCCTTCCTTGAAGGAAGAAACTACATTTATTTATCTTTGCATCCCCCCACTGTACCTCTGCATATAGTAGGTTCTCAGTTATTTGTTGAATGAAGGAATTTTAATTAAGCGTGGATGAAACCTCATAGGAGAAAAGGGTACTAAAGGGGAGGTTGGAAGCAAGAAGAAAAATGTCTCATCAGCTAATATTTAAGGTAAGATTAATCCAGTGATATGAACAGAGAGCAGGTTGTAGGATAGGTATTTTTCAACTTTTGTTTCTATATCATAGGTTAAAACTAAAACATTTAATATTTTGACCATAATCTAGTTAGTATTTCTTTTGTGTTCATTAGAGACTTGTGCAACTTCTTTTTATATGATGAATTCATGTTTTGAAAAAAGTTAGATTTAAATTTTTCTTGCATATAACTCTAGAAAATATTTTTTATAGGAGGTCAAAGTGAATTGGGCAACAACCCCTAGCAGTCAGAAGAAAGATACAAGCAGTAAGTGTATTTTATTCTCATTGATGAATTATTTTTATTGTACACATAGTTTTATTTTAAAGCATATAAGCATCATACATGTTTGCAGTAATGTTTTGATCATTATCCTAAGATATGATTTAATATGTTTGTGTTAATAAATTTAAGAACAAATCTAATCTTTGTCATCAGGTAGTACCGTTGTCAGCACACTGCGTTCACAAGGTAATTGTATCTTCTTAAACATAAAATGAAATATCTCTGAAGGGTATTCACTAACCACCTGAAGCTTTTTTGTTTTTTTGTTTTTTGTTTTTTATTTTTTTGTGGGGGGAGGGAAGGGCTGGCTGTATTTAGATTGTCTTTGGCAGTATTTCTCCCTTTTTCCCAGTATTGACAAAATGTGACCTGTAGTAGACTGTTTTAGTCTGGTGCTATTTCAGGTACTCTGAATCCCCTAGGGTAATAGCTGATGCTTTAGAAGTCCTTTATCCTACTAAAGAAGGGACAAGATGCTTTACTTCCTTGAGGTCATCCTTGACGTGTGCTACTCTTTACCCAGATCTTCAGAGTGCTTGAGTTGCTTCTGAAACCTGGGTTTCCCAAATGGCAACCTAATGTGTTGCTTAAGGCCGGCCAAATGAGGATAGCTAAAAATAGTTTATTGAAACTGATATCATACTTGTCCATTTCTAGAGTGTTGATCAGACTCTTCTGTACATATTAAGGTGTTGTGTATTTTTTTTTTAAAGAATGTATATATAATTAAACTATCTTCAGCTGTGGGAATCTTTATTTCTCTCCAGTGTACTCTTTAATGACTCTGACATAAAGTTGAAGGGATTACTGTTTTCATTCTGTTGCCTTCAGTCTTAGTTCACTTGCACATGGATTCACATAAACTGAATGGTGTAATGGCTGGGCAACCAAAACTGTTGGCTTTTGAGAAAACTGTCAAATACTTTAACAGCAAACTGTTGCAATGCAAGGTATTTCTTTGATTGTTCTTCACAAACTGTGGTTAAACCAAGTGTTATTATGTAGCTAGGTTTTGGTATCTTGTCATAACTGAAACATCTTTTTTTTACCACTATTCTGTTTTAATTTAGAAAGCATTATATAGTGGTTAACTGAATTAATGTGAATAATTAACACTACTTGGATAACTGTCATTCAATGTCTTTTTTGCAGAATTTAAATGAACTCATTATATAGTATTTTGTATTCTAGAATAGTGACTGGATATGAGTATAACCAAAAATATCAAATTCAACTTATGTACATTACAGTAACCTTTTAAAAACAGATCCTTGCTATAGTGTCAATGAGAAATTATTTTAAGATTACGATAGGATTTATATGCTTAGACTTAGAGCTGTGCTTTATGTGTAATTGTCCGGAAGTTATTTTATCAGCAATTTATTAAATTTACTTTTAAAATTTATTTTTCAAACTTTAAAATTTTATTTCTCTTTTTGCCCCACCCCTTTTCCTTCCTCCTTATAAGATCATTTCCATGTCTTTGTTGGTGATCTCAGTCCAGAAATTACAACTGAAGATATAAAAGCAGCTTTTGCACCATTTGGAAGAATATCGTAAGTAATAGATGGCAACTTAAACTTCTTTTACCCAGACACAAGCTTATATGATAATAAATTATTCAAATGATCCTTAATTTTTAGACTTTTAATTGTAACTGATCAATGCAGAAATATTAATATACATCTTTTAGTAACAGTGTGTCTTCTTTATAAAATCTTTATTCTTCAGTCATTTATAAATTTTTAGGTGTATCTTTTCTAAAGAAACTTGTTGGCCATGTTGCATTTCATTTTTTATCTGTCTTAAGAGATTAGTATCTAGTTTGGTGTCTGTATTACATTTGTATACACCAGGTGGAGGTTTTATTTTGGCATGCATTTTGTGTTGAAATATTAATAAAAACCTCAGTGATCACATTTAGGGGAAAAAAATTTAGTTAAAGAAACCAAGCTATTTTTATTGTTAACAGACATATATTAGTATTTCACGAAGTCCCCAAATGCTTGAATTTTGTTACTGGTCATAAATTGGTTATAAAGACAGACAATCTGGGTAGCAGTCAAGACAGCACTTCCTTGTTTTATAAAGCTTTTCGTTCTAGTGCATTTGCATAGTTCACTAGTTTTCCCAAAATGATAACTTATTTAAGGATTTTTCCCTTTGCTTCATCATTATTCCATTCAACCTTTATATTTAGCTAAAAGTTTTTAAAGGAACTATGTTCCAAATATGATTTTTTCCTTGATAGAGAAGAATATTCTAGTGATAAGAAATTGAATATTATGAGAAGTAATTTATCCATTAGTGCAAGAGTCAGCAAATCCGACCCATTACCTATTTTTGAGCTTGCTCTCACATCTCATATAAGAATGATTTTAATTTCTTTTGAGGTAGTAGGATGCTAAATGTAAGAAGCAGGCAAGAGATTAAAAATTGAAAAACTCAGAGGTGAAATAAAGACATATTAATTACAACATATTTTTAAACTTGCCTCAGTCTGTTTTAGGGTCTGGACATAATAAATAGTAGGACCAGCTGTTTTACAATCAGTATCTACTTTTATTCGTTCTGATACCTTATGTTGCACTTTCCCCTTTACATCATAGATAGGAATAAGGTGAATGAAATAGAACCTTAAGTTATTTTGTTTCATTCCTCTATAGTTATTCAGATAAAAGTCTAGGTGGAGGAAGAAATTAAAGATGCTGCTTTTTTTTTTTTGGTTGCCCTTTTTGTTTCTTGATTATCAAAAATTAGCTATATTTTAGAACCAACATATATGAAATGTAAATTTTAGTCTCAATTGATTTAGAACATTCATCCTCGTTAGCACATAACGTAGCTAATATCAATATGCTTTCCATTGATTTCTTTATTGGAAATTTTATACTTAGTTTTTTGTGTATATGTTTTTAAACATTAGTTTTACCGTGACTTTTCTTAATTTAAAATTTACATAAAAAGTAATAGAGTGAATCTGACAACTTTTTTTTTTTTTTACACTTTACGGTATTCAGATTACTTAAATCTAGAAAGCAATTTTTAGACACATGGTAGCATATTGATCACTCCCTCAACCTCTTTATTGAAGCTAAAAAGTTGTTCTTTTTCTTTTGTCAGATTCTCTCCTTTTTGAGCCTAGGAATAGGTTTAAATTAGATAATCAACTAAAGTATTACTATGACATAGTATTTAGACTACACAATCGAGTACATGTGCACAGAAATATAATTTTAAAAGTATTTTTAAATATCAAAAAGTGATTGACATTTACCTTTTTGTTAATCCATTGGGTCTAAAAGTGGCACACATGTTTCTCGAAGGTAATAGATATTATATTAGATCCTTTAACATAATATGGTAGATGCATGGCTTTTTGATATGTGTTTTTTGTGATAAGAATAGCCTGTTTTGATGGTGTGTAATGAGAGAAGGAATATTATATCATAACTGGCTAACTTAAAATAGATTGCCAGAGAAGTACAATTTCATTCCAGTTTTTTGAGGTATGGAGTTTTAGCTGTCATGGCTGGGTTTATACTCAATCTCAAATAATAGGGCTCTGGTTATTTTGCAGAGTATCTCTGAAGAATGTGGACAGAATTGCCCTGGCTAACTACAAGCTACGGTTCACAGTGGATAAATGTTGGAGTTCTTATTTATTTTCTGAATTTTATAAAATTTGCTTTTATGTCTTGTAGTTTCCAATCAGTCCTGTATGATTACTGTTTTAAAATGCAGTTTAAAATCTTAGTGTAAATTTTAGTGTGTAATTTAAACTGAAGTGTTTTTAGTGTTTTATTTTTCTTCAATAATGCAACCATTTCTGAAAATGTCAATTTCTCAAAATTTACAGCTGCCCACAGTCCAAAAAGGGGGTAACGAATTGACCTGAGAAAATTGAATTCAGTTAACAGGCGACGTATGCCTTTTTAATTCCTATTTTTTCCATTTTTTCTATTTTAACTTTTTTTTACTGAGTAGGTAGATTGTGTTGGTAAATAGCAAGTTGTAAATTTGCATGGTTAAAGAGAGCCATTCATCTGATGTGCTAGTGAGCTATAAGCGGCTTATTTAATGTGAATAGCTGCTTTGACCATGCCTAGTGCTTAACATAATGTAAAAGCATTTTGAACTACTGGGAATCAACTTCTGTAAAATATTTACATATATTTGAGAAGTTAATGATTTGCATGTTTATAAATTTGTTTAATTTACTGCTACATGAGAAAACATTAAATTTTATAATAGAAAAAGCAAAACTTGCTTTGACTATTTTGCTGGTGTGTTAAAGGGTCACTTTAATGATGAAACATGAAAATAAATTGTGCGTGAAACTCACACTTTTCTTTCTGTAAGAAAAGCTTGATTTGAAAAACTGAAATTCTGATTGCTTCTGATTTTAGAGATGCTCGAGTTGTAAAAGACATGGCAACAGGGAAGTCAAAAGGATATGGCTTTGTTTCCTTCTTCAACAAATGGGTAAGCTTTTACCTAATATGGAAAACGCGTTCAGCTTTTAAGTGTTACTAAAGAAATTAATATTTAGGCTTTCCTTTTCTGATCAAGCTCAGAATCATTCTGGCAGGTAATAGTCTTGAAATTTAGAAAGACCTGGCTTCAAGTCCTACTTCTGACATGTTGGCTGAAGAGGCAAGATGTTTTAACCTTTTTGTGCTCCCAAGTACATAATCCTTTAAGGGTATGAAAGTTACAGAAGAGATGCAGATTTGTATCATTGGAGGGGAATTTATTCATTGTGACTTCTACACTGATGAAACCACAGATACTTTCCTTTCCTACCATGAGGCTTATCCAGTACTGCTGTTCCTCATTATTTTTCACTTTTACTTATGATCATTTTCAGGTAATTAGTATTTCACCACAAGGTAGGTAGGGAGCCTTTAATCTTTTGCTTTTTATCTTTCATTTATTTAAAGAGGTATATTTTGAATCGTATGTATAAGGTACATATATGGGGAGGGGATCACAGAGACTGAAATTATTGTTTTAGATAAAGTTTGTGTCTTGTGGTTTTAAATTGTTCATATTTGGGTCTTTACCACAAGTTGTTGAAAAACTAGAAAATTTTGATGCAAAATAAGTTCTCTATTTGACAACTTCATAATCATTCATTTCAACATAACACATTTGAATAACTGTATAGTTTGTTATCCTTCATATCTTTGCTTTTTCCATTTGTTTTCCCAGAAAATTTTTTGAGGGTTGATACCATGAGATTTGGGAGTTCAAAAAAAAGAAAGCCTATGTCAATTCTAATAGTCCAGATAGATAATAAGAACATTCACTAAGAAAATGAAGTTTTTTTCTTTATAATGACTTCTCAAGGGCAAATTTTTGTTATATTTTTCTGAGATTTTGTTGCATTAAATATAACTTCATAAAAGTCCCTAAGCACATTCCTCAGCAGCCCTGTGAAGTAGGTAAAACCAATGTTCTTATTCTCATAGCAAAGAGAACTTGAGACTGAGGGAAGTTAAGGTTATAGTCACACAACTATTTTAAGATCCAGATTCAAACTCAGGTTGCCATGAGTACTCTTTATACCATGTTGGTTGCATGTATGGTAATGTTTCATTTTTGTTTTGTTACGGAATACCTTTTACTTTATTTTTAATAGAAAAAATTTAAAGTTACTGGATATTTCTTTGCTTTTTATACTGAACAAATCAAGCTTTTTTTTGATGATATGTTATGATGAATATAATGACATCCTCTGTGACTATTGATATTTAGAACTGTATGTTGTTGGGTCAGACTCTTTCTCTGTTTCTTGTGTCTGGTTAGTTGCACCTTATGCCTCATTGTCATGTTTTGCTACTGTCTGTTGGGGAATCAGAGAACTATTTTAAGTCACTATATTCTGGATAAGGGCTTGGCACCTTTCTAGTATATGGAGCTCCAGAGAGCTCTATCACAGGGGTCTTTTCACTTCAGGTTTTGGACTAGACTCCTTATGTTTGTGGTTGTCAGAAATGTGACTTCTGGGTAAGTGCAGTATTATTGTATGGTGATTTTGTTTTTTGGAAATTTTAAGTTTTAGAAATTGAAAGATAGTGATTTTAAATCCTAAAAGCTGAATTTCCCCATTTGTAAAATGAGGCTACTACCACTTGCCCTAAGGAACTTCTTCACAGGGTTTTAAGAAAAACTTTGTAAAATATAGAGTACTATATGTGTATGAGCTTTTATTGTTACCAATGCTTTTGTTTCAAAGCATCTCTAACCAAAGACCCTATGCAAATAAGCTGTATAGCTCATTTTTATTTTCCTTTCATTATTTCTTGCAATGATTTTTATTTGGAATTCTGTCCATAAATTTTTGGTAACCATAGTTTTGTCTATTGATTGTTCCTTAACATCAATTGAAGCTTTATTTTATGTTTGTTATGGTGAATAGGATGCAGAAAATGCCATACAGCAGATGGGTGGACAGTGGCTTGGAGGAAGACAAATCAGAACTAACTGGGCAACACGAAAACCTCCAGCTCCAAAGAGTACATATGAATGTAAGTGTTTTTTTTGTTTTTGTTTTTTTTGTTTTTGAGAAAAATATATTAGGTTTTAAATGGTGTAATTACTCTTGGAGACATTGTAGAACTAGAAAAGTAAATGTAAACTAGTTTTTAAAAGGTTCTTTTTAAATTATAGTATACTTATAAAATAATGGTGATTTGATGACCCTAATTTCAAGTTTTTTGATAAAATAGTAGAGGAAAAAATATCCAGTACTTTTCTTTTAAAAACTCACATCTTCTCTCTTAGAATTGATACTAAGTATTGGTTCTAAGATAGAAGAGCCCAAAGGGCTAGGCAATTGGGGTTTAAGTGACTTGCCCAAAGTCACACAGCTAACAAGTGCTGAATATTTTTCTAATAATTTTATGATTAGCTAGGGTTTGTGGATTAGTGAAAATAAAATTAGTGTAATGCATGAATTATGTTAATTGACAGTTAATTAAAACTTAAAAAATCATCATAATATTTATGACATTAAACAACTTTCTTTTTTTCTTTCTTTTTTCTACTTTCACTAGCAAATACTAAACAGCTTTCTTATGATGATGTGGTAAATCAGTCCAGTCCAAGCAATTGCACTGTGTACTGTGGAGGTGTTACTTCAGGCCTAACAGGTACACTATCTTAACAGCTCAGATTGATGGGTTTTATGATTCAATTTGAAAGCCAAAGAGTAAAAGTATAGGATTTTAGTAACTGAGATTCTTTTTTGAATTATAGAACAACTAATGCGCCAGACTTTTTCGCCATTTGGACAGATAATGGAAATTCGAGTCTTCCCAGACAAAGGATACTCATTTGTACGGTATGTTTTCTTGGCATTGTTTCTTTTTATATTTTAAAATATGTTTTCTGTGAATTTTAAGAAAGGCTCAATATTAAAAAAGCACTTTGTCTAGTCATCCATTTTTAGTAGTCCTTTAATGAATTAAATCATTTAGCCTAAACTCTTTTCATCTGTAGAAGGGATTTAAAGTCTGTTTAAATCAAAGAAAGAACCTAAGCCAAGTATGTTGATGGGTAAAATTATGTTGTAGGCTCATAGAGTATTAGAGCTAAAAGGGCTTTGAAATGTCATTTTACATATGACTGAGTCGTCCAGAAAGAGAAAAAGGACCTGTCCTTTATCACATCTCCCTAGACTTGAACTTCAGATCTAATGACACCAAAGTCTAATCATTTCTTTACTATACCAAGTATTACTTGATAGTGGAGAGGGGAAAAGATATTTGGGCCCATAGTATTACCTCTTGTTAAATCTATATCAAGCCAAGGGAGCAATTTATAATTTCAACAGAAATCAGGTGTTAGACATGAGATTTTATCTCAGAAAAAAAATTTCATTTATATTATTTCTGGGGGGAAAACTTATCAAGTAATTTTTCTCTATAATGTAACAAACAAGAGTGATTCAAGAATGATTAAAAATTTGGTTTCATGTAGGCATTTTCACATTATTATGCCCAAGCTTTCTTTGTAGTAGTTAACTTAGAGTTGTTGAAAAGGGAAGTACCAACATCGAGAAAGTTGTTTTAATATACATTTGCCAGTGAAGTTGAATAGAAATTTTCCATTTAATGTTTTTTTTTTCAGTTCTCATTCTTCTTAAATATTTCTGAAGCCTTTGACATTGTTGATCTCCTCTACCTTCTAGATAGTCTTTTTTTTTTTTAATGATAATTGTTTTCTTTTGTTTTTACCCTTCTGATTGCCTTTTTTTCACTCTCCTTTTCTTGCAAATTAATCATACCATGCTCATTAACCAGAGCTTTGTCCTTGGACATATGGACATTTTTTTCTCTTAATTTTTCATTCTAGGTGAGCTCATCAATTCTTGTGGGTTTACTTCTTGCCTCTATTCACATCACTTCCATATCTGTATTTCAGCTCATAATTGCCTACTGGACTGTTCAAACTGAATATCCTGTTACAATCTCAAATTCAACCTGTCCAAAGGAAGAAATCATTATCTTCCTTGTGTGCCCCCTCTCGCGCGCCCCCCCTCCCCCCCCCCGACACCTTGTTTGTCATCTTAGTCATTTTCAACTCTTCACTCTTAATGTCTTACATATTCACTTAGATTACAAATCTTCTTGCTTCCCATCTTCATAGTATATTTTATGTACTTTTATATCCCTTTCCTTTTGAGTACATTTTCTCCATAGCTGCTAAAACACTTTAGTTAAAGTACAAGCCTGGTCATTCAAGTACAAGCCTGATCATTCAATAAACTCTAGTGATACCCTCCTACCTCTAGAATCACATATAATCCGTTCTTCTTGGGCATTTCAAGCTCATAATAACCTGATCCCATCCTGTATTTCCAGGGATTTTTGAAGTTACTCTCTGCCACCCAATTATTTTCCTCATACGATATTCTGACTTCCTGGCACTCCCCTGATTTATATGCCCTAGGTTGCCCTTCTCTGCTCTTTCCCCTTAGAGTCCTGAACTTTTCAGGTCTTTTGCAGTCTCCCCAGCTGCTAACCTTTAAGGTAACTGTGCATCTTAATTGTATATCTCTTGTATAGTTTTATTTATATGTGTTTTCCCTGTTAGAGTGAAGCTCCTCGAGGGCAGACACCCCTCACCCCCAAAAAACTAACCAAACAAAAAAACCACACACATACAGTTTGGAGCCTCTTGGCTCTTGAATGATAATACAGAAAAGAAAGGATGAAGTGATAAAAGAGAGGGGATTGGCTGCAGGTGGACCTAGTGAGAAATGTCCAGCACTTGGAGCTAAAATTATACACAACTTTTGCTTCTATTTTTTAATTTTGCTGCCTTGGGATTAATTGCTTACTTTCCTGAAGTGTATCCTGTTAAAAATATGATGGCTGTTACTTGTACTTAGAACATTTTGACTTCCTTTCATACAGGAGTTACATGTTTGGAACAGTGATGGGCAAACCGGCCTACAGGCCAGATGCGACCCAAATGCAGCTCCTTGAAATGTTCTATCTGGCCACTTGACATTATTCCTGATCTGACAAATACAATGAGTAGGATACAATACAATGAAACCTCAAAAGAGTTGCCTTAGAAACAGACTGACAGATGAGCATTTCCTTTCCTTTGGCCCCCTCTTTAAAAAGTTTGCCCATAACTAGTTTAGAGCAAAGTTAATAACCCTTCAGGCAGTTTTAATATGTGGCTTCTGAACATCCATTATGCTTTTTCAGAAAAATCTTAGGAAATTGTGACACTTTCTGGGCTATTAAAATGGTTTGGGAATGAATTGGAATAGAGGTATTTTAAATAGTATTGAGTTAGAAACCCTTTGCTGAGAAAGGCAAATCTTCTTTAAAAAGGTTCAACATGAGGCCATTATCATGAGGTTAAAATCAAAAACAGTGTGAAAAGCTCTATTGAACAGAGTGGTGAAGGAGCACAAGTCATATTCTCTGTGATTCCATTTCTTTATCATTTAGATTCCTTTTAACACAAATCTGTGATTTTTGCCCATTCTGTTTTAGAGGCTTCAATGTTTTTTTTGTTTTTTTTTTGATGTAGCCTTAAAACCATGTTTGGGAATTGTACCAGTGTTTTCATATTTGCCACTGTTAAACAATTCTCCATGCTTTTACTTCCTTTGGTTTCTCAAACACAAAGGCCATAAGAGCACAGTTTTTTCTGGACTAGATGATTCCCTAAAAGTCCCTTCCAACTCTGAATCATGGTTTTAGATATTAAATTACTTGAAAGAATCAATAAAAATATTTTTCTGGAGGTGAGAGAGATTGGCTGACTTACTTTTTTTTTTTTTTTTAAGATTTTTTTTTTTACCCTTGTACTTCGGTGTATTATCTCATAGGTGGAAGATTGGTAAGGGTGGGCAATGGGGGTCAGGTGACTTGCCCAGGGTCACACAGCTGGGAAGTGGCTGAGGCCAGGTTTGAACCTAGGACCTCCTGTCTCTAGGCCTGACTCTCACTCCACTGAGCTACCCAGCTGCCCCCTGGCTAACTTACTTTTTAGAGATTTTATTCATGATGAAGATAATACATATTAGTTATTTTTAATATTGTATTTGATAGGTTCAATTCCCATGAGAGTGCTGCACATGCAATTGTTTCAGTTAATGGTACTACAATTGAAGGACATGTTGTGAAATGCTATTGGGGCAAAGAAACTCTTGATATGCTAAATCCAGTTCAACAGGTAAGAGAGTTCTTGATACTGGTATTTCATTTCTGGGCTCATAAGGGTTACTTTAGAATAAATATTGTTATTAAATCCTTGTTAATAGGCTTCTAGCTAAAATTATAGTGTATAAGGGCTGTTCCTACATGTATTATAGTTCCAGAGTGGTGTTTCATGGATTGCAGTGGTGACATGGTGAATGTGACCTCCTCAATTGACTCATGCTCACACAGTGGATTTAAAAATGCTCCGACAAACATAACAGGGTATTAAATCTTTTTTTAATACTTGATAGATTTATTCACATACTGTGCAGATAACTCACAAGCATGCTTGGGTCAATTTAAACAAAAATTGTTAATATATATATTTATTAGGGCCTTAAAATTGTCCTCCAGATTGCTGTGCATTATTCTTCTGTGCAACTAGTGGTTTAAACTTTGCACCATAGCGCTCTCCTCTGAAGAGAAGCTATAGATGGAGCACATAATAAGTAGGAGCTGGAATGTCCTGGATTGTGCAAGTATGCAAACCCAAATATAAATATATTTTCTAATTATAAATTAAGGGGTCATTATTTGCTATTTGAAATTAATCAATTGAGTATTTGTTAAATTCCTACTGTGTATAAGGCACTTTTATGTACCAAGGATTCACAGTAGGATTCCTTTAAATACCATGCTCCCTTCAGCACATTTAAAATATGAATCAGTTTATAGCCCTTGCAGAATAAGAATTCATAAAGCATTCTACCTGTAACCTTTAAATCAGTCATCTCTGCTTTTTTAATATCTCCCTATACACACACTCAAGTACAACATTTCATTATCAACACAGTTTATACTACTACATTTCAAAGAGTCTGCAATTAAAAGCGCCGAGCAGAAATACAGCAGTACAACCTCATTTTATTAAGAACCACTTGCCAAATTCTAGTTTGTTCTCAATGTGATAATGGCCCTTATGTATTGTGACTAAATGTAGAGGATATAGTTTTTATGTTCAGATTTTTTCTGCTTCGGTAATTTCATTATAATACTAACTTGAGTTGTTATAATTTTATTTAAAAGCAGAATCAAATTGGATATCCACAGGCTTATGGCCAGTGGGGCCAGTGGTATGGAAATGCCCAACAAATTGGCCAGTACATGCCTAATGGTTGGCAAGTACCTGCATATGGAATGTATGGACAGGCATGGAATCAACAGGGATTTAAGTAAGTGTGTTTGCTATTTTATTGTTGTTTGAATGAGGGCTGTTGGGGAGAAAATGTTGGACCTTTAGTGGACGTTATACTGCTTTTACTAATGCAAAACTACCATGTCAAAATTATTGGTTTGTGAAATACTTGTGTTTTTTACTTGGATATATTTGCTTGTAGAATTTACTTACAAATTGTTTTTTCGAATGTCTATTTTAATCATTTTTGTAATTTATCATATTATTTGGCAGCTTTTGATCATTTTATTTTCAACAAGGAAAATTTTTGATAAGTCTTAGCCATAACTTTACTATGGTCATACACAGTAATCCATTCTGGATACTTCACTGACAAGTTGAGTTTGTGAGTTTTTCCTCCTTAACAAAAGATGTTCCATATCCTAGAGGACAAAAGAAACCACTTCCAAGGATTGTTAATTCTAGGGATGATGGTGTATATTTGTGTGGGGATGGTGAACTGACATGTCCTTTAGAGTGTTTTTTAATGTTCTGCATGTGTGCAACATATATCCTTTCTGTGTCCCCCCTCCCCCCAGACCCTTTTATCTATTAGATAGTGAGATTAGGCATCTTGTTTCTGTATATAAAATGAAAGAAAAATATTGCCATTTGTGAAGAGAATGCTTTACTAATATTTTTTCCCATTTAGGAAAAAAAAGAATTTCATTTTATATATGTAAAAAGTGAGTTTTATCTCCTTTGTTAAGCCACATAAGATCATTGTGCCATATCTGACTTTGTGGTCAAGTTCTTTATTATTTCAATAGACTGAATAATGATTTTTCTTTTGCCTAGGGCCACAAATGATAGTATTTGAGATAAGAAACAAGATTTTGTATTTTTTTTTGAGACTTGTGGTTTAATATTAAGTTTAGCACCTGTTTAGAATAGGCTGCCTCATGGTAGAATAATTCCTAATAAAGAATATATCATGTTGCAGTATCCAAATTGGACATGTTGGAATGCTTCTCTTATTTTAGAAAAACCAACCAAACAAAACCCTGCCTTTTGCTTTCACAAGTTTTTATAGTTCTTTGGCTTGTGTGATTTGGCAATTTTTTTTTTTTTAAAGAGCAAATGAGAACACATGATTTCAAATTTCATGTACTGTGCCCTTTGACACTAAATTACCTTTTAATTGAGTGACTTCTCCTTTTCCCTCCCCTTGTTTTCTAACCAGTCAGACACCTCCTCCTCCACCACCACCACCACCACCACAGACTTCTGCACCATGGATGGGTGCAAATTATGGAGTACAGCCACCACAAGGGCAGAATGGAAGCATGTTGCCCAATCAAACTGGATATCGTGTGGCAGGTTATGAGACTCAATGAGAAAGGACTACGGAATCTTAACACCAGTGGCTTGAGGCTACAAGGAGTGTAGTAAAGCCTTTGTTTACTTAAAGATTTATCAAATCAGTCAGTGCAAATGTCAGATACAATGTATTTATTTAAAAGAAATTCATTTTTTAATCATGAAATTACTTGTCATCCACATTGTTTTAATAAGAAACAAGATGCTGGATGTCTGCCAATTTTTGCCTTCATTACTGTTTTTGATAATGTTTCTCAGATCCTTGTTTGAAACACAATAAATGCAGGGATTGCTGCCACTTTTTAAAATTAAGAGGCAGAAAATTGCACAATGTCGAACTTTTTTCCACTGAAGTAGTGTGCAGTTCTAGTTTGCATTCCTAATATGATTTAAAATGTGTAATATAAAAATGTACAAAAAGCCAAAACTGTGCAGAGTCTGAAAGTTCTTTGAAATCTTCAACTTGTGCACAATTCTGTGTTTTAGAAGAAAAGGCATTGTCTCAGCTGTCCATCTCCACTTTTGTCCTGTCTGTCAGGGTTTTTAAATATAAATTATTAGTTTACATCATTTTGTATCAACATTTTTTCACAAAATTTTGTCTTGCCTTATTAAAGTTCTGTAAATTATAGTTAAATGGGGAAAATGATGTTCAAACTTTTAAAAATTGCAAAACTTTCTCAGATGGATCGATAATTGCATTCATTTTGTGTTTTATATGAGAAGGTGCCTAGAGAATTCCCTGTTAGATTTGTTTTAAAGGATTTTTATCTTCTGTGATAAACTTTGCTGTGTACCAGGAAATATATATATATAAAACCATACTAAAGACAATTACCGAAACGTGATAAATTTCTATGAACCCCCCATTCATTTCATCTGTCAACTTTTACATATTACATGTATTATTTCACTATCATGTAAAATATTTTAGCAAATTAATATTTTGCACAGTTAGCAAACTTTGTCATTTCCTTATTTAAAGGTATGCAGAGTTGACATGAGATTTATATTTTACGTTTGCATGTCAGTATCAAATATACACTTTGGTAGTCTTTGAATACAAAGTCATCTGCTCTTATTTTTCAAAAATTAAGACAGTTGTAAGTAAAAAAGGAAAAGCTATTAATTTACTGTTTTCTAGTTGTTAGATTTACTCAAGGTAGAGTAAGTCACTTAATTTTAATATGTTCAACTATAGCTGTGAAATTAAAGATTATCCTTTTATCAGGCATGGGGTATATGGAGTGCTCCAAAATTTGCCTGAAGGACCAGCCGGGCAAAGAATTTTTAAAAAAAAATGTTCAGAGGCCAAAAAAAAAAAAAACCCAAAAAAAGGAAAAAAAGAAAGAAAAGGAAAAAAAAACACAACATTATGATAATCCTACCTCCTTAACCAGCCTTCAAAGAGGAGAGTCCTCATTGTAATTTATGATCCTTTTGGTACCTGCTTTTGTGGAGTTCCCAACTCTATAACTCATTTTCATCAGTGTCTCTTTGGGTTAGCTCCACACATTCAGGGGTTTTTATCTTTGATGGCTTCATTCTAGTTTTTAAAGTTTCTTTTTAGTGCATTTCAAAGTCTTTTGTAAGTCATGAGGGAATTTTTTGTTTGCTTTTATTTTAAAATGAAGGTCAAGCTTGGTCTCTTCAAACCTCCTCTTCCTTGCTTCACACTAGGAAATATTTGAAGTAGTGTGATTCCAGTATATACATACACATACATATAGATATATGTGTGTATGTATGCATATGTATGTGTATGTATATGTATAGTTGGGGGGTATCTTTTTTAAAGACCTTCAAAACTCCTGACGCCTTAGGGACAGGAAAGGCCTAAGGAATTTTAGTTTCTGGCCTATATCTCCAGGTAAGAGCAAATGACTCTTAAGCTGGTCTCTAAGCCAATAAACTGTAAAACTGGGGGCCAGAAAAGAATGTTCGTGTTTAATTCTCTGGAGATCAATTCTATGCAGCTGTACTAAAAATGTTTCATTGAGTCACTGTGTGTGTTTTTCAAGTGTTGGTACTTAAAAGTTTGCTTTATGGAAGTTGCGTAAATTTTTTTAAAAATGGAAACTTTATTTCCATGTTTAACTTTTTGCAGATCAGGGCATGCAACCCAAAACAGAATGAAAATGAAATACTCTAAAAAAATAAAATCAGGAAACTAATGTTAGATTCCTTTGACTTATGTGTCTATTTAGACATTTACTATATCATTCCAGATTTAAACAAAAATAGCTTTTTATTCCTGAATATCAAGAACTGCAGGATGAATTAATTAGATAGATTGTAGAGCTAGAAGGAACGTGAGAAGCCATCTAGTCCAGCCTTCTCCTTTTTATAAATAAGTAAAATAAGGCCCAGGGAGATTCACTTGGCAAAGTTACCCAGGTAATTTGCTTCAGAGGTAGGACTTGAACTCAAGTCTTCTGACTCCAGAGCCAGTGCTGTTTCCACTACTGGGCTATCTCCCTAATTTTGGTATAAACAGAAAATCAGATTTTCCTTTTTATTTTGATTACATAAAGTTAAAAATAAATACTACATTGTTCTTGATAACTTAATACCAAAATGCTCAGTACCTGCTGATGGGAAAGAAGGTGATTACTAGAAAGAATAACTGCTACTGCCTTACATCTTACTGGGAAAGGGGTTACTACTCAACAGTCTTGCATTTCAAAACCAACCTTAAACTGGATTTAAGCCTCCTTGTAGAACAAAGGGAATCATTCAGAGGTTCTTTTCATAATCTGGTATTCATATCAGGTAAGGAAATAAAGTGGTTAAAATATGATTTTTAAAAATTTTGCAATATCTTTTGCTATCAATTTAAAACAATTTACTACTGTAAAGGATCTAAGGTGACTAAAACTTGGTGGTTTATTAATCCAGTAATCTATCCCCAGGCTATTTGGTTATTAAAATCCCTTTATATTTTTACAGAAATCTGGGATGTGAGCATGTGTGAGTGTGGATGTGTGTGTGTATTTTCAACAGTACTGTTAAGTCCATTCATATACTTGATGGGACAAAAAGCTGTCAGAAACCACTGTTTGCATTGAGTGTTAAAAGCTTCAGAATAAGTGACAGTTATGATACAAATTCATTCTTGTCCCCTGATGTTGGTAGCTTTTCCAATGCAAAGGGCTCTGATTCACATGTTGGCTTTTCTTCCACTTTTGCCCATGTTCTTGTGTTTTTTCCCTTTTTAGAAACATGTTGAATTTTCTACTTCATTTGAAAAAGGAGACTAATTTTGCATAGGAACTTCAGTGAAAGAGGACGAGTCAAATTAACAAGGATTAAGTACTGTAGGGAATACCAAAGAAGTAGGAGACATGGGGCCTTCTCTCAAGGAGTTTATAATCTAGTTGGGTAACAAGATGTATAGAAATGTTAAATGGAGCAAGGTAGAAAAATGGGAGTGTTTAAAAATCAGCTTCCACAATAGCTCATTTGTTTTTTAATTAAATCAATGTCTTTTGGCTCTTGTTTTAGAATTTCAGGAATTTAATTCCAGAACAATCAAGTATGTTTTTAAGCCATTAAGGACCTTAATAAAATTTGTGAATTTGTGCCTCAATTTACAGTTTCATTGGTTTATTTTCCTTTTATTTTAGAGATCTTGCATGTGTGGGCGTTATAGCTAAGTTGCCACCTGCTATAACATGTCATTTGATATTCATTTGTTAGTATACTTTTCTTTGAAATCCACTTCTGTTGGGGTAGAGTATCACAAACGGTTAGCTTAAAATAGATTTTAAGGTTGAATTGATAGACTATATATAATAGCAAGCAAATCTTACGTTTGAAGCCAACTTCTAATAAAGTAAAACAAATCACTGAAATGACTGACATCATAGCATTACTATTATTAATTTGCTTTAAAAACTTTAGTAATTCCACAGTTGAGAATCCTAAGCCCCTTGGTTTAATTTCTCTTAATTCAAAAGGTAGCTGTAACTTAAAGTGGATTTTACGTAGGAACCTAGTTTGGAGGATCAACCAGTTTTTAATTATGTTATCACTTAGAACTGACCAGCAGCAAAACAAGTGGTTTTTGTCCTCAGATTCCTGATGTTGGGTTTTTCCAACTTCTATGCTGGCTCATTAAGGAGCTAGAAAAGGAGGAGAAAAAAATTCAGGAGAGGAAAGATGAACTGTAATCAAGTAATATTACTGAATTTTTAAAAATTATGTGACTGGTAAACTCTGAAGTTAGTGAAAAATATCTTGAGTATTGGCAGTTTTTTCCCCCCCAGATCAGTTCTCAGCATTGTGGGAAATGCCTTCTGCTGATATATATTGGCAATTAACCTGTTAACTTAAAAGAACTATGCTTTCTTAGAGAATTGCCTCTAGCATGGAAAAGTAATGATTTGTCCATGGTCATACAAATAGCTGGTATCAGTGGCAACTTCTTTGAATCAGGTAAGTGTATGGCTTTCAAAGGAAAAGTACAAGGAAAAGACAGTTCCACAAACTCATTTTGTTTCGGGTAAGTTTTTTAAATATGTTATTGTGTGTTACATTTATTCCATAAAAATGGATGATACATGGACAGAAGTGACCTTGTTATGGTTAAAACCCATTTTTAATACTAACTAGATTTAAGTGTCAAAGGTATGAAGGATTTGTTTTTAAGAGATGCAGAGGTGTTTGAATTTGGATTCACCATCAAATCCAGCTTTGTTTACATTTGAGTTTCTTCATTATTTTCCATAAAATTGAATAATGATGAGAATTATACGATAAAAATTTGCTGAAAATAAGGATTGGTTCTTTTAAATATATATACTAAGCTTGTATAACAGGGTTTAAAAGTGAAGCTTTGCCATTGATATGGCAACTGAAGGATAAATAAAAGAACTAATGGCAAGAGAGACTTGGGTTTCCATTTTATCTACTATACTTACTATGGGGAAATTTTCAGTAAGAAGATAGTGAAACATCCCTAGTATGGTATTTCCAGAACCTACAAAGTGTTATAAAATCTCTTTAAAGAGGTTTACAATATTATAATCTCTTTAACAATAAAAAATGTTAATTAAATATTTAAATTAGTAATTATTTTAATATTTTAAAACTACCAAAATTTTACACACAAAAGATTTCATCGAAAAAAAGAAACCTATGAAAGTAAAGTTGGAACATTGGTGCTGACTAGGTCTTTCTGAAAATAACAGCAACAAAACCTTAAGATATGAGAAAGATGGAAGGAGACAGCAGATAAGCAGTTTTCTTAATGCTTAGTTGTTTCCTAATGAAAGTTAAGGGTTTAAATTGAGATTTTATTCCTTATTTTGACCTGATAACAATTTACTTACAAAAGCCCTCAAAGGCATTCTTGAATTCAGATACATTGATCTCCCATGGAAATTATTTTGATTCATAGGATATAGGCAGGAATTATTCATTAAAATAAGATCTCTTTGAAAAGGGATGAGGATGTGGAAATTTGGGGTGTTCCTCTTGAAAAACTAAATGAATAGATGGAGTCATTCAATTAAGCCGTAAGCATTTACTACAGAGTTGAGTCCTGGTCCAAAAGTTGTTGATGTAAAATGGGATTAGGAGACCGGCTAACACTTTAAGGGGGACATTTATAAATTGGAGCACATTCAGAAGAGTGATGAGGAGGTTCAAGGAACTGAAGTGTCATTCAAGATTTAATTGAAGCAATCAAGGATATACAACTTGAAGGAAAAATGTGGAGAGGGAATAATGATAGCTGTCTCCAGATGTTTGAAAGATAGCATATAGATAAAATTTCTGTTTAATCCCTGCGGGCAAAGCTAAGTAGAAGTTATACATTTTAGGCAGATGAATTTTGATTCAATTTAAGAACATATTGATCCTTAAAACTGCAGTAGAGTGTGCTACACTAGGAGATAGTGAAATTTCATTGGAAAATATTTGATTCAATAAACATTTTAATGTGTGTAGAGCAATGTTCAGTTCTCACGAACCTTAGGGTCTTATGAATCACTGGTTACTGTAGGCAGTGGATACCTGGTTATATAGTCTGATCTCAAAACCTCTGACAGACTTGACTAGGAACACTGTCTCAGAACCTTTAAAACTGACATGGGAGCACAAGCATGTAATAGAAAAACTGAAAACAGCTGTGTTATCAAGTCCTGCACTTGGTATCCCTGACCATGCAAAACCGTTTCACCTGTTTATGCATGAGGACAAGGGAATAGCCAGTGCAGTGTTGATGCCGACTCTTGGGGATCAGTTCAGACCAATAGCCTATTATAGCTCCCAGCTACATGTGGCTAGGGGAGTGCCACCATGTATGAGAGCAATTGCAGCTGCTGCCCTAATGGTTAAGAAATCTTCAGATCTGGTTTTGGGAAGCAGGATTATGCTGTACTCGCCTCATCAAATAGATACCATCTTGAAAAACAGCAATCTGCAAGCGTTTACATCCCAACCCTTATCCCAGTATCAAATTGTGTTGCTGGGCAATGAGAACCTAACTTTCCATCGTTGTAAGGAGATATCAACCCAGCCATACTAGTCTGACAAACTACTTTAAAATAAATTGATGTAGGTATTCCCTTTGCTAATGTAGATCACAATTCATCCACCTCATCTCATTCTATGATTTTTGTCTAGCCCTCCCACACATCCTCCACAGAAGGATCCACCCAATGCATAAGATGCCTTTTTTTTTTTTGTTTTTTAATTTTAAACTCTTAACTTCAGTGTATTGACTTATAGGTGGAAGATTGGTAAGGGTAGGCAATGGGGGTCAAGTGACTTGCCCAGGGTCACACAGCTGGGAAGTGTCTGAGGCTGGATTTGAACCTAGGACCTCCTGTCTCTAGACCTGGCTCTCAATCCACTGAGCTACCCAGCTGCCCCCAAGATGCCTTTTTATAGCAATTGAACAACAACAGTATTTGGGCTGTGTCCATATGCTCTATGTGACTTGAGTTACTCTGTTTTTAGTCATGTTTCTTGGCAATCATAAGCAATTCTTACACAAATTGTTAATGTACAGCCTATTTGCATATACTGCACACTTTATCAGTGTTCTTTGGGGCTACCTAGTTTTGTTTTTTAGGAATTACATATTTCTTTGCCAAAAGTGGGAGAATATATCAATAGGAATTGACATAAGGAAACAGTCTGAGACTTAAAAGCGGTATTTTTTTTTTCCAAATGCAATTCAGGAAAAAAAAACAATGTATGACAAGGCTCAATGCTGTTTGAAGGTCTACAAGGTCGAAGGATTATTACTGACAAAATCTAGAAGGCATCATAAACCAAGTGGCAGTTAAATTGGGCTTTAAGGGATGGATAGGAAGGAATGTGACACAATGGAAAGAGACAATTGCTGGATAATTACGTATCAGGAATGTAGAAATGACTTTCAGACACTGTAAGATTGGATTAGGAAACCTAAATGGTGTCTTTTCTAACTCTTATCCTTCTGTGGTCTCTTCCAAACAAAGCTAATAAAGTTTAAATGTACAGTTGCATTGGTTATTCAGTATTTCTTCTTGGATCTGTGATTCTGGCAGTGTGGTTCTTTTTTTCACTGACAGATTGCACTCCCCATGAAAAGTCATTTTTGTACAGGTAGAAAAGTTCAGACTATTCAACCTATCCTGTGTAGTTCTTGTTTTCTTTGAACATTCTAAACAATTGTGATACTACAGCATAGTTTGTGACTTGTCTATGTGAATTTTACACTTGCCAAAATGCTTCTTCAGCAGCAAAGCAGTAAAAACACAACTCTGAGATAAATGGTGCAAGTATTAATGTCCCATTTTATAATTGAGCAAAATAGGTGCAGAGTTGAAGTTCATTGTAAGTCTTCTAACTCCATACAATTATCTCCTTTCATCAAACAAACAAGTTTGGTAAGAAAATGGCATTCTTGGCAGAATGGTACATGAAGGTTAAGTCAAATGCGAAAACACTACAGTACAAAATTAAAGGTACAGCAGCAGGGAATATACCATTGCTCCAATCCAGTGACATAGATTCAGAATTAGAAATGGAAAGAAGCTTAGATCATCAATCCTCATTTAATTTTATATAATGTGAAAATGGATTCAGAGACTTGGCTAAAGTCATAATCCAGAGTTGGGTCTATAAGGTTCCAAATTCAGTTTTTGTCAGCACATGTAAAGGCAAGGTTGAAATTTAGTCTCAAGGAATATGATAGAGGGTTGTAATTCAGATGGTCATCAAGAAACTTGTAAAACCAGTGCAATTTCCTCTCTCAACTTCATGTGTAAAGTTAAAGGACTGGACTAGAAAATATTTTTCCAGCTCAAATATTTTGCCGTTCACCAATCCTTAGTGGTCAGGGGAATGGAGAGTTAGCGTTCTTACTTGGATAACTGGCATTTAATGCAGTTAGGTAAAATTGAATTGCAGTCAATCTATAGTTTTGTTTTAGTCTCTGACTGAAATACAAGAACAATACATGGAACATTAGTTGTTTACTATATGTAAGACACTTGTGCTAAGTTAAGAATAAAAACCATGGAATAAATAACTCCCATGAAGGCAGAGGACCATCTCAGCCAAATATCCTATTTCTCATGGTCTAGCAAATATCAAATTAGAATCTGGCTCAGAACCATATTGCTGGCTTTTAAAAGGGTTGATTTGGGTTCAATCTTGAGTATTCTTGCTAAGTATTTTTCTTTGATTTTTGCTGAACCCAGAATTTGACATATCAAGAAAAGCTATTGAGTCTAAACTCCACATGCAAATGCTGACCAACGGCAGAATATATGTCGTTTATTTAACCTGACCAAAAAAAAAAAAAAAGCATAAAACGTGCATACAAACTCTTGGTTGTGATTTGCTCAGGGTTACTTCCTTATGTATACCCAAACTCTTAAATGACTTAAGACAATACTACTATGGTGAATCTTCCCTGGAACCCTAACGCCCCTCCAGGGCATCCTCCCCCAAAGGAAAGCTCTCGGTTTGCCAGCCCTATTCTCCTATACAGTCCTTTAAACAGTAATAACTATATAGTAATGTATACAGTATTTGGGTACCCCTCTGCCCCTCAGCAAGAGAAAAGTACTTCGGGACAGTAGTTGTCCACCCTCCTCTCCTAGATCAGTATGCATACTACAAATACATAATGCCTAGTTCCAAAAAAGGACAAATTCCGAGTTGGTTCGTCTACTGGATCTGGCTTCCCTTGCTGCTCATCTCCAGCTGATACTTTTTCCTAGAACTCTTGCTTGGTTTGAAACTCCATTAGCTCTGCCACTTCTGAACTTTACAAGCTAAAGCCAGGAATTTGCTGCCATTCTTATTGCTCATGGTTTCCTTGATGCACAGGATTCCATGGAGGCACTATATGGCTTCCTTTTAGAGAATGAAATCCATGTATGCCAGACTAGTTTCTCTTGGCTTCCCTATTTTTCCTTTTAAAGGTCAAGTGGCGAAACATCCTCGACCAGAGCACGGAATTTGGCAGATTATCAGAAACACTTTTAAGGGAAAAAATAACTGGTACCTTTTATATAGTTAAATGTGTTGTCCCAAGACAACGTTGGGCATATCCACTATAAAATGAAAAAGTATCAAAACCCTCAGGATACTCTGTATCTGATAACTTTAACTCCTTTTTTAAAGTTCGAGTTCAATTCTGCTTGAGAAGACGAAGATAAAACGAATATCTGTTCCGCAAGTAACGCTTCCTCTAGCGTGTTCCCACTTCAAATATTTAAGCGAATGACTTTGTGTGGTGTAGATGGCTTTTGTTTTACGTCCAGCATCCAGTACTCTACCCCTATGCTCCGGGCAGAGCCCTCTTAAAATCGTTATGGAATGTAATTTAATCCGGAAAGAAAAAACTACAACTCCCGCGGGCCCTTGGGGCGGAGGAAATGAGGCATGCGTAATTCTTCACGTGGGAGCTTCTCGGCCAATCGCAGTTGTTACAGTTGTCAGTTGGCGACTACTTGTAAAAAGCCATGGCCGAGGATCTCAGCTAAGGGTTTGACATCAGACTGAGACTAGGGCGAAGCTGTGCGCTGAGACAGCCAAAACAGGTATGTATGAGCAGTGTGGCGCGTCAGGAGGGGAGAGTTTGTCTAGATGCAGAGAACTGTCACATTGCCAAACCGAAGCATGGACTCTTGGCATTGAGGAAAAGAACCGAGCGAGACAGGTATTGCCGCTCCATTGCTCTGACAGGGAGCGGAAGTGACGTATGAAGATGCGGAGGATGCCGGGAGAAAGCCGTCCGCTGGGGGCGGCGAGGCTCTGGGGAACTGCTCGATTCAGTCACGCCCAGACGGGATGGAGACGAGGCGGTCAGGGTTGGAGGAAAGGCGGGCCTGGGGCCGGGGGAGGCCGTGAGGTGGGTGCCATGAGGGCCCATTCCCGGGGAAGAGGCTGACCATTTGAGCCTCCTGTCCACCTGAGCCACGGCAGCTGAATCGAAGAATGTCAGAACTGGAAGGGACCCTAGAGATGAGCCGAAGTAACCCTTTCATCGGGCGGCGGCGGAAACTGAGGCACGAGGAGAGGGTCAGGGGTTAAGAGGGATTTTCTCAGGGGGTCTTACGGCTAATTGTTGGCATAGTTAATATTCGAACTCCAGTTCTTCGATTCCAGATCCAGGGCTCTTTCCATTCCTCACCTTTTGCTTTGGTTCAGGAGGGGCTAGGGTGACCCAGGGGGAGGCAGAGGTGGTGCCTTCGGGACCTGGGCTGTGGGCTATGCACGCCTAGCTCCCTCGTTAACCACCTGTGTGATCCGGGAAAGGAGCCCAACCTCTTTAGCCTTAGTTGCTGCCTCTGTGGAAAGGGCTGATAATTCTCCTTATTAGCGTCTCTTAAGGTTTGTTGTGAGGAATGTGCTTTTTGAACCCCAAAGATGATGATTGTGATATCTAGCATTTCGAGGATTTAAGATTTGTAAATTCTGCCGTTTAAGGCTCAGTCACAACTACCAGTTATCTAGATAGGATCATATATATTTAGAACTGGAACGAAGGCAACACTTCTCATTTTGCACATATCAGAAAACAGCTACAGAGATTAGTGATTTATATGCCAGGGGCCGCAGTAGTAGTACATAATTGACTTAGGATACGAAACCAGATCCTAGATTTCAGTATTCATTTAAAAACAAACATCCGAAACGGATTTGGAAAACGCTTCATTTCTATCTCTGAGTTTTACAAAAAGACAAATTTCTACAAAACTGATAGCTAACGGGGTAAATGTCATATAGCTGAGAACTCTGTGTAAATAGTATTTTGTAAAAGAAAATTTCCTTTTTGCTATCTATATATCCTATGTTCCAAATCAGTACTATAATAATTGAACACCCCTTCCCCCAATAAAATATACCATTTGTGTTATTTTAAGATGGAAACAAGAGTATAGTGAAATAAGAACCAAACTCTTGAAGTGTTTGATCATAGTTTAGAGGTGATGCAGCTCCTATAAAGGTGAAAAGTACCCTCTAAAGGACTGTATTATCCAAGGAATATTAATCTACACAAAAATTATAATTTACATAGTGATATGCATTTTATAAAATGCTTTCTTCTGAGCATTTTAAGATAGGAGGAACATGTAGCATAATCTTTATTTTTATTACAGTTTTCAAAGTGACTTGTGATTATGATCATTTGATGATTTGTTATACTGTTTTCCCTTTATGCCTGGAAGAATGTACAAGAACAGCCTGTATTTTTTAGAAGCACAAACTTCTACAAAGTGAACATTTTATTATGCTTGAGTGGTGGTTCTTATATTTTAAAAGATACACACTAGCAGATAAACATCTAATAAGAATTAGGAAAACTTTTCAAAGTCCAGCCACACTTCATTGTGGCTAAAAATAGTATTTTTATAGTTTTGCTTTTAAAACTTATTTAAAGATAATAAGATTAAATCTGAAAACCACAAAATAGATTATTAATTAAAACTTGGTGGTTCCATTCACTGGTTTTTCTTTTGTTTATGGCACCCATCCCACGAATCTTGTGACTTTCAATACTTTGTTTGGGAAATGATTTTTTATGTATTAAAAATAGGTTTGATAGCTTTAATTTTTAAATTGTGATTTTAAATGCTAAACAAAGGAGTTTTAATTTTATTTTGGAGTCGAGGGAGTCACAGGAGCCACTTTGGACATTGAAGGAACATACTTATACTTTAGGAATGTCAATTACGCAGCTTTGTGTAGGATAGATTGGAGAGAGGGAAGACTAATAGGAGACAAACAATAGTTCAGGCAAAAGGTTGTGAGGGCTTGAACTTTATGAGTAGAGGAATGGATGGTTATTAGATTTGGAGGTAGAATCAACAAGACTTAGCAATAGATCGGAATACAAAGGGAGAGTAAAGATGATCCTAATGTTGCTTTCTTGGGTTAATTAGAATTAGAAAAGTTGGGAAGTAAGAAGGTTTTCAGAGGAAAGATAGTTCTCTTTTGGGCTTGTTGAAATTGAAATGCCTGATGATATAGATCTGGAGCTCCCGAATAGAATCATCCACATAGAGATATTTGAACCAATGGGAGCTGTAGAGATGACTAAGAAAAAGAGTATAAAGAGTGAAGAGGACTCAGTACAAAATCCAGGGATATATCCTGGGGGTAGGACATGAATTATAAGCAAAGGAGGCTTCAAAGACCAAACAGGATGAGAATTAAGAGAGAAAACTGGTATTAAAATTGCAAGGAAGATGAAAAGATTGTAGTTAGAGGTAGAAGGGATCAGTCACTTATTCCAACCCCTTCATTTTTAACATGCAGAAACTTTGATCCAGAGAGGTAGTATACTTCTTGAATAAGAACATGTCACACAACTAAGCAGCTATGCCAGGATTTTTGATGTCAGATCCTATATTATTTTTACTATAGGAGAGAATATCTAAGAGGAGTAGGAGTGGTCAGCAGTGTCAAGTATTTCATAATTGTGAAGAAGAATGAAAACTGAGAAGAAAACATTGAACAATTGGCTTTATACACACATGTATGCATACACACAGGGTTGCTGAATTTTTGTTTTGCATATTTTTTACTGTTTCTATGATTTAGGCAGATCAGAATTTCTCTGAAATTAACTTTCCTCACTTGTAAAATTTAGCTAATATTTGAGACTTCAGCTATGTCCTAGAATTGTGAAAATTAACTAAGACAGTCTGTGCAGAGTGTTTTGTAAATGACAAAGGTCTGTGAAAATGTGACCTATCGCTATCTTCTGTGATAAATAGTGATAATGCTTCATTCCGATAGAGTGGCTTCTACTTTTCCTATTTCTTTCCTGTGTTGTGGTCTAGTGGAAAGAGCACAGGTCTTAGAAGTAAAAGGCCTGGGTTTGACTTAAGGTTCTTATCAGTAAATCTGTGAATCAAGGTAAATCACTGAAGCTCCCTAAGTCTCTTTCCTCTTTTTTTCCTTTCTTTCTCCTTTATAAAATGGGGGTTATAAGTTATCACTACTTATCTTACAAGGTTGCTGTGAGAAACATGCTTTGTAAACCTTAAAATGATATAGAAACTTGGAATATTATTAGTTTCTCTCAGTCCTTAGGCATCCCTTGGGGTAGACAGTATAGATAATCTCATTTTTCAGAAATGAGGAGAGACTGTTGATACTCAGATCATTAAAGTGAGTTACCTAAGATCCCAGACTAATTAGTAGGAGAGGGGATAAAAATTTAGGTTTTCTGACTCAAAAAAGTAGCCTTTTTTAATATATCATGTGAAGATGATTAAGAGATAGGTTACAAAAATATATTGAATTTGGAAATTCTACACAAACAGCATGATTATTGGATAGAATATAGTGCATCCATTAGGAACTTTTTATTACAGTGAATCTGCCTTTTATCTGTATGAAAATTTCCCTTTACTAATACATCTTATATCCTATTCACCCTTTTTTACAAATGTTTTTGTTGGCTGACTATGCCATTCTTGTCCATGTTTTTTTTTTTTTTTCTTTAATGAATCCTCCACAGAGGAACTACCTTAAATGTTTGAGGTTTTTCTCAAATTCTTTTCATATTTTGTAGCTATCATTGCAACACTGGGCTATTATTTTTCATGTGCCATATGACTAGCCCATCTTTTAAAAATTTGGTGATGCTGATGACTTTTAATATCATAGAAATAGAGGTTAGCTCCTTCAAAACAGTTTTTTCTGTTATCTAGCATACCCTATCAATTTATCAATTCATTCCATGGAAACATGACTTCAGGAGAAAATTCTTTCCATGAGATCAGAACTGAGTGCATCTCCCCTGATGGATTGATTTATTGTATGACATATAAGCATGAGGATTTGGAGTAGTTTACAAAATTTTGGTTTCTTTGATTTCTTGACAAACCATATTTTCCATCATAGCCATCTATTCTCCACTGAATCTACCTTTATTTTTTAGTTTCCAGTGTCAAAGTAAATGTTGACATAGTTTGGAGAATCTTGTATTCTCATTATAATTCCTCTACTTTTTCTTTCCCTGGAACATATGTTGCCAAATGAGCAAGAGTCATTTTTATAGTGATCTGTTTGCTTAGTCTTATTGTGAATATTTTAAGACAAGATAATTGAGTTTCTCAAACAATTATTTCTTGTTGCCTTAGAGGGAAGTATGAGACTAGTACTTAGTTCTCTAAAGAGAACCTGTGACTTGTCCTTCTATTTAGTTATGTGGCTTTTATTTCTTTGGTTTGTTTCATGAAAATAATGTCAATATATGTTATTTATTTCCTCTAATAGTGTATCTTTTTCATAAATATCTCAGATTGAGTACTACCAATATAAGATGGAAAAGGAAATAATCAAATAACAAGGCCATCTTGGAAGCAACGCCAACAGTTAACAAAGCAAAGGTTTAAACTGTTTGGTCTTATAAGAAGCAATGTAGTATGAAGTAGTATAGAATCAGGAATCAGGATCTTGCATCCTATCTAGTCTTTTTTTAAACTCTTAGTTTCCATCTTAGAATTAATACTAAGTCTCTTTTCCAAGGCAGAAGAGTAATAAGGGATAGGCAATTAAAGTAATTTGCCCAGGGTTATAAAACTAGGAATTGTCTATGGCCATAGTTGAACCCAGGATCTCCCATCTTCAGGCCTGGTTCTCTATCCACTAAACTGCCTAGCCGCCCCTATCCTATCTAGTTTTAACTTTGTTCATGACTTAAGTCATCTTGGAAAGTCACTTAAATCCTTTTTGTCTCATTTTTCACTCTTTGTTGTAAATTTCCCTATTTCTTGTGGTATTACATTGCTTAAATGAGATAATATTTACTTGTAATTTCTTTGATGGTATAAAGCACTTCACTAATATTATTACAGTATTGTTATTTTTATTCTGAATTACAAGGGTAACTTTCTGACAAGTATTATCAGCTATCTCTTTTCTGGTGATGTTGGTACTTTTTATAACTTCTTGATCATCAAATACCATTCTGACCAATTTTTCTTCTCAGTACTTAATATCTTCCTATCATCTGTAACAATTCAGGTTCCTTCTTTGCTATTTGTTCTTTAGGCATTTTTGTTTTTCGTTAATTTTAGGCTAAAGTTGATTCACTATGGAATGTAACGAGAACCTTGCCTAATCTTTGGAACCATCAGCTAGGTGCCCTGCCATTGGTTGGTCAAGAAGGAGGAAGCAGAATGTCCTCATTGTTACACCATAAGTTTAAAACTTCAGACTCTGGTTTGGTTAGTGCCAACGACTTGAACAGGTTGGTTTTGGCCTGTTTTACTCTGGTGATCACAAGCTGATGAGATAAATACCTTGCCAATCCACAAAACAGTTTGGTCTTGCCATCACCCAGGTGCAACAGCAGCATTGCTACCTTGAGATTGGGGTTTTAGGGTACCCTGGAAGGGAAAGAAACATTTCTTTCCTTTAGTTCATTACTCAAGGACAGCATGTTAAAGCCAAAGGATTAGGCTAGATATTCTCTACTTCTTGGTCTTTTTATAGAGTAGAAGCTCATCCTGAAGAAAAATTTTTAATAATTTGAGAATATTAAATACCAATATTTTGTTAGACGTCCTAGAGACTATATAAAATACAGTTTTTCTGCCCTTTTATTTTGCTTGTAGATTCAAATTTATATTTGTTTGGGATTTCAGTTGGAAGGCGGTGAGTGATTTTTTTTGTAAATGCTTTCTTTAATGTTACATATAAATTATTAGTTTGTTATGAATTATATATCTCTGTTGATAGACTTAATGTGTTTTCTAGGGCCTGTGAAAAATGGAACCAAACTCACTGAGGACTAAAGTTCCAGCATTTTTATCTGATTTGGGAAAAGCCACCTTGAGGGGGATCAGAAAGTGTCCCCGGTGTGGCACATATAATGGAACCCGAGGACTGAGTTGTAAGAACAAAACATGTGGAACCATCTTTCGCTATGGAGCACGAAAGCAGCCCAGCATTGAAGCTGTCAAAATAATCACAGGATCTGATCTGCATATCTACTCAGTTCGACAGAGAGACAGGGGTCCAGATTATCGGTGTTTTGTGGAACTGGGTGTTTCAGAGACAACAATTCAGACTGTTGATGGTACCATCATTAGCCAGCTGAGCTCAGGACGATGTTATGTCCCTTCATGTTTAAAAGCAGCCACTCAAGGTGTTGTTGAAAATCAGTGTCAGCATATCAAGCTGGCCATAAACTGCCAGGCAGAGGCCACACCTTTGACCTTGAAAAGCTCAGTCTTGAACTCAATGCAGGCCTCCCCAGAAACTAAACAGACCATCTGGCAGCTGGCCACGGAACCTACTGGCCCATTGGTACAGAGGATTACTAAAAACATTTTGGTGGTGAAATGCAAAGCCAGCCAGAAGCATAGCTTAGGGTATTTGCATGCATCCTTTGTTCAGAAAATCAGTGCCAAGAGCATGACAGAGCGCCGGTTCTTTTGCTCCTGCCAGACTCTGAAATCAAACAAGTCAAATACCTCCAAGGATGAGCTGGCCCAGAGATGCATTCACTTCTTTGCATGCATCTGTGCCTTTGCCAGTGATGAGACATTGGCTCAGGAATTCTCTGACTTTCTCAGTTTTGATTCCAATGGTAGGTGGGGTTGGCACATGTGCTCATTTATTTCTAAAATGTGAAGGAATGGCTGAGTGGATTAAGTGCCAGAATCTTAAAAAGAGTGAGCAATAGCACCTGGTAGTGTTTTAAGGAGATCTTGCAATTTTAAGGAACAGTTGCTGTAAAATTAAAAGATGAAGGGCTTTCCTTATCTTTATCAAAAACAAAAATGTCGATTGATATCTAGAGACCTTTCACATGTAGCCTTTGCTATTTTATTTCTCAGTGAAACTAGCTGAGTGGGCTTACCCATTTTATAAGATTGATTAATAGGTTGTAAACATAGCTGTAAAATCCTCTCCTATCTGAGTATGGTAGACTACTTTGACGTTTGTTTCATCTAGTTTGTCACAATCTATAATTGATTATTCAGAGAATCACAAACCTCTGATTCATACTCTTAAGAAGATGGCCCCTAATGAATTATATAGATTAGATTTGAATCTCTCATCTGGATTCATAGTAGTCTTTAAAAAGTCCAAGAAACTTATATTTTTCTTCCTGGTTTTCTCTGATTTTTAATTTGCAGAAAACTATAATGCTTTTATTCCCTGTATAGTCCTTAAAGGTTCTAAAGTCAATTTGTAGTTTCTGATTTTATATCCATTTTGATTTCAGTAATATTTCCCTTTTTTCTTCCTTCAAATGAACAATAAAAAAAAGAGAAAAGAAGCTTTTATCACAAATATGCAGTCAAACAAAAATTCCCACATTCAGTATGTTTAAAAATTGATGTCTCATTCTGCATTTTAAGTCTATCTCTCTGGCGGAAGGTGGGATAGTATGTTTCATTTTTGGGCCTCTGGAATTGTGCTTTATCCTCGCGTTCATCAAAATTCAAAAATCTTTGAAAGTTGCTTGGTTTTGTAATGTTGTTTTATAAATTGTTCTCCTAGTTCTGTTCACTCAATATCAATTCATAACGAAAGTGCTTCCTAATTTCCTTTGAAACTGTTTATGGTCATTTCTTATGGCCCAATTTTCCATTATAGTCATTCATGTACCATAGTTTGTTTAACCATTGCTCAATAGAGGAGTACCCTCTTATTTTCCAGTTTTTTATACTAGGAAAAGGGCTGCTATTTTTGTCAGTTCCCTCTTTGTGTTCTTCTCTTTTTTGGGCTATTTGCTTCGTAATGGATTATGGGGTGAGAACAATTGAGTGACTTTTGGGGCATAATTCCAAACTGTTTTCTAGAATGACCACACCAATTCATAGCTCTTTCAACAGTGCATTAGTGTGCTTGTTTCCTTGCAGCATTTGTCATTTTCCTATTCTGTTATATTGCCAATCACCAGTGATTGTGAAATGGAGCCTCAGAGTTTCAGTAATTTACATTTCTTTAATTGTTAGTGATTTGGAACATTTTTTCAACATAATTATTAATAGCTTTGATTTTTTACTTTGAAAACTGGCCATACCCATTAAACATTTACCTATTGGAGCATGGTTCTTACTCTTAAAATTTGAATCAGTTCTTTGTAAATCTTGGATGTGAAGCTTTTTTTTATTAGAAGCTTGCTGAAGGGATTCGCCTCCCTTTCTCCCATTTATTTTCCATTCAATTTTAACTGCCTTGGTTCCATTTATGCAAAACTATCTAACTTTATGAAATCAAATTTGTCCATTTTATCTTCTGTGATCCTTTTGATCTTGGTTATGTACTTTTCCCTATCTGTAGATCAGAATGATAATTTTTTCTTTGCTTCTTCAATTTGCTGGTGATGCTACCTTTTATATTTAAGCCATTATCCATTTGGAGTTGGATCTTGGTATACAATGTGAAATGCTGGAATACAGCTAATTGCTTCCAGGGGCAGTTAGTTGGTATAGTGAGTAGAGTGCTGTGCTTGGCCAGGGTTAGGAAGAGTTATCTTCATGAGTTTAAATCTAGCCAAGATACTCACTTAGCTGTTTGATCCTGGGCAGGTAACTTAACCCTGTCTGCTTCAGTTTCCTCATTTTTCAAATGAGCTAGAGAAAGAAACTTTGTCAAGAAAACCCCATTGGGGTCAAAAAAAATCAGACAGCTGAAATGACTGAACAACAGGAATTTTTTTCATACTGCTTTCCAATTTTTCCAGCAGTTTGAATCAAATAGCGAGTCTTCATCTCAGTAGCTGAGATCTTTGTGTCTATCAAATACTAGGCCATTAGATTTATTTGTACTAAATGTTAATGTCCCTAATCTGTTTCATTGACTGACCACCTCTTTTTAAACTAGTACTAAATTATTAAGATGATTGCTGCTTTATAATTTGAATGATTTGAATGAATGATTCTTTCTTATTTTCTTTTTAGCACTGAGTGAGTTAATTTAGATACTATTGCAATTTTTATTATATCAACCTATCTATTTTTCTATTTAGGTCTGTGTCTATTTCTGTAGAGAGGATTTTGTAGTTGGATTTATGTAGTTCCTGATTGTCTTAGGAGATGGATTCCTTGAGTATTTTTTATACATTCATGACTGGAATTTGTCTTTTTATCTCTTGTTTCTGGCTTTTTTTTCTTTTGTTCATAACAAGAATGCTGCTGATTTATGTAGATTTATTTTATAGTCTGTAATTTTCCTGCATTAATTGATTCAATTAATATTTTAAGTTGACTCCTTAGGATTTTCTAGGAATTTAAAATCATTAAATCATCTGCAAAAAGTAGCCATTTTGATTTTTTCTTTGCCATTTTCATTCTTTTTATTTCTTTATCTTGTCTTATTGCTATAGCTAGCATTTCCAGTGCAATGTTTATATTTGAAAGACTGGAATTTAAGAATACTTTCAAGGGCCAAGATGTGCCAATTGATGTAGTGCATTTTTTTACCCCATAAGACAGAAAGAGATAGGATTTTATTTCAAAGTAAAATTACAATAAAACTTTTGTAGGGCAGCTGGGTAGCTCAGTGGAGTGAGAGTCAGGCCTAGAGACAGGAGGTCCTAGGTTCAAACCTGGCCTCAGCCACTTCCCAGCTGTGTGACCCTGGGCAAGTCACTTGACCCCCATTGCCCACCCTTACCACTCTTCCACCTATGAGACAATACACTGAAGTACAAGGGTTTAAAAAAAAACCAAAAAAAACTTTTGTATCACTTGATATGCTTGGTCCTTCTATTGTTAAGTAGTAGTAGTGATAAAGACATATTTGCTTTGCTCCTCAACCTTACTATATTTCAGTGATTAGAAAAAAACCAACCAAAACTTAATTCTGTTCAGTTGGCATTGTCATCTAACTCTTTATCTTTAAGCTTCTATGCACACTCTCCTTCCCCTCTTCCTCCTTGACCTTTCTCTTGTGTTGAAAGTCTGCCTTAAAGCAGATTTAATTAAGATTTTTGGGGTTTGGATTTTTGTGAGTTCAGTTTTCTTTAAATGGGGCACACTGGATCTCTTAAATATGATTTTTAATTTAGAGATCTGTTTTCTAGGTCTTAAAGGGATTATTGTGCCCCAGTTAGGTTGCCATCCAGAATCTTCAGCACAGATTTGTGAGTCCACTGCCTCTAAGCCAAAGAAGAGGAAAAGGGATGAAGCATCTGGTGAGAAGCAGCTTTTGACTTTTGTTTTACTCTATTTCATATATTCCTATGGACTCTCTTGATTTTTTGGGAAATTGCAAGAAATGTTCTTTTTTAGAGTAAATCAAGGAGTGGATTCATATCTTAACAGTTGAAATAATTCAACCTCTCCAACACTGACTTTTTCTTTTTAAACCCTTACCTTCTATCTTAGAATCAGTACCGTGTATTGGTTCCAAGGCAGAAGAGCTATAAGGACTAGGCTAATGAGGATTAAATGACTTGCTCAGAATTGCTAGGAAGTGTTTTGAGTCTAGATTTGAATACAGGGTTTCCTGTCTCTAGGCCTTGTTCTCAATCCACTGAGCTGCCTAGATGCCCCTACCTTTGACTTGATAGTTTCTTGTCATTGAATTCTATCTTGTAGAACTGACAAATTTTGCATCTTAAAGTTTTTTTTAAGTCTAATTAGAACTATTCTATGATGCTTGCTAAAGCAGGACTATAAAAGTTTCCCTCTATCTAGAAAAGGACATTTTTCCCTTTTCCAGCTTCACCTGCTTTTCAGCAGTTTTGTTCAGGGAGATAGAGCTGGAGACTACACTGCTGTCTGGAGTCTGCTACCATTTACATTTAGCTAAAGGGTGGGGTAGGGTTATATAGGTACAAATAGCTGCATATTTTTGATGGATTGGTTAGTATTGCTGGACATTTTGCTGCCTCTTTTTCTTATTATAAAGGATGGATCTCTGGGAGAGAACATACATTTATGTATATATTAGATAGATTTAAAAAGAAAGATATCAGTGGAATTTTATTTAAAATAAAATTTTCCAATTCCATTTTATTTAAGTTTCACATTCTCTCCTTCTTCCAACACTCACCTCCACCCACTGAGAAGGCAAGAAATACAAAACCATTATAAATATGAAATCACACAAAACAAATTTCCTATTTGCCATGTTTGAACATCTAAGAAAAAGAAAGAAAAACAATATGCTTCAGTTTGTACTCTGAGTCCATCTTTATCTGGAGGTTGGATAGCATTAAAAAAAATTTGTTGACCTGAAATTTTCACATGTTAAGATATAATTCCTTTCTTTTAAATACTCAGTTCCAGTGTTAGTTAAGGAAGTCTAAAACTATATGTAAAGATTTATTATAATTTCTTTTCATAAAATATGTGAAGAGCATCCAGGCATTATGTAGGAATCATTACATTTTTTTCAGTCTCTGCAGGGATTAAGATCTTCTATATGTATATCATACAGACATATTGCTAAAGTTTTCAGTCATTTGTATTTTAGGTACCCAGACCAGTAGTCCACTTTTGGCTCAAGATTCAGTGAGCAGTAATCTAAGAAAAAGCAGCTTGAAAAAAACAGCAGTCACTTCTTCTATAAAAAGGCAGGGTAAGTGTCTTCTTACTGGGATGGTTTCAAGTGGTAGAATTTTATCCCTAGTTTCTTTTGAGAATTGTTCAACCAGTTGGATACTGAAAATAGGAAGAGTTGCTATGATTTTTGACATTGGTATTCAAGGAAGCTGGGAAATAGAAAGGGGGAGTTGAATAATGACTGGATCTTATTTGTATTACATTTGGAATATAAATAGTAATTATTATTCTATTAAATCATATCTTTTAAGTGAACAGTTTTGGTAGGATGAATGGATTTTGTAGATTTTTGGGAGGGGAAGATAATTCTTTGTTTAGTTTCTTATCCACATGCATAATTGGTATTGCAGTTCCTTTCTCTAGTAATAATTTACAGTTATATGGTGCTTTCTTGTATACATTCATCCTCTCATTTGATCTTTACAATAAACCTGTGAGGTAGGTAGGTCAGATAAACAGCTTTGTGTTTCTACCAACATGTCCAGGTCTTCTTACAAAAAAATATTGCTTGACTGAGTGATCTCCTCAAGCCATCATCTTTTATCTGTTCTCTTTTTCCCAACCACATTCCTGGAAAGGATCATTAATACTTGTTGCTTCCATTTCTTTACCATCACTCCTACCTCACCCCAGCCTCAGTTTTCAACCCCCTGCCATTTGACTTCCAACACTATCACTTGATTAAAACTGTGTTTTTCAGGGTTACCAATGATTGCTCTAATTTTTAAATTAAAAAATATTTGGGAAATCTTTAATGCTTTAAGAAAAAACAGCTCTGTGATAGTGAGCTTTAAATTCTTCAGCCAGAAGACTTCACTGTTTCTTGATGGTCACTTCTATTGCCATCTCCCAAAGACTTAAGGTACTTCTCAGAACCTCTTTAGACTGTGACTTTGTAAATTTAGACTAACACACTCCTTTCTCTGTTAGGGGCTATCTTAGTATATCATGAAACCTTTCTTCTGCCAGCCAGAGAAAATCTTTTCTTGATTGAATTTCTCAGACCATTCTGCTTGGATGTCTCCTATGCATTTGTCATAGTAGAATTTGCATTGTACTTATCTGTTCATGATGTCTTGTCCCACTAATGATAATAATAGTTAGTAGTAGTAGTAGTAAAAAAATTTATATAGCATTTTAATTCTAAGGCTTACAAAATGTAATCAATAAGATTATGAGGTAGATGGTACAAATATTATTCTCTCCCATTTTATAGATGAGCAAACTGAGGCTTAGGTCACAAAACCAGTAAAAATCAAAGCCAAGATGCCATCTTAGGAGTCTTGACTTAAAATCCATTGTTTTTTTACTAGAATTTGCTGCCCTTACTAAATTGTAAGTTCCTAGAGGGCAAGAACCATGACTTGTTTCTTCTTTGAACTCTTAATACCTAGCATAGTACATTGTATTAAATATATTTATTGATTTGATTTAAATGATGTATTAGATATTTTTTGGTTGAGACCTATAATGTCGTTGTTAGGAACTCTCAGGGAAAGGTAGTTCCTTCTACCAAGGTATCTGGGCAGCTGTCCTGCAACTTATAGTCTTAGAGAGTTAAATGACTGTATATGTTAGAAACAAGATTTGAACTCAGGCCTTATGGACTCCATAGCCAGCTCTCTATTCACTACCCTGTACTCCAGATACATCTGGTTGTATAAGTGTGGTATAATCCAAAGTGCAGAGCTCAGTCTAATATACTTTGAGGTAGGCTTTGGTTCTTAAGAAGCAGCTTAAGCTATTTTGGTTTCTTTGGTGATAGAAATTTAAAAGGAATTGGGTTCCAATTCATTAGGAACTAGACTAAAATGCTATTTTCTGTGTTATGCTTAAATTTATTACTAGGTTTAGAAAATTCACCAACTTCTCAGTATGTTAATTAGTTTTGTTCTAAAGTTTTCCAGTTAGTATACAAATCTTTTATTTTAGTCTCTCATAGTAAAAAAATTTCAACTCTTTGCTTTTCTGATTCTTTCAAACTAACCAACTTTCCTCCATGTTCTTGACTTTGTATTGTGAGCAAAAGTAGTTGTTCTTGAAGAGATCCTTGTTTTTCAGCCTGTAATCAGCTGCTAGATGAATCACAAGTGACTTTATCCTTCCAAGATTGGCTGGCCAGTGTCACAGAACGCATCCACCAAACTATGCATTATCAGTTTGATGGTAAGTACTAATTTTTTGACTGAGATTTTTCTGGAAGCAGAAGGAACTCAGTTGTATATAGAGTTGTTACTTTATTCTGAAAGAGCATTATTGAGCTTTTGTCTGTTACTTTGTTTCTGTCATACTAATAGGATGAAAATTCAAATGCTTCAGGCAAGAAGGAATGAGAAAGTTGTAGTGGATGAGAATAAAAATCACAGCAAAAATACAGTGCTAATAAAAAGTCTTAAGAAGTGTAAAAAAAAGTAGGAGTAACTAAAATTTAGTGAGTACCCACTGTACTTACTAGCCCTGTGTAGGGGATATGAGAAAAGTTGAAGAGGTAGTCTAAGATCTAAGGATGAAAATTTAATGGAGAGAGGACAGATACATGACAGAACAGCATGCTAAGAAAACATAAGCAAGTGAAACAATATAATTACTCACCTTTATATGGCACTTTAAGTGCTTTCTCATTTGATGTTGTAAAATTATATGTCCAGGTGTTTAGTCCTGCTCAAGTAAATGGAAAGACTACATTCAGGTGTAAGATTAGTTGTTGAAGCTTATGTTTGGAAAGGACATTACAGATACAGGGAGGGCTAGCCTTAGATCAGTGATTCCCAAAGTGGGCACTACTGCCCCCTGGAGGGTGCTGCAGTGATCCAGCAGGGCAGTGATGGCCACAGGTGCATTTATCTTTCCTATTAATTGCTATTAAAAAGAATTAATTTCCAGGGGGCTAAGTAATATTTTTTTCTGGAAAGGGGGCGGTAGGCCAAAAATGTTAGGGAACCACTGCTTTAGATGGACCATGCAGGAAACCCATCAGCCATATTCTTGACAGATGGCCATCTGGCTTCTGTTAACACACCCACATTACAGAGAACATACTACTTTGCAAGGCAGCCCACATTTTATATTCATATCTAGTTCTAGTTAGAAATTTTTTTTTGAGCTGAAACCTATTATCTTCTACCAGTGTGCCTTATTTCTTCCTTCTGGAGCAAAGTAGGTTAAGTTTACTTCCTCTTTTTGTGACATTCTTCAGATTGCTGAAGACAAATGTCATTGCCCCCTAAGACTATTCTTCTATAGGCTAAACATCTGTACTTCTTTCAATCATTCCTCAAGGCTTGATTTTCAGACCCTTCATTATCCTAATCACTTTTGAGATACTGTAGTTTTTCTGTGTCCTTCTAAAAGTATAGCATGCAAAATTAAACAGAATTATGGTCTGACTTGGAAAAGTTAGGAAAGGCTTAGTGGAGGTATTGAATCATGAAATGGAGAGATTATGGCTTTGGTTATAGAGAAGAAGAACAGGGCATTTCAGGAAGATTATATTACAAATGTAGATATTACAAATCACATGGAAGAAAATGATATCCTGGGAATGGAAACAGATTTGGGTGACTGAAATGGAATGTGTGCTAGAATGTACAAACAGGTGATTGTAGTGAGATAATAAGTTCCAGAATCTTGAAATATAAGCTAAAAAGTTAGTATTTGGTATAGAACACATCAAACTTTCAGCAAACATTTAGTAAGTGCTTACTATGATGCAGACACTGTACTTAGTAATAGGGATACATTGAAATGCAAAAACATGTCCCTTGCCCTCAGTGGAACTCACATTCTTTTTTTAAACCCATATCATCTATCCTAGTATCAATTCTAAGACAGAAGAATGGCAAAGCTAGACAGTCAGGGTTAAGTGACTTGCCCAGGGATACATAGCTAGGAATTATCTGAGACCAAATTTGAACCTAGGTCTTCCCATTTCCAGGTCTGATGTTCTATCCACTCTGCTTCCTAGCTACCTTGGAACTCACATTCTAATGAGGGAGAAAACACAAAAATAACTATACTCACATAAGATACATATGCTGTAAGTAGTGATAATTTCAGAAGGCAGGCATTCACAGTGGAAGAAATGCTTCTTGCAGGAGGTTGAATCTTGAAGGAGACCAGGAACCCAAAAGTAGAAATGGATATGAAGAAGGAATACATTCAAGGCAACCCATAAAATGGGACAGAGTTGAGATAAGAGGGTCATGTCCCAGGTAGAGCAAGAAGGTTCCTATAGTTGGGTTGTAGTGTTGGGAAGGGTACAAAGAATGAGAAGAGGAAAGGTATGAAGGGGTCGATTGGTAAAGAGATTTATTTTAAAAAAAATTACAACCCTTTTCATTTTAGAATCAATACTGTGCATTGATTCTAAGGAAATAGAACAATAAGGGCCAGGCAATGGGGGTATAATGACTTGTCCAGGGTCACACAGCTGAGAAGTGTCTGAGGCTGTATTTGAACTTAGGACTTCTCATCTTTAGGCTTGGCTCTCAATTCACTGAGCCATCCAGCTACCCTTCCCCCACCAAAGGGGGCTTTAAATGGCAAATGTAGCATATTAGATTTGTTACTAGAGGTAATAGGGAACCACTGGAATTTATTGATTAGTAGAATGGCATGATTAGACCTGCATTTTGGGTAAATTGCTTTGGCAGCTGAGTGAAGTATAGAGTGGAGAGACTCAAAGTATGAGGACTGATTAGAAGGCTGTTTTAATAGCTTAGGTGTGAGGTGAGGGTTCCCAGGAGGGTGGTGGAGGCTGTGTGAAGTGGAAAGGAAGTTAAGTGTACAAGAGAGATTATGAATGAAGAAATAGGAAGATTTAATGAGTTCTGCAATAGTTTGCTACTAATAGCAAATACAGTGATCCAGGACAATTCTGAGGGTCATAGGACAAAGAATGCTATCCCCTTCCAGAGAAAGAATTATTGGAGTAGAAAGGCAGATAAAAACATGATTTATCACTTGTTTATTTGGGCTTTTTGTTCTATAAGATATTTGCTTATAAAAATGTATAACCCAGATTGAATTGCTTGTCACCTCCAGGAGAGGGGAGGGAAGAAGGGAGAGAGAGAGAATATAGATCATATGATTTTGAAAAACATAGATGGAAATTTGTTATTAAAATAAAAGAATTTAAAAATTAAAAAAAGACTTAATAAGTTTCACTTTACCTACTTGAGGATGACATCAAGGTTTCAAGACTGGGTGACAAGGAGGACAGTTGTGCCCTCAATAGTATTAGAAGAGTTGCAAAGAATAAAGCAGGCAGATAGAGGGCATTTTTTTCTGTTATAACAAATGATCCTGTGTATTTTCCACCTATTTGTTGGTATCTGTTAGGAAAAGGCAGAGCTTTGGCAAGACAGCTCTGAAACTATAGAACTCATTCTCTGAACCATTCTGTTTCTACCTTGACCAATCCTTGTTAACCTTAACATTTTGTGTTTTTGAAGTATTTGGATAAGAATTTTCCAGTTTTTTGAATTTCTGGCATGATGATTAAAATCAGCTGATGTGTTTAGAGAAAAACACTCTATAGTAGATACTTGTCTGTTGTGAGTAGTATTCATAAATATGTAATAAATTTTATTACATTTTTTATTGATCAAAAAAGACCCCCAGCTTTAGGTCTAGAATTGATTCTAACTTGTGAAATATGAACTTAAACATTTTTTTTTCATTAACCAAAAGCTGAGACAAAAATTCACTTTTTGCTTCTATATGAAGAAATCTCACTGACAGTAATAATTTAAATTTTAATTGATCTTTAATACCATGGCCTTTTCCATTTCCTCAGTAAAAAAATTTTTTTTCTTGGTTTCTTTACTTTAGTTTCTTTTCATTTTTTTCCTAGGCAAACCAGAGCCATTGGTGTTCCACATTCCTCAGTCCTTCTTTGATGCTCTACAGCAGAGGATCTCTGTTGGAAGTGCAAAGAAAAGGCTCCCTAACTCCACCACAGGTACAGGATCTTTCAGGAAAACTCAGCCTCCTGGCCTTATGGCATGCAATATGAAGGGTGGTTTTTCTGCCAGCATTATAGAGTCATGTGCCAGTAACATGAAGCAGGGGATTGGTGCTAATACATTAGGCTGGAAATATTGACCACATTTATTTTTAAACTTTTACTTTCCATCTTAGAATCAGTACTATATATTGGTTCCAAGACAGAAGAGCAGAAAGGATTAGGTAATGGGGGTTAAGTGACTTGCACAGAATCACACAGCTAGAAAGTATCTGAAGCCAGATTTCAATCCAGGATCTCCTGTCTCCAGACTTTACTCTCTAACTGAGGCACCTAATTACCCCTGACCATACTCTTAAAAGGCCAAGTTTTCATTATAATACGTATTAATCAAATGATTCAAGGAGATTCAAACCTGGGAAGTTAAAAAAGATGAAGTCATATTACTGAAAGGGTTCCTTACCCTAAAGTTTGATAATTCTTATATCTGGATAAGACTTCCTAAAATATCATAGTATATGATGGTTTTTGATGACCATTCTTTTTTCTGTGGCTTTCAATTTTGAGTTGTGACGTTATTTAGAATGTCTAGATAACTCTCAGGCTTGATCTACATATATCATTACGTCATTATTGTTTTACTTATTTATAAGTTTTATGACTTTTTTGCCAAAGATCACAAGACACTAAATCAAAGAACTTCAGTCTGGTAATTTTAATATTAAACTGCTAGAAATAGGAGAGAAAAGGCAGAGAAGAGTGACTAAAGTCAACCAATCATCATGCATATATTGAGAGCCTATTCTGTGCTAGACACTGAGCAAAATGCAGGGGATACAAAGAAAGAAAAAAGCTTTTCTGTCCTCAAGGACCTCACAGTCTAATAGAGTAAATCATTAGTGGTAGACCATCTAAGAATAGGTATAGTTGGGAATCCATGCTTCTTCCTCTGTAAATATTATTTGATGAGAGGATATTGATTTCTAGGAAACTTATGACCTCTGTTTTCAATAGTACTGCCCATTTATTCTTATGACCTTAGTTTTGTGAGGGATACATCTCACTTTATTTTTTAATTTTAATTTAATTTCTGTCTTGGTATCAATTCTTAAGACAGAAAGAGCAAGGACTAGGCAAATGGGTTAAGTGATTTGCTCAGGACCACACAGCTAGGAAGTGTCTGAGGTCAGATTTGAGCCCAAGTCCTCCTAGGTGGCACTTTATCTGCTGTACCACCTAGCTGCCCTCCCTTCTTTATTTTTTTGCAAGCCAAACCACATATTATGGAACTCTTTTATACAGGAGATCCCACAAGTCTGAGCAATTAATGTTTTTGCAGTTGTTTAGATCTAATTTTATTTGTATGAAAAGTGTTTTGTAATTGTGCTCATATAATCCCAGTGTTTGTCTTGGCAAATAGATTACCAAATATTTTATATTGTCTATAGTTATTTAAATAGAATTTTTCTTTATAACACTTGCTGCTGATTTTTGTTGGAAATAAATAGAAATGCTGATGATTTATGTAGGTTTATTTTGTATCCTGACACTTTGCTAAAGTTATTAATTATTTCAATTAGTTTTTTAGTTGATTTTCTAGGATTCTCTTAGTGTACCATCCTATCATCCATGAAATGTGAGAATTTAGTTTCCTTATTGCCTACTTTAATTCCTTCAATTTCTTTTTCTTCTCTAATTGCTAAAGCTAGCATTTTTTTAGTACAGTATTAAATAATAGTGGTGATAGACATTCTTGCTTCACTCCTGATCTCATTGGAAAGGCTTCAAATTTATCCCCATTGAAGATGATACTTGTTGATGGTTTTAAATAAATACTACTTATTATTTTAAGGAAAGACCCTTTTATTCCTTGCTTTCTAGTGTTTTCAATAAGAATCAGTGTTGTATTTTGTCAGAAGCTTTTTCTGCATCTATTGAAATAATCATGTGATTTCTTTTAATTTGATTCTTGATATGGTCATTTATGCTGATAGTTTTCCTAGAATTAAACCAGCCTTGTATTCTTGGTATAAATTCCACATGGTCATAGTGAATAATCCTTGTAATATATTGCTGTAGTCTCTTTGCTAGTATTTTATTTAAGATTTTTGTATTAATATTCGTTAAGGAAATTTGTAATTTCTTTCTCTGTTTTGGTCTTCCTAGCTTAGGGATCAGCATCATATTTGTGTCATAAAAAGAATTTGGGTAGGATTTCTTCTTTGCTTACTTTGCCAGATAGTTTGTATAGTATTGGGATTAATTGTTCTTTAAATGTTTGATAGAATTCACTTGTGATTCCATCTGGCCCTGGGGATTTTTTTCTTGGGGAGTTCATTGATGGCTTATTCAATTTCTTTTTCTGAGATGGAATTATTTAAGTATTCTATTTCCTCTTTTGTTAATGTAGACAATTTATATTTTTGTAAATATTCATCCATTTCACCTAGATTATCAGATTTATTGTCATAATTGGGCTAATTGACTCCTAATAATTGCTTTAATTTCCTCTTCAGTAGAGGTGAAATTACCCTTTTCATTTTTGATACTGTTAATTTGATTCTCTTCTTTTTTAATCAAATTAGCCAATACTACCTATTTTGTTTTTCATGGAACCAACTCAAAGTCTTATTATATTATAAGTTCTATTATTAGAACTAAAAATATTAAATTAGTCTTGATTGATGTCACATGTTAAAACCAGTGGAAATGTGCATTAGCTATTGGGGGGGGTGAAGGGGAAAGTAAAAACATGAATCATGTATCCATGGAAAATTTTTCTAAAAAATAAAATAAAAACAACTAAAAATATTAGTTCATAGTTCTACTTTCAATTTTATTAGTTTCTCCTTTGATTTTTAGAATTTCCAATTTAGTCTTTAGCTGGGGATTTTTAATTTGTCCTTTTTCTAGTTTTTCTTGTTGCATGCTCAGTTCATTGATGTGCTTTTTCTCCATTTTATTGACATAAGCATTTAGGGGGATATAAATTTTCCCTTGAGTACTGCTTTGGCTGTGTGCCATAAATTTTGATGTGTTGTCTCCTCTTTGTCATTCTCATTCTCTTTATATAGAAATGCTGATGATTTATGTGGGGTTTTTTTGTAGCTTGCAACTTTGCTAAAGTTGTTGATTATTTCCACTATCTTTTTAGTTGATTCTCTAGGGTTCTTTAAGTAGTCCATCATATCATCTGCAAAGAGTGATAACTTGGTCTCCTCGTTGCCCATTTTAATACCTTCAATTTCTTTTTCTTCTCTAATTGCTACTGCTAGTGGTTTCTAGTGCAATGTTAAATAATAGAGGTGATAATGAGCATCCTTGTTTCATGCCTGATCTTACTGGGAAGGCTTCTGATTTATCCCCATAACAGATGATGCTTGCTGATGGTTTTAGATATATATTGTTTGTTATTTTTAGGAAAGGCCTTTCTATTCCTATACTTTCTAGTGTTTTCAATAGGAATGGGTGTTGTATTTTGTCAGAGGCTTTTTCTGCATCTATTGAGATAGTCATGTGATTTTTGTTGGTTTGCTTGTTGATATGGTCAATTAAGTGGATGGTTTTCCTAATATTGAACCATCCTTGCATTCCTGGTATAAATCCCACCTGATCATAATGAATAATTCTCTTGGTCACTTGCTGGAGTCTTTTGGTCTTCCCGGCTTTGGAATCAGTACCATATTAGTGTCATAAAAGGAATTTGGTAGAATTTCTTCTTTGCTTATTATGTCAAATACTTTGTATAGTATTGGGATTAGTTGCTCTTTGAATGTTTGATAGAATTCACTTGTGAATCCATCAGGCCCTGGGGATTTTTTCTTAGGGAGTTCTTTGATGGCTTGTTCAATTTCTTTTTCTGATGTGGGATTATTTAAGTATTCTATTTATTCTTCTGTTAGTTTAGGCATTTTATATTTTTGTAGATATTCATCCATATCCCTTAGATCGCTGTATTTCCATATAATTGGGCAAAATAGTTTTTAATGATTGCCTTAATTTCCTCTTCATTAGAGGTGAGATCTCCCTTTTCATCGTTGATACTGTTAATTTGGTTTTCTTTCCTTTTTAAAAATTAGATTAACCAGTAGTTTGTCTATTTTGTTTTTTCAAAGTACCAGCTTCTAGTCTTATTTATTATTTCAATAGTTCTTTTACTTTTGATTTTATTAATTTCTTCTTTAATTTTTAGGATTTCTAATTTAGTTTTCATCTGGGGATTTTTAATTTATTTGCTTTCTAGTTTTTTAATTTGCATGTCCAATTCATTGACCTTTGCCCTCCCTAATTTGTTAATATTAGCACTCAAGGGTATAAATTTCCCCAAGTATTGCTTTGGCTGCATCCCATAGATTTTGGTAAGAAGTCTCATCATTGTCATTCTCTTCAATGAAATTATTAATTGTTTCTATGATTTACTCTTTAACTATTTTGGAGAATCATATTATTTAATTTCCAATTAATTTTTGGTTTGCCTCTCCACGTACCCTTCCTAATTATTATTTTTATTTCATTATGATCTGAAAAGGTTGCATTTATTTTTTCTGCTTTTTTGCATTTGTTTGCTATGTTTTTATGCCTTAGTACATGATCAATCTTTGTGAATATACCATGTGCTGCTGAAAAGAAGGTGTATTTGTTTTTGTCCCTATTTATTTTTCTCCATTTATCTGTTAACTCCAATTTTTCCAAGATTTTGTTCAAACATTTCTTACCTCTTTCTTATTTATTTTTTGGTTTTATTTATCTAGATCTAATAAAGGAAGGTTCATGTCTCCCGCTAGTGTAGTTTTATTATCTATTTCTCCTTGAGCTCTGCCAGTTTCTCCTTTAGAAATTTGGATGCTATAACATTTGGTGCAAAGATATTGAGTACTGATATTTCCTCATTGCCTATACTGCCTTTCATCAGGATGTAATTACTTACCCAATATTTTAAACTAGATCTATTTTTACTTTGTCTTTGTCAGATATCATGATTGTGACTCCTATCTTCTTTTTCTCAGTTGATGCCCAATAGATTTTTGCTCCAGCCTTTTACCTTTACTCTGTGTGTCTACCTGGCTCATGTGTGTTTCTTGTAGACAATATATGGTAGGATTTTGGTTTCTAATCCACTCTGCTATTTGCTTCTGTTTTATGGGTGAGTTCATTCCATTTACATTCAGAGTTACTATTACCAGTTGTGTATTCCCCAGCATTTTGACTTCCTCTCCTTGTCCTGCCCTTTCTTCTTTCACTATTTCCTTCTATACCAGTATTTTGTTTTTAATCAGTCCCCCTAATCCCACCCTTATTTTACTTCCCTTTTCCCCCTTCCTTTCTTATTCCCCTCTTTTTTCTTTAGGGTCTTTTTGAGTTACCTCCCCACACTCTCCTTAGTATCACTTCCCTCCCCACCAGTCTGTTTGTTACCCTTCTACTTGTTACAATTAAAAATTATAAAGACTGATATAATAAGAGAAATTAGTATTTTAATTAAAGCCATGGCCATGTTGGTAAAATATATATATGACCGCGCCTATCTTTTAATTTTACCGCTGGAGCCCATTCTCTCTCCCGCTCGCCAGCCAGCTCCTCAGGAAGACCAAGGGCCTTTTCTAGGCCCTCCTCTGAATTTAAACTGCCCCCTGTGTGGGGACCTTTGACGTCCCCACGCCCTAAGACCCATTGGAATCATGGGTAATGTAGTCTCAAAACCCCCACGTGTCCATAGGGAGTCTGCTAGACACTTCCAAATAGCACTTCCCTGAATTTAAAACAAACATACTTCTCTATAGGGCATGAATCAATTCTCTGCCCCAATGGATCTGATTGTTCTTCCTTTTTTGAGTTAATTTCATTGCACATAAGAATTAAGTATTTCCTGTCCTCAACCTCTTTACCTTTCCTGTGTATTGGTCTTCTCCCCCGCTCCCACCATGTGCTTCTTTATGGAATATAAATTTACCCCATTTTGTCTGTTTTCCCACTTCTCTTAATATTATCTCCTTTTTTTAACTTCTCGTTTTATATATATTTATACATACATGTAGAAATCTTACATTTCATTCTATACAGTTTGTCACTGTTCCCTCTTAAGTATACTTCTTCTAGCTGTCCTGATAATGATAACAATTTTTAATAGTTATCAATATCAACTTTTCTTATAGGAATACAAATCATTTGAACTCATTGGGTCCATTAAAAAAAGTTGTGATTTTTTTTTTGTTTGTTTTTTTCCCCCCTTCTCTTAATTACCTTTTGGTGATTCTCTTGAGTTGTGTGTTTGGACATCACATTTTCTGTTTATGTCTGGTCTTTTCATTCTCTTTAAATGAAATCAGTGATTGTTTCTATGATTCGTTCTTTGATCCACCTGTTTTGAAGAATTAGATTATTTTGTTTCCAATTAATTTTTAATTTGCCTTTTCATGAACCCTTGTTGATTATAGTTTTTATTGCATTGTGATCTAAAAACGTATTATTTCTGCTTTTCTGCATTTGGCTATTAAGTTTTTATGCCCTAGCACTCTGTTGACGAACATATGGCATGTGTGCTGGAGCGGGGGGGCTGCTGTTCCCTTCCCCCTCTCCACATGTGTCTGAGGACATTTTCCCTATCACCCTCCCCTCTGTCCAGCAGCCGAATAGGAGTGTTTCCTCCCTCCCCTGTCTGGGGTAAAGTTGGGGGCTCACATGAGGTGTGAGGGTTGCAGTTTGGGCACTTGGTCTCTAAAAGGTTTGCCATCACTACCCTAGTACATGGTCTTTTTATATGTACCATATGCTGCTAAAAAGAAGGTATATTCCTTTTTATCCCTATTCAATTTTCTCCAGGTTCTATTAAATCTAACATTTCTAAAATTTTCTTCACTTCCTTTATGTCTTTCCTATTTTTTTTTTTTTTTTGGTTAGATTTATTTCATTCTAATAGGGGAAGGTTGAGGGTCCTCCCTTGTATAGTTTTACAATCTATTTTCTCCTTAATTCCTTTAGTTTCTCCTTTAAAAATCTGGGTGCTATACCATTTGGTACATATATGTTAAGTGCTTATGTTTCTTCATTGTCTGTACTACCTTTTATCAAGATTTAATTACCTTCATTATCTCTTTTAATCAGATCTATTTTTGCTTTCTCTGAGATCATGATTACTACTCATGATTTTTTTGTCTTAGTTGGAGCCCAATAGATTCTGTTCCAGAACCTTTACTCTCTGTGTGTGTCTTCCTACCTTAAATGTGTTTATTGAAAACAATTTATGGTTGGATTCTGGTTTTTAATCCACTCTGCTATCTGCTTCCATTTCGTGGGTGAGTTCATCCCATTTACATTCACAGTTATAATTACCTTCTGTGTATTCCCCTCCATCTTGATTTTTTATCTTTTAATCCTGCCCTTTCTCTTTTCACTTTTTCCCTCCATACCAATGTTTTGCTTTTAGTCACTTCCTCTTTGCCTCCCTCCCCCCTTCTATTATTCTCCTTTCCACCACTTCCCTTCTTATTCCCCTTCTACTACTTTGAAGGGTAAGATAGGATTCTATATTCCAATAAACCTGGCTCTTCCCTCCCTTGTCCAATTTCAGTGACAGTAAAGTTTAAGTATTATCGGTCACCACCCTCATCCTCTTCTCCATTGTAATAGTATTTACTTCCTCCCCTTTGTCTCTTTATGTGAAATAATTTACCCCATTTTACTTCTCTCTTCCCATTTCTCTCAGTACACTCTTTTTTTTCACATCTTCCTGAACAGCTTACTACCACACCTTCTATGTATGTTTCTTCTAAATTATATGATAATGATAATTTTTAAGAGTTACACATATCATCTTTCCATACAGGGATATAAACAATTTTGACCTTATCGAAGCCCTTAAATTTTTTTCTCATTTACCTTTTTATGCTTCTCTTGAATTTGAATTTGGAAATCAAATTTTCTGTTAAAGTCTGGTCTTTTCTTCAGAAATGCTTGAAATCTTCTATTTTATTAAATGACCATACTTTCCCTTGAAAGACTATAATCAGTTTTGTTTGGTAGGTGATTCTTGATGTAAACCCATTTTCCTTGCCTTCCGGAATTTCATATTCCAAGCCTTCTGCTCCTTCAATGTGGGAACCTGCCAGATCCTGTGTAATCCTGTCTGGGGCTCTATGATATATGGATTGTTTCTTTCTGGCTGCTTGAAGTATTTTCTCCTTGGCCCAGGAGCTCTTGAACTTTTAACTATAACATTCCTGGGAGTTGTGATTTGGGGATTTATTGCAGGTGATCTTTGGATTCTTTCAATTTCTATTTTACTCTTTTATTTAAGAACATCAGGGCAGTTTTTAAAATAATTTCTTGTAATATGATTTCTAGGCTTTTTTTTTTTTTTGGCATGACTTTCAGATAGTCCAGTATTTCTTAAATTGACTCTCTTGGATCTACTTTCCAGGTCAGTTGTTTTTTTCAGTGAGATAGTTCATATTTTCTTGCATTTTTTCTATTCTTTTGATTTTGTTTTGTTTCTTGATGTCTTGTGAAGTCATTAGCTTCTGTTTGCCCAGTTCTAATTTTTAAAGACTGAATTTCTTCTATGACCTTTTGCTCCTCCTTTTCCATTTGGTGCATTCTACTTTTCATGGAACTCTTTTCTTTATTGGATTTTTTTTTGACTCTTTTTTTAGTAGGTCAATTCTGTTTTTTTGGAAACTTTTTCTTCATTGGATTTTTGTGCCTCTTTTCCTAGTTGACCAATTTTTCTTTTTAAGCTTTTTTCTTTTTGTATTACTTTAATTTCTTTTTCCCATTTTATTTTGATTTGTCTTATTTTATTTTTGAGTTCTTCCAGAACTTGAGACCAATTCCCTTTCTTTTTTTTTTGGTGAAGTTTTGCATGTGGTTGCTTGGATCTCACCACCCCCTGTTGATTCTATGTTTTGCTCTCTCTATGTCCGCATAGAAAAATTTGAGGTTTAAGTCTTTTGCTGTTTGCTTATTTTCCCAGCTTTTTTTTTTTTTTTTTTTTTTGCCTGTGAACTGGGAATTCTGAAAGTTGCTTGCTGATTTGTCTCTTCTGCTACTGGCTTACAGGGATTGGCATTTTAAGCTATTTTGCCCTGGGTCTAGATCTTCACCACAGCTACAAGCTTGAAAGGACCCTGTGCAATGGACTTCTGGGCTTCACTATGGGCTGGTTCTAGGGCCTGAGACTTCAAGGGAGTGGGTCTGAAGTGCTCTTTTGTTGGCATATCCCACCATCTCAGGATCCCAAAGTTAGCCTATGTCTAGTTGCAGAATCTGGCACAGTAGGCGGTGGGGGAGGTTGGCCAACATTCCTTTGTGTGCAGTTTTGCTTCTGGTTTCCCCTTATCCTGTGAAAAATCAACTCTCTCTGCCTACCTTTCAAGTTGAGTTCAGTGGGAAAACCCCCTTACTTTCTCTTGGTGTTGGGTTTTGACTCCTGTCTTTTTGAGGTGCTTTTTAAAGATTGGTTTGGAAGGATTGTCAGAGTGGGTTTTGGCTTTTGCTGCTACTAAGCTGCCATATTGGCTCTGCCCCATCATTAACTCTTTAATGAATATAGAATAAATAAAATCAAAGTCACTGTTGTGTAAAGCTTTTAGTAAATCTAACAGTTCTCTATAAATATCAACTATGATTATTTTTTTTTCAGTTATGATTATTAACCATGTCCCCTTTTTAATTGCAGCTTTTGTGCGAAAAGATGCCTTGCCACTGGGGACCTTCTCTAAATACACTTGGCACATCACAAATATCCTGCAGGTTAAGCAAATCTTAGATACCCCAGAGGTATGAAAAGTTTGTTATCACAGCTGTCTGGTAAAAAGCACAGAAATATGACAGACACACAAACCTTAATTTGTGATTCTTACCATGTCAGGTGCTGGCTTTAAAGTTGATCTCTCTTTCTGCTACAAAAAGTTTTTTTATTCAAAGAAATGCTGGTTTATTATTTAATACATGTTATATATACTTCGCTTAGTAAAATCCAAGAAGTATAGCTGAAAGAGCATTAGATTGGATCAGGAATTAGATTAGAATCCTTTACTCTCCTCTTTACTTGGTGTGAGGTCTTGGTTGCCACTCTGTGCCCCAGTTTTCTCTTCTACAAAATGAGGCCTTTTCTAGCTCCAACTTTTATGACAGCATAGATAACCTATTGCGACAGTTCCCTGAATTGTAGAGGCTTTCCTCTTTTTGTAGTTGAAGATGATATAAATTGGTGGCTTTGTTAGACTTCTTTAGTTTTAAGTATTCTTTTTAAGAAGAAAAAATATTTATTCACTAACCATATTTTAAGTACCTACTAATTGCAGAGATACTGGAGGTATAAAGACAAAATGAGTAGTAGTCCTTTCTGTTAAAGAACTTACCTTCTACCAGAAGCTTCTAATGTGTATTCAGATTACTATATACATAATTTTTTTTCTTGTGTCCTAAAGTTTAGGAAAGGCATTGATAAACTAGTGTGTCCACAGGAAGGGGGATTAGACTTTTTTGTTTTTGACCTCTCAGATCAGAAGCAGGAACTTATTTAAGTTGTAAAGGGGTAAATTTATACTTAAATGTCAAATCTAAGAACCAAACTTTTAACGATTAGAGCTATCCAAAAATGGAATTGACTGCCTTGTTGGAGGTCTCCCAAGCAGGGGCTAGATGGCTACTTGTTGGATATGGAATAATGGGGATTCTTTTTTGAGTATGGATCGAACTAAATAGTTACTGTGGTTCCTTCCAACTCTAAAATCATGATTATTTGAGGAGAGAGAATATCAGGGATGTGCTGGAGCCAGCTTATACCAACTTAGAGGTAATATTAAAATTTTCAATGTGAGCAAATGTTAACATCTCAGAAGTTATCAAATGTTACAAATCTGGGCTCAACTCATGGTGTTTTTGTTTTTTTTTGGCTTGTCTAGATTTTTAAAATTACTGTTTAAAAATTTTAAATTAAAACCTTTTTTATAAATCAATATATTATAAGTTGCTACATTATAAATAAATAAAATTAAAATAAAGACAACTAAAAAATAAAATAAAAATTAATGTAAATAAATATATTATAAATAAAACCAATTTTTATTAAAAATTTTTATTCAAATTAAAAAAGTTAAAAGTGTGTTGGCATGCATTTTTTTTTTCAGAGAGCTGGTTATAAAACATTTACTAGCATACTTGGTAAGAACACTAACAACCTTTCTTTAGGAAGTAGCACTTGAACTAAGGATTCTAAGAATTGAAGGTTAGGAGGGGAGAGTGCACTTTAAGAAAGATCAGGCAGTAAAGAGCTGAAAATCTAGGGCTGAAAAATAGAATACACTGAAGGTGAATGATGTGAAGTAAGTCCAGAAAGGTGGGCTAGAGCCAGATTGTGATGAGCTTTAGATAACAAACTGAGAAATTTATACTTTATCCTGCAGGAAAGAGAAAGACACTAGTGTTGTGAAAACTGGGGTGACTGTGCTTCAGGAATATAAATTTGGCAGCTGTTTGGAGGAGGCACTGGGAAGGGTAGCTTTTAGAAGTAGAGAAATTAAGAGGCTATTGGCAGTAGTCTTAAGAAAGGGGTGATGAATAACTGAACAAGGCACTGGCTTTGTGAGTATAGGGAAGGAGATGGATGTGAGATGTAGAATCAGATGGATAAGACTTGTCAAGCGAGTGGATATAGAAGGTGGGGGAAAGAGAGGACATCACTCCATGGTTGCAGACCTTAGTGACTAGAACCGTAGTGGTTTCTTCAACACAGATAGGGAAATGTGAAGGAGAGACAGATTTTATAGGGATGTTAATGAATTTCCTTTTGACCTTGTTGAGTTGGGGATGACAGTGGACCATCCATAGCAAGATGTCCCATAGGAAGTTGGTGATAGAGGACTGGTAGTCAGGAGAGAAACTGGTGTGCATATATAGCTTTAGCAAATATTTATCTGCATAGAGATTATAATTGAATTCAAAGGGGTTAATGAGAATTCCAAGAGGAAGGATATGGAAAAAGAAGCAGGCCCAGGAGAGAGCCTTGGAGAACATACATTGTTAGGCAGGGAGTTGAGTGCATCATGGCTGGTAATCCAGACTAGGAGACAAAAAAGAATCAGAGAGAGAAGAGGATCACAAGGAAAGAGCAGTATCAAGGGAGTTAAGGCAGGAGAATAGTGATCAGGGGGAAGGGGGGTGGTCAGCAGATCAGAATCCGAAGAGGTCCAGAGGGAGGAGGCCTTCTGAGAGAAGTCCTATGAATTATAGCTTTTAAGAGAGCTTTGCACTAATTGTTAACTTTTGGTATTAGGAGGATCTTTCTTTGCAATGTGTTTACATATAAAACCAGCAGTGACTGGGCTAGTATTAAGAAACCCATACTTTTCTGATGATTATCGAAATCTTTGATTTCAATGGCAGTCAGTTTGAGGCTTTGCATGGATCATATGCTGGGTGTGCTGCTGGAGGCTTAGGCATCAAACTTCTGCAGAGCTGGAATTCATGTCATATCTAACACCATTAAAATAGTCATCTATTTGCATTTTTCCCACCCTGTGGATATCTTTGAGCAATTTTAAAACTTTCTCTGAACAGATAATATAGACTTGGGAAATGAATTTATTAGTTGAGGGTTAGTTATACAATGGAAAGGCTAATGTAGTGCAACTGATTCAATACCAGTTTACATTGATAAGTAATATCAAATCCCCAGACGAAAGATAACCAACTTTTGTAGTGACTGTGTAGCTTATATGTGAATTGTAGACTAGTCCTATGGGTCCTGAAAATATACAATAGGCTTCAATGATTATCTCAGGGCAACCCATAAGTAGTTTCTAGATGTAGGTAGAATGGGAGAGAAGGAAAAAGGCAAGCCATAGTACCACTAGGTAAAGGGGAATTCAATCAGAAAGTAAGGCTTTATTTTGGAATGGTGGATGATGGGCAGCCATTGGAAAGTTTTGAGGAGACAGGTGAAATTAGGTGGCATATGAAAAAATAAGCTTATTTACAAACCAAGGAACAGTGCTGATGATAAGCAGAACTGAATGAAGTTGCAGTGATTCCTGGAGATAATTAACTTGCTATGGTTCACACTAAGGATTGCACTATGGATGCAGAAAGTAAAGGATGGATGTGTGCAGGAAAAAGGATTGAGTTTGCTGACATAATCATTTTGAAGTGCAAAGGAGAAATCAAATGTTTGAGTGTACTGAACCAATAGAGTTCAAAAAAATCATTGAATTGTCTGCTTTACTAAAGATTTGGCCCTTCTAATTCTTTTCTGGTATTGTCTTTGTGATTAGATGCCCTTGGAAATCACCCGGAGCTTCATCCAGAACCGAGATGGTACTTATGAGCTATTTAAGTGTCCTAAAGTGGAAGTAGAGAGCATAGCAGAAACTTATGGTCGTTTAGAGAAACAACCAGTGCTCCGACCACTGGAATTGAAAACTTTTCTGAAAGTTGGTAAGTTTAATGAATGTTTGGTAATGGTACTTTTGAGTCTGCTCTGTATATCAAACCTTCCTCAAGGTATTTGATGAAGAGGTTAGTTAAAGAAATGACACATTCTCTGGAATTGAACAACCTACTTTTTTAAACATAGGAAATCATAGGTTTTAGATCTGGAAAAGACCCTATAGATCATCTAATTCCCTTATTTTATAGATGAGGAAAATGAGGCACAGAGCTATTAACTGACAACCTGAAGAACACAGTGTTAGCAGGTAGCAGAGATTGGGCCATAAATCCCAATTATACTATACCACACTTCCACTCAATACTTTCCATAATTCATTGATGAGGATTTTTCCTTTCTTGATGCAAATTATAGTCCACCCTGCCTTTTTCATCCTGTATAATTTTTATCCATGTTCTTATATAGTTCTGCAGAGATTCGAACCAACGTGCCTTCCTCTTTTTGAGGGTTTTAGTGGAGTGTAGATGGATGTCCTCCTTCTGTGTTTCATATAAACCATTTAACTTTTTCTCTGACTTTTTCTCTTCATATATATATTTTTTTAAACCCTTGTACTTCGGTGTATTGTCTCATAGGTGGAAGATTGGTAAGGGTGGGCAATGGGGGTCAAGTGACTTGCCCAGGGTCACACAGCTGGGAAGTGGCTGAGGCCGGGTTTGAACCTAGGACCTCCTGTCTCTAGGCCTGACTCTCACTCCACTGAGCTACCCAGCTGCCCCCTCTTCATATATTTTTTGGGTGACATTTCTTGCATATGATCCTTCTCTCTTTCTGATATTGCCACCACCTTGGTTCCAAGCCCTTATTCTCTTCCCTGGATTATTACACTAGCTTTCTGGTTGCCCTCTCTGCTTCAGGTGCCTCCATTTAGGAAGAAGCAATTTTCCTAAAATCTGAGTCTGACTATGTAAACCCCCTACTGGATAAACCGGAATGATTTTGCTAAATTGCCAACATCTCTTTGGAGAATAGATCTAGTATTACTGGGGCAAAACATATGCACAGTTTTATAGTTCCTAGGGTGTAGTTTCAAATTGTTTTTCAGAATAGTTGGACCAGTTCACAACTCCACCATCATAGTATTAATGTTCCAGTTTTTTTTTTTTCACATTCCCTTCAGCATTTGTGATTTTCTTTTTTTGTCATGTTAGCCAATCTAGTACTCATGAAGTAGGTGGTATCTTAGAGTTGTTTAATTTTCACATATCTAAATCAATAGTGATTTAGAGTATTTTTTCATGTGACTATTGATAGCTTTGATTTCTTCTGAAAATTTTCTGTTATATACTTTGATTTATCATTTGGGAAATGGCTCTTATTTTTATAAATTTGACATGATTTCCTAAAAATTTGAGAGATGAAGTCTTTTATCAGAGAAACTTACTGAATATAATTTTTTTCTTCAGCTTCCTGATTTCCTTCTCATTTTGATCATATAGGTTTTGTTGGTATAAAAGCCTTTTAATTTCATATAATCAAAATTATCCCTTGTACTTTCCATGATCCTCTATCTCTTGTTTGTTCATAGATTCTTCCTTTATCCATAGATCTAACAAGTAAAATATTCCATGCTCTCTTAATTTGCTTATGGTATCATCCCTTATATATCATGTACTCATTTTGACCTATCTTGGTATACAGTATGAGATGTTGATCTATGCCTAGTTTCTGCCAAACTACCTTTCCAGCTTTTTCAGCAATTTTTGTCAAATGGTGAATTCTTACTTCAAAAACTTAGATCTTTTTCGGTTATCAAACACTATATTATTGTGGTCATTTACTACTGTCTATTGGGTACCTAATTTTTTTCATCAATCCACTTATTTTCTTAGCCCATGGCAGATTGTTTTGAGGATTACTACTTTGTAACATAGTTTGAAATTTGGTAGTTCTAATTGCCTTCCTTCACATTTTTTTTCATTCCCTTGATAGCCTTTTGTTTTTCCAGATTAATTTTGTTACCATTTTTTTAGCTCTTTAAAGTAATTCTTTGGTATTTGATTAGCATAGCACCAAACAAATAAATTGATTTAGATAGAATTGTCATTTTTATTCTACTGGCTTGGGATATTTCTCCAGTTGTTTAAATCTGTTTTTATTTATGTGAAAAGTATTTTGTAATTGTGTGCAGGGTTTGTCTTGGCAAATAGACTACCAAGTATTTTATATTGTCTGCTGTTATTTTAAATAGAAATTCTCTTTTTATCTCTTGATCTTGGACTTTGTTGATGGTATGTAGAAATGCTGATTATTTGTGTGGTTTTATTTCTTGCAACTTTGTTGAGGTTGTTAATTTTTTCAATTATTTTTTTAATTGATTCTCTAGGGTTCTCTAAGTATACCATCATATCATCTGTAAAGTTTGATTCTTTTCTTTTCTCATTGTCTATTTTTATTCATTCAATTTTTTCCCCGTCTTATTTCTGTAGATAACTTTTCTAGTTGAATATTGAATAATAGTGGTAAAAATGGACATTTTTGCTTCACCCCTATTTTTATTGAGTAAGTGTCAAGTTTATTCCTCTTGCTAATACTGCTTGCTCTTGGTTTTGTAGAGATTTTCATTTTAAGAAAGTCTCCATTTATTTTCATGCTTTTTGTTGTTTTTAATAGGAATGGGTATTATATGTCAAAAGTTTTTACTGTATCTATTGATATAATCATATGCTTTTTGTTGTTTTTCATATTGATAAGGTCAGTTATGCTTATAGTTTTCCTTATATTGAACGAACCCTGCATTATTGGTATAAATCCCACCTGGTCATAGTAAATAATCTTTGTGCTAATATTTCTCTATTTTCAAATGGAAATCCAGTTGGATCACCCACAACTTAATTTCTTCCAAGATTGTGATGAACTGAGATTCACAATCATTCTTAGTATAATGTATATTTTTAAAAGTTAAGTCTTTATAGAGTTAGCAAGGGATCATTAAAAGCACTGTGCAAAAATTCGCAAATATAATACACTACTCTTTTCTGCTTATTCAGTTTTGTGGCCAACTATAGTGCCTGGCCCAAATATAGGTACCGATATATTAAATCATTCATTTGTTTGTCCTAATCTGAACAATAGGTATTTTTCATCCTTTTTTTGGTTTTCCTTTGAAGATTGTTATATACTGTTTTTTAGTAATTATAGATCTCATTGAGGAAGAGGTCAGCACACTATCATCTTTGAACAGGAACATCCGAAAGGCCTCATTTCACTTTCTATAGAGAATTCTTTTTTCATTTGGACTTCATGTAAGACATCTTCCATGACAGTGACAGAGACTTTTTTTTTAAGCATACTCCTAGTCCCTTTAGTCTTTTTTGTCATCTTATTCCCCATATTTTTCAGTATTATTTTGTAGATATGAATACCATCTATTGGGAGGTGCAAATTTTAGAGTTTTAGTTTGTATGTATGTGAGTTTGCTATTTAGTTGAGGACCAGTTTAGCCTTGCACCATTTGTGAAAATCTGAGCAGCTCACAGTCCTAGGTTATCAGTTTGATGGCACATAGTTAGATCTTGACCTTCTCTGTCAAAGCATATAGGCCTGTTTCACTTATCCTTTGATGATTCATAGATTCTTTAATGTTTATAGAATGAACATATTTTTGTTTTTTGGGGTGAGTTTTTTTAATCCTTACCTTCTCTTAGTATCAGTTCTAAGGCAGGAGAGTGGTAAGGGTTAGGCAAGCAAGGCTAAGTGACTTTCCCAGGGTCACACAGCCAGGAGAGGTGTATGAGGCTGATTTAGAACCTAGGTCTCCCCGACTCCAGGCCTGGTATTCTTTCTGCTATGCTACCTAGCTGCCACTTGGAACATTCTAGGAACTCTCTTTCTGCCATTATAATACATTTATTTATGTAGGTTTAGATAGAACCTAGCCCATTCACTAGTTCAAGTTCCATCCTCAAAAAGTTTACTGTTTGAATAGTCAATATTTTTAGCAAAGGCAACTCATGAAGATGATCTGCTAACAAATGAAAAGTGTAAAATGGTGTATCAATGGACAGATTGCTCAGATGGAATCACATTTAATTTATTCACAATTAATTGGGGAAAGCCAGTTTCTGAATAAGTTTTAAATTATTGAATATTCTTTTAATTAACATCTTATGTATAATTAGTCAGATCTGTCTCATATGGTACTTGAGTAATAACTATAAATGCCATTTAGTACTTTAAAGTCTTCAAAATGCTTTATATATATATTTGAGCCATAGCACAACCCTGTGAAGTTAATATAAAATTATTTTTATTTCTAAAGTACAAATGAGGAAATTGAAGCTCAGGCAGGTTATGTGACTAGCTCATATCAAATAGTTTATCAGAGTAAGAATTTGAACACAAATATTCTTTTTTTTTTTTTTTAAGCTCTTAGAATTGATACTAAGTATCAGTTCCAAGGCAGAGGAGTGGTAAGGGCTAGGCAATAAGAGTTAAGTGATTTTCCTAGGGTCACACAGCTAGAATGTATCAGAGACTAAATATGAACCCAGAACCTCCCATCTCCAGGCCTGGTTTTCTATCTCCTGAACCACCTAGCTGCCCCGAACACAAGTATTCTTGACTCTCAACTTCACTGTTCTATATTCTATGCCACTATGTGCTATAGTTTCTCATAGTGTATAGTGAGAACATTTCTTAGGAAAACTACTTTAAAAAGTAGGTGTGAATTGCTGGTAATTAGCACAATGTCTATAAATTGATATCAAAGTATAGGAAAAGTTTCATAAAGATTAGACATACCTTTTCTGCAAATAATTTTGTAAGCTCTTTCAAGGCATTAAAAAGGTAAATTTAGCTTTTTGTTTAAAGTACTCTCCAAATAAGCAAAATATCTGACCTGGTAAAATTGAAATTTACTTCATTGAAAAGATTAATTTGAATGCCTTTATTTCATATGAAACTGAATATTTTAAAAGTACATAGTAAATTACACACGTTACTTTCAAAACTCTCTTGTTTGTTTCCTTCTGAGTTTCCTTCTGTTCCATGCATTTAAAGAAATATATATTTCAGTGATCCTCTTTTTTGATATCATTATTGCTAATCTCTCTTCTCTCCTCAGTCTTTTTTCCTCCAGTAAAAAAATGAGAGGAAAAAAAACCCAAATCTGATGACAAATTAGCATAGTCAAGAAAAATGAATCTACACAATAGCCATGTCTGAAGTTGTATGTCTTTTTTTTATGTATCTGAATCCATCTCCCCTCTGAGAAGAGGAGGTAACATTCTTCATCATACGTCTTCTGGAAGCAAGTTTGGGCATTGCACTGATCTTAGGTATTTCAGAGTTGTTTTTCTTTATAATGTTGTCGCCCTTGTATAAATTATTCTCCTGAGTTTTTTTGTTCTCTAAAGTATATTGGTCCATAGTACCAAAGAAATGCTGAAATCTTCTTTTTCATTATTTCTTACAGTGCATAATGTTCCATTACATTCATAAACCACAGTTTGTTCACTTGAAGGGCACTCCCTTGGATTCTAGCTCTTTTCTTTCTTTTTTGTTCCTTTTACTCCCCACTTTGGTATCAGGAACTTTGTTTTGCTTGTGACCATTCTCTCCAATGTTATCTTCCCTCTTAAACGTACCCTACTTTTCTACCCTCCTAATTGTTTTCCTATTGAATTTGATGTACTTCTATATCAAACTCTGTGTATTTGTGTGTGTGTGTGTGTGTGTGTGTGTGTGTGTGTGTGTGTGTGTGTGTGTGTTGGGGTGTGGAGATTATTCATTTCAGAGTGAAAATCATCTGATTCCCACTTCACCATCTATATATACAGTGCACCCCAATTATGAAAAACAATAATTTACACTCACTTTCCTTTCTACATTAATGTCTTCCTTTTAACCCTCCCTTTTCTTTCTACACTTCATACTTTCAGGACAGAACCAATGCATCTCCAGAACCTCTGTTTTTCTTAACTCCTTTTATATTTTTTGAAGACATTAAAGTTCTGAAGGATTCTTTTTTTCTCCCCCATTAGAATATTAACACTACATCTTTTTTTTTTTTAACCTTTATTTTGCTCTCTGGTTTTAATAGATATAGGCAGTTTTCATTTATTATTTCTTAAACTTTGGTGTCCAGGTTTTTAAAAAATTATGATTTTTCAAGTACAAGGATTTTAAATTGTCTCTACTTGTTTTCCAGATCAGTTGTTTGTGAGGTCAGGTAATTTATATTCTCTTCTATTTTTTCAGTCTTGATTCTATTCTGATATTTCTTGCTATCTCATTGATTTCAGTTTTGCTTATTCTAGTTTTCAAGGAGTCCATTACTTGGGTAAAGTTTACCACTTTTCCTTCTAAGCAATTTAGTTGCCTACAAATTTTTTTCTGTTAGTGCTTTTATGTCATTAAAAAAAATCTCACTTCATTTCTTTTAGGTAGTCATATAGTCCTTGTGGAAAAAACATTTTTCCTTTGAATCTGCTTGCAGTTGTTATGAAGTTATTCACTCCTTTTGGGGGAATCTCTAGATCTACAATAACTTTTGATGCTGGTTGGTATTTATTTTTACTTATTTATGTTTCACCTTAGTTTTTGTTCCAGAGCCAGGCTCTGACCCATGCTGTACTTTTTGATCAGCTGGTCAACACTGCTCATTTTTCCCTGGGTCCCTTACTTTCTGATACTGACCTCTAGTTTCAGAGGTTAGATCTTCCTAGATCTCTGAGGTTGATAACACTGCATCCTCAGGTTCCTCTGTGTCATCTCAAGATTGAGTGCTAGAGACCTTAGAGTCCCTGGTATCTGGGCAGTCCCAGTCTCTGCTTTGCTTCCTTCATTGGTCACTGCCGCTCCCAAGGGGCTTCATGGTTCAACTCCTTTCTCTCCCTTGATATTTCCTTCCCACCCTAGGGCTTTCCTATTTCACTCGAGTGATCATACTTTCTTAGGGAGTTGGCTGCTTTCTAGCTCTCTGAACACAGGAACTCTGTCTTTGCTTGTGCTTTCTTGATGCCTCCCATTCCTATTTTCCATAGAATTTTGGATGACTTTTTGTTCTGCAGTGGAAGAAATTATAGAGATTTTTCATTGGATTTTTTTTTTTTAATAATTATTTAGGCTGGTGTGGATTCCAGATTTTTGCTGCACTAAGTGTATATTAGTGCTGGGTGGTCTGCCTCCCATTCAAACAACCATTTTGTGCAAAAGTTCCTATTTCCTTTTTTTTTTTTTTTTTAACCCTTAACTTCTGTGTATTGGTTTCTAGGTGGAAGAGTGGTAAGGGTGGGCAATAGGGGTCAAGTGACTTGCCCAGGGTTTCACAGTTGGGAAGTATCTGAGGCCAGATTTGAATCTAGGACCTCCCTTATCTAGGCCTGACTCTCAATTCACTGAGCTACCCAGCTGCCCCAAAAGTTCCTATTTCTGTATTAAAAAAAAAAATTAAAAAAAAATTGCATTCTTAAACTGTAAATGTTGCATCAATACACCTTTTGAGGAGCATAACTTTTGAAAGAGTTAATTCATATATTTGCCTGAAAGGCACTATACCAAGTACAAAGTCATACACTTGTGATAATGTCTCCATATATAAACATACTACAGAGACATATTTATATATAAAATATTTCTCTGCCCTTAAATAAAGTTCTATACTTGTATTGGCGAACCTATGGCACACATGCTAGAAGGGGCTGCTCCCTTCCCAATCTCCACATGTGCCCGAGGACATTTCTCTCATCACCTGCCCCTCTGCCCAGCAGCCCAATGGGAGTGCTTCCTTCCTTCCCTGTCTGGGTTAGGTTTGGGGCTTATATGTGGCATGAGGGTTGAGGTTTGGGCACTCAATTTCTAAAAGGCTGCCATCACTGGTCTATGCCATCCATGTATTTTTTTTAAGGGAGGAGAGAAGAGGGAAAGGTACCTTACCAGGGGTAAAACCACCTGTCATCCATGTGTTTTCTTTTTTCTTTTTTTTTATTCAAAGATATTTTATCTTCCCAATTTCATGTAATAAGAATTTTCAACACAATGAAAAATTTTCCAAAATTATAAGATCCAAATTGTTTCTCTCCTTTCCTTCCCCCTCTTAGAGCTGTTAGCAATTTGATCTGGATTATGCATGTATTATCCATCTATGTATTTTCAACAAGCCTCTCTATGGAATGACCTCTTTGTTGTAAGGTACTGAATGATACAGAAACAGATTATACATGGAATTCCATGTAAAGGGCTTACATTCTTTTTTTTTTTTTTTTTTAACCCTTGTACTTCGGTGTATTGTCTCATAGGTGGAAGATTGGTAAGGGTGGGCAATGGGGGTCAAGTGACTTGCCCAGGGTCACACAGCTGGGAAGTGGCTAAGGCTGGGTTGATCCTAGGACCTCCTGTCTCTAGGCCTGACTCTCACTCCACTGAGCTACCCAGCTGCCCCAGGACTTACATTCTAAAGGGGGATAAACAAACAAATATTTATAATACGAAAAAGAGTCAGTTATGTGTGAACAAGAAGTTCAGGTACTATACCATGAGAAATTTGAGGAGGAAGAGATCATTTTCATTTGGAGGGAGGTCAATTCTTTTTTTTTTTTTTTTAGATCTCTTCCACAAAGTGACTAATATAGAAAAATGTTTTACATGACTGCACATGTAAAATCCATATCAGATTGCTTACCATCTCAGGGAAGGAAGAAAATATATAAAAATATAAAAAAAAAAAGGAAAGGAGAGAGAAAACTTGCAACTTAAAATTTTTATTTAAAATGTTTAAAATTGTTTTTATTTTTTGATAAAACTCTTCTGTCTTACAATCAATACTGTGTATTGGTTTCAAGGCAGAAGAGAATGAAGGACTAGACAATGGGAATTAGTGAATTGTCAAGGATCTCACAGGTAGGGAGTGTCTGAGGTCATATTCGAACCCAAGATCTCCAACCTGTAGGCCTGCTTCTCAATCTAGTGAGCCACCTAGCTGCTTTAAAATTTATTTTACATATAATTGGGGAAAAATTAAAATATTTAAAAATTATGTGAGATAGAAAAAAGAAAAGACTAGTGAATGAGCCATGAATTGGAATCAGAAATCCTTGATTCAGGTATCAGCTTCTTAGCATACTAGCTAAGGCAAGTCAGTTTACCTGTGTTGGTCTTAGTTTCCTCACCTGTAATAAAGAAATTTGGAATTAATGATCTTTGAAGTCCTTTATTGTTGTCAGTCCTATATAGTTTACTGTTTTTCAGGTTCATGCTCTAGAATTTGATGACTTATGTGGTAACAAGAGTGTATTCCAGATGAGGGAAATATTAAGAATGAAGACAGTCATGTATCAACTTGGTTTAGAACCTAACATTTTTCAGTGGTGTGATGACCAAATTCCTAAGCAGTAAAGCGAAGTCAGCTATGTGAATAGAAGCACTTCAAACAGAAATAATGTGGTGGATTTTGATACTTTGATGCATCTAAGCTTTTAACAGGAGACATCATGGTGAAGTGCAGTGGCTTTACATTCACATAGAAATGAGTGCCTGTAAACTGTACGTAAGGATTCCTGCAAGCTACATATTTACTTAGCAATCCAGACATATTTAGATACTTCTTTTCTCCTCTTACCTTCTGTCTTAGTATCAGTTCTAAGGCAGAAGAGGGACAAGGGCAATAGGGGTTAAATGACCTATCCAGGGACGCACAGCTGGGAAGTGGCTGAGACCAGATTTGAACCCAGGTTCTTTTGATGCCTGGTGCTCTATCCACTGTGTTAGCTAGCTGCCCTTATATATTTCTTTTTTTTCATTATTACATCAAGACATTAAAATTAGATAGGAACTACATTTTAATCTGGTTCAAGCCATACCCGGGAGTGTGGTAGGCATCATTCATCTATGGGATGCATATTTGACACCTTTGGGATAGTGGATAGAGAGCTGGCCTTGAAACCAAAAAATCCTGCCTTCAAGTTCTGTTTCTGACACAGTGGCCAAGTGACTCTGGGTAAGTAACTTAAACTATTAGTGCCCTAGACCTTAAGTTACTGAGAAGGTACTGATCTGCTTTGGTAAGAAGAGTTTCCTCTGCTGGGAATTTTCTGTGTCAGTGAGGTCATTGGTCTACCCCTCTCCCTTCATGCCCTCTCCCTTCCCTGCCATTCCCCCCCCCCCCCCCCCCATCAGATAATATGCTGCCTTCTTATTCTGAAAAACCCCTAACCTTTCTATAAATCCCACTACATAACTCTTCCACCTTTTTCAGTCATAAATGTTCTTGATAATGTCTTTCATACTACTTTTTATGCATTAATCATTGTTGGTAACATGTTCTAACCTGTTTACAACAGCCATTTGTCTTTTGCCCTTTAGATCACCTACAATTATAAGTCTAATGAGAGCATAATGCTCTATGATATGTTATTAACTAATTAAAACTGATCCTTAATACAAAGAGTAATGAGATAAGAAGATAGTTCATTTGTATTCTAGAAAGGATTTTATCTACCATCTTACATATCATACTATTTCCCACACTTGATTGTGTCCAAAATACATAGGTGAAAATTCAATATGTGATTATTGTTTCTCCTTTTAGGCAACACCTCTCCAGATCAGAAGGAACCAACACCTTTCATCATTGAATGGATTCCAGATATTTTGCCTCAGTCCAAGATTGGTGAGCTGAGAATCAAGTTTGAATATGGCCACCATCGGAATGGACATACAGCTGAATACCAGGAGCAACGGCCCCCATTAGACCAGACCTTAGAGTTGACGCCTTTGACTACCATCACTTTTCCATGAAGCAAAAGAACCTTTTGCTGCTGAGTTTGCACATCCCCACTCCTTGGCAATTTCAGATACTCCTTAGGCACTTAGACATTGACAGTTTTCTTAGCAAACTGCTTTTTTATAGGATGCTGTTTTCCAAAGCATCCAAGTGGGTTATGTTGATGAAAAATCTTATTGTAAATAGCATGTTTTGGTGCTGCTCTGTGTGCTCTTTAGATGAATTGTGCTGTATTTCTGCTGGGGTTTAAGTGTGGGGAGGAGAAACCTTCCCTTATCTGGCCATTTCCTTTAGAACTTATTTCTATCTTTTTTCTAGCACTCTTAAATCAGTTAGCTAAAACTCAAATCTTACAGAGAGTGTTAGAAAGATAATGCCCTAGTTAGGACAAATGTATTATCATTTGGAGCATCCTGGCATGGCTCCGGTTATGCTTCTTGTTATTTTCTTAAAATAAAGCACATTGTCACTCCTTTTCAAGATGACATTTCATGTTGATCTGCTTACAAATAAGAAACCTTCCCTTGGATTGAGCTGATAGTGAAATTGGGTAAAGAAACATAGGTGTTAGGATTTCTAACCAATACTTATAAAACTCTTCATGCCCTTAATATTGGATTTATTTTTTTTCTCTGTACTCCCAGAATGCTATTAGCCAGTAAAATCAATTCTTGTCTCTGAATTTGTCACTTAATATTATATCGAGCGCCTACTACATATTCAGCAATTTATCAAATACTAGAGGAGAGATAATAATGTAGGAGAAAGAGAACATGCAAAAGCCATGGTCCTTGCCCACACCAAACTTAGAGACTTGTTGGGGAGATGAAACTAGTACATATCAAGTGATAGCATACAAGAATAATCTATACTTTAGTTTTTCCTACCAATGTCAATGAGAGGTGGAATAGTAACAGAAAGCTTCAAGGAAGAGGTAGGACTTTTTGATTGAAGAATGTATGGGGTTTGGATAGTTAGAGATGGGAAAATATTTCAGATGTGTAAAATAATAGAATGAAGTCATGGTTTATTCATAAGGCCAGCGAGGTTATGTGTTAGGAAGAAGTAGGAATGTTTAGAGAAGATATGGTTGGATTTTAGAGGGATTTGAACAACAGACAATTGGCTGTTGAAGAATTTTGGGTAGAGAGTTATAATGAAAGCAATACTAATGGAGATGCACATGGTAGGATTCCCAATAGATTGAAGATAGGCAACTTTGGAGTCTTCATGTAGTTGAGGAGTAACTGTGGAGTTGGAGGCCTTGGGATTGAATTCTGATTCTGCTACTTAATATTTGTGTGACCTTGTGCAAATCATTTATCCTTTTGACCTCAAGATCCTCCATACAATTAGAGGGTTACATGAGTTATACATAAAGTCTCTTCTTTAAATTTTCCAAGATTTACTTATAAGATTAACTTCTCAGAGGGCACTGATTGGATTCTAGTCCCAATGACAATACATTAGTTTTGTTCTTTATCTGTATATCTCATCTATTCTTTAAGGTGGGGTGGAGTAGAGGTGTAGCTAGAAGAAGAGCAGTTTTAAAACGTCCGGTATGGAGGGGAGAGTAATCTTTCCCTTTTTCTCCTTTAAAAGAAAAAGACATTGACTCTGATAACAGCCAGGCTAACCCAACTGTATCCTCTGGGTGTTCTGGCAAACCTTGCTGTTTTGGTCATATGAAGTAGTACTGGAAGTTGTGTCAAAGCACTTAGCAATCAACTGGATGTTGGTTTTATGGTCTGAAGAATGTCAAGTTCGGGTTTGTATGATGGGACACCCCTGACTGGAGAGGTTTGAGAGCTTTTTTGATGGAGTAGCAAGACCTTTGAGAGGATCTGTAGTGACCTGAAGTTGCAAACTGGCAGATCTAATAACTTTGACAGGCTTTTGGAAGAATCTACTAGTAGTGGATGGTAAGCCAAGATCTATTAAGATGAAGCAGTCCTAATGGAACTATTAAGAAAAGAGCTAATAAACCCATTTGAGCAGTGTGAGTTTGTCCAATTTAAGGTAGGCATGTTGTTTTTGGCCCAGTAGGGGCTCTGGCTAGTGGGGGTCCCTTCTTCCACTAGAGGAAGGATCTTGAGCCTTTTGCCCCTATATCTGAACTAAAAACTAAAAAAGTTCACCTCATGTAGGTGGGGCTTTTATATTAACTGGCCCCCTTCACAGTAAGAAAGGTTATTTGTGGGGCAGCTGTACTTATAATGTGGGCAGCTAGAGGACATAGGATATAGGATAAGCTCGTGTACCACAAGGACCATAAAGGGATGGGGAAGGACTCCATAGTGATGGGGTCATTTTCAGAATTTCCCCTTACGTGAGGATCTCCCAGTTAGCTAACTGTTTTGCCACTCATGCTGAATGAAGCTCACTTGACACAGGACCATAATTGAATTGCCTTGGTTATTCTAAGAATCAAGAGGTCCTGAGCCAACCTTGAAATACTTAGAGTAGCTACTGGTTTTGTCCCCATAACAAAAGTAAACCATGATTTTGGTATCAACTTCAAGTCAGAGTTCATCCAGCCTTCTTTACCTACTAAGTCTTTGTACTGTCCATGAAGAATAATAGAAGATTCTACATTGAAGCTATTGGGCCCTCATTGCAATCACCAATAGACTAGAATCCTCTTGTCATCGAACACAACCTTGTTACTCAAAAGGTCAGTCTGTGATATTTAAACCTGGTCCATAGTCATGTGATCCTAGAACTGGAAAGTATATTGTCCATTTAGTCCAACCCAAATATCAGCAAGAATCACCTCTACAACACAGCCAAATGATCCTATAGTCCTTGTGTGAAGCTATACAGGTAGGTAGAACCCATTTCTCTCTAATGGAATATGACCATTCTGGAGAAAAGCAGATAGTGCCTATTTTACTTTTTGAAGCCTTCACTATTGAGAAGTATGGAGGCTATCCATTCCACTTTTGAGAAGTCCTCAAAGATGAGAAATGTGGATGGCACCAATTTCTCAGTGTCCCATGTTGAGAATTGTAGATAACAATTCATTCCACTTTTGTATGACTTATAGTTGACAAGTATGGATGATAGCCTATTCCACTTTAGAGTGGTCCTCACAGTTAAGAAATTTGGATGGTGCTCATTTCACTTTTGGCAAGTCTTCACCTTTGAGAACTGTTGATTGGCAGCCCATTCCCCTTTTAGGAAGTTCCCACCATTGACAAATATGGATGGTAGCCCATTCTACTTTTTTTGTGGCTTTCTCTTTTGAGAAGTTTGAATGGTAGCTCATTTCTTCTGAGTAGTCCTCACTGTTGAGAAATAGGTATGGCAGAACACTTCACTTTTAGGTTACTCTCACTGTTTAGAACTTCCCTTTTGGGAAGTCCTCACCATTAAGAACTGTGGATAGCATCCCATTCCACTTTTCAGAAGTCCTCAGCTTTACAAAGTGGGATGCCAGCCCATTCCATTTTTGAGAAGTCTCCACTGTTGAGAATTATGAATTGTGCCTTTTTGGAGGTCCTCAGTTTTCAGTAATGTAAATGGCAGCCCATTCAACTTTTTGGAAGTTCTCACTGTTGAGAAGATAAATGGTTCTCATTCCACTTTGGGATGACTCTCAGTGTTGACAAGTGTGGATTGTGGTCCATTCCACTTTTGAGTGGTCCTCACTTTGAAGAAGTGTGAATGGCAGCCCATTCCCCATTTTGGAAGTCTTCACTGTTGAGAAGTGTAGATGGCATCCCTTTCCACTTCCTAGTGGCTCTTACTGGTGAGGAGCCTGGATGGCAACCCACTTCACATTGGGGAAGTCTTTACTGTAGAGAAGTATGAATTGCACCTCATTCCACTTTTGGTAGATCCTCATTATTGAGTAGTGTGGATTGAAGGCAATTTGGGTGGTGCCAATCCACTTCTGGGAAGTCCTCACTGTTGAGAATATTAGATGACAATTCATTCCCCTTTTGGGAGTTCCTCACAATTTAGAAGTGTGAATAGCAGCTCATTCCACTTTTGCCACATCTTCACTGTTGAGAAGTATAGATTGTTGTACTCATTCCACTGCAAGGACACCTCTTCATCACATCCCCAAATCTGACAGTCATTTTGAATGAGTCAAATGGACACCAGAACAGTGTTTTTACTGTTAAGTTTCTTGCCACCAGGATGATTGATTTTCTTTTTATTTTTCTAACATATCTTCTGTCTTTGAATCAATACATGTACCAACCAGTTCAAAGGTAAAAGAGTGGTAAGAGGCAATTGGGGTTAAGTGACTTATCCAGTCACACAGCTAGGAAGTATCTGAGGCAGATTTGAACCCAGGACCTCTTGTCTCCAGGCCTGGATCTCTATTCACTGAGCCACCAAGCCGGCCTAGGATGACTGATTTTCATTAGCTTTGAAGAATTGTGTTTTGCTGGCTCAATTCAACATCTCAACTTAGATGAATGAGGAAATTGATGCTCCAGAGGTTGTGACTTTACCATGGTCACACAATTCCTATCTGTGATCCATAGTCAGACAAGTGATATTTCAGTCTCCTCACTTCAGGTCCTGGATTCTATCCAGGAAGTCATCTCATTAACCACTTGAAGAAATGGCAAGAAAATCATTGTAACACTTTATTATAGAAAATATTATGGGGGAAAGTAAGGAGAAGTTGCTCTTATAAGGAGTCTTACCTGTATGAAGAAAGACTTGCTGTGGAATAATATTCTAGAGCTCTGGAATAATAGTACTAATTAATTTATTTAGTGCTTGGGAATAAAAAAAAATGTTAGCTAGCATTTATATCATGCTTTAAAGTTTTCAAAGCATTTTACATTATCCCATTTTATCCTCACAATAACCTGGGGAGGTAGGTATTATCCTGGTTTTACCATGAAGAAACTGAGGCAAGCTGAAGTTAAATGACTTGCCCAGGGTTGTACAATAAGTACTTGAAGTCGTATTTTAATGCAGTTCTTCCTGGAGACTCCAGGCCCTATCCACTGCACCACCCAGGCGAGCAATCTGCTAATGTCTCCTGTATGTCTATGCTAAGCACTTTGAAGGTAATGACAGAAAATAAAATAATCTCTACCCTCAAGGAACTTCCATTCTATACATGATTGGTGTTATATTTTGTTTCCCCTCTGAGTTTCAGTTTATCTTTAGTATAAGAAGTTCTCCCAAGAGCTCTGAGGCCCAGAAGAGGCTGAGAGGAAGTCACTGAAATGAGAAAAAGTTTTTTGAATGCCTCAAAGCTAATTTAAGAGTTTCCCTTTTTCATCTGGGTTAGCTAACTGGAATCAGTTACAGAATGTCCATGATTCCTGCTTTCTCCACAAGATACTTCCCTTATACCTCATCAGGGTTTTTCCCTGCAAACAATCTCCCTACGAGGGTCCTCTGGAGAGAAACCATTTTCTTTCTAATTTCCCTGTGGAGATGTCATCTGAGACATTCTACACATGTCCTAGACTCTTACATCATCTTATCTTCCTCATTTTATAGATGGGGAAACTGAGGCCCAGAGAGTTTAAGTGACTTACCACGGTCATGCTGGCAATAAATAGTAGAATCAACATTTGAATTCAGGATTACTGACTTCAAATCCATTCTTTTCACCACTAATGCCTCAGTCAGAATCCAAAGGAATGTGACACAAGTCTCCTACTCTTGCCCTTTAGAGGCTATCCTTGAATAGTTGGGATCAAGGTTCTGAGAATAGAAGAAAAGTTGATCAAATAGTCAATCGCAAGAGGATTGTGAATGCAGTGGGGTTTGTTTTGAGGCTGGGTCTGTCTTCCAGTGTGGAAGTACAGTGGCCACTCCTAGGTCCTTTTTTTTTTTTTTTTTTTAAATTAACAGATGAATCTTTCAGTGTTTAGAGAACAGAAAACACTAATGCTTTGATTTTTACAGGTGGAGAAAATCAGGCTTAGAGAGGGGAAATGACTTGCCCAAGAAAATTGGGCAAAGGAAAACTCATTTATTTTCTATTGATTCTCTATCTATACTAACATGTGGTTATGTTGTCTCTACCAACAGAATATAAGCTTTTTTTAAAAAAAATTTTTTTAAACTCTTAACTTCTGTGTATTGGCTCCTTGGTGGAAGAGTGGTAAGGGTGGGCAATGGGGGTCAAGTGACTTGCCCAGGGTCACACAGCTGGGAAGTGTCTGAGGCCAGATTTGCACTGAGCTACCCAGTTGCCCTATAAGCTTCTTGACAGAAGGATTATTTTGAGTAGCTGGAATTAAAAATCAGGTCATCTTGATGATAATCCATTGCTTTTCTTATTACATCCACCTTGCTTCTCAGACCAAAGAGTGCTGGGAAGATTTTCTGACTTGAATTGGTCCCAAGGATTTATTGGGGAAGACTGGAAATTCAGCTCCAAGAAAGGAGAGGCAGGACTTCCCCAAAGACTCATTGTCTGTCTTCCTTGAGAGGAAACTTAGAACTTCCTTCTATCTGTTAGACCACAGGTTTTACTGTTACACACTTTATTTATGATTCCGCGTTCAAGTTCTACCCAGAATCAAAACAGAAGCGCATTTTATCCAGCCCTACTGTGGGAATGTAGGGACTATCCAGTGACATCCAAGCATTTTTTATTTTTTGGTTTTGTTTTGAAAAAACTGAGCAAAACTGAAGAGTTTTGAAGTAGGTTTTGTGGGGTGAAGTATAGAAGTGTGTGTGTGTATGTGTGTGTGTTTTCTGACTTGGAGAAGAGCTGAGGAAGTACTTTCCCTGATATCTTGTAAGTTGCAGTTGACTTTAGAGGGGATTGCTCATTTTTAGTTTTTCTTAAAAGAAAAATTCTCCCCCCCCCCCCCCCCCCCGTCTCTCTGTCTGTCTCTCCCTCTCTCCTTCCCTTCCTCTCTCTTTCTTTCTCTCTCCTTCTCTCTTTCTCTCCCTCTCTCCCTCTCCCTTTCCCTTCCTTCCTCTCTGTCTCCCCCTCTCTCCCTCTCCATCTCCCTCTCTCATCATTTCCCAGTAATGGACTTTCTACCCTAAAACTAGCAATTTGTTTCAATGGCCATGAAGGCAGACACTAAAGATGCCAAGAACATCCACCGTATTCCTAGGCCATGGCCAGCTGTCTTGATTTTCGCCTTGCCACTCGACTTGGATGATGACTTTATGCAACTCTCCCTCATATCCAATTCACAAGCAAATCAAGACATTATTACCCAGTGATGCCATTGGTCCTTTTCAAAAATAGTCAGACAACAGTTGTAGATATTTAGAAATACACCTATTTACAAATGTAATGATTGTGTCCCCCCATAAGAAGGTGAGCCTCTTGCCAGGAAAGAATGTTTCATTTTTGTGTGTGTATCCGTAGGGTCTAGCGCAGTGCCTGCCCATAGATTGTCTTGTTGATTGGTTGAGTCAAGTCTCATGATGAGCCATTAGTCAGCCAATAATCTCGTTAAGCCGGCTGTCCCCCATCCCTGACACGTGCCACCTTTATAGGACCAGCTCCTTTCTATACTAATCTCCTAGCTCTGGGCAGAGCTTAATAAGAGCAAGCCCTTATTAAGCACCCACTATGAGCTAGGCAGGCACTATGCTCAGTCCTTCACAATTATTATCTCACTTGGTTCTCACAACAACACTAGGAAGTAGGTGTTATCATCACCGTTTTACAGTTGAGGAAACTGCGGCAGAGTTAAGTGACTTGCCCAGGGCCACCCAGCTAGTAAATATCAGAGGCCAGATTTGACTCCAGATCTGCCCAGTCCATCGAGCTGCCTCCTTGAGACTTCTGACAACTGTGGCCTCGTGGGTCATCTCTCCCTCTGATAGTGGGCAGACGATTGGCGATGCCACGAGAGCAGGTGCTTGTATGGATAGCACTCGCACCCGAGGCTGGCATCAGAGCTTCTTTTAAGTCTCAGCTCATGCCATGCGCTTGCAGGAGGTCCTTCTCGGGCTCCCTGGTGTTCTCTTCCCCCTACATTTTCACATATAAATGCTATTTAGGGGCTGCCTCCACGGTAAGTAAGTCAGTTTCTTGCGGGGAGGGAATGGTTATGGGTTCAGGCTTTGCGTCCCCACCCTCTAGAGCAGGGGTTCTCAATCTTTTTGGGGGGGGATCGGGGACCCATTTGGTAGTTTGGTGAAGCCTTTGGACTCTTTCTCAAGTCCATAAGTGCACACTGCGTGCTGGGAATAGAAATAAAAGTGTGAAACATCCTCCTGCGGGGTGAGAGCGCATAAAAGGAAGCTGAATAGTTGGGGAGCGGAAGGAGAAGATGTCCCCCAGGAAGAGAGTTAGAAGAAGAAAGTTATGGCTGGCCTGGGCACTTTCATAAAAATGAAGGTTCTTTTTTTAAAATTTATTTTATTTTATTTTCATTTTTAAAAATTTATTTTATTATTATTTTATTATTTTTTTTATTAGAAAATGAAGGTTCTAAGGAAAACACCAAACCAACAAACTAACAGAAGGTTGGCTGCCAATGCGTGGTGGGCAAAGTCCAGAGGGCCAGGAGTGAAGCCAGGAGAGATGGAAGACGTTCCCACAGCAATGCTTTTAAACTACAGTTCAGTCATTTTCAGTTGTGACGGACACTTTGGGGATATTAGATGTGGTTTGTCATTTCCTTCTCCAGCTCATTTTACAGATGAGGGAACCAAGTAAAACTAAGGAAAATGTTAGTAAGTGAATTGTCCAGGGTCATACAGCAAGAAAGTACTTGAGGTCAGATCCAAGCCCAGGACCTCCTGCCTCCAGACCTATTCACTGAACTCCCTAGTTGCCCATAGCAATTGCTTTTTAAAGGAATGATGACGGGAAAAACTAACCATTCAATGAAGGGAGGACAGGCGAAGGCCAGTATAGAGCTTAAGTTATCAAAATGAAGTTTCCTGGAGTTTCTTTTTCTTTGAAGCCAATAGAGGTATCAGAAGGTCCATCCAGAGACGGGTCAGGACTTCTGGGGTTCATTTGGGTCTTCTAAGGAATATCAGCATGTTTTTACTCACAAGGGAAGGATACCACTGGCGGTTACAAAATCCTATGTGGTGGCCGTGTTCTTGCATGCCTTTGAGCAGACTCTGTGGAGTATATCATGGCGGTCACAGTTTAGTTGGCCCTAAGATAGCCGCCCAGTGTGCCTTTGTACAGAAAGGCATTTAAAAGAGGCAGATAGATGGCTCAGTGGGCAGAGCAATGGGCCTCGCGTCAGGAAGGCTGGAGTTCAAGTCTGGTCTCAGACACATCCTAGCTGGGTGACCCTGGGCAAGTCATTTAATGTTTGTCTTGCTCAGTTTTCTCAACTGTAAAGTAAAATAGCACCTACTTCCCAGGGTTGTTGTGAGGATCAAATGAGATAATAATAAGTGTCTAACACAGTGTTGTCATTCATCATTTCAGGAGTGTGATTCTTTTGGGTTTTCTTGGCAAAGATAACATTTCCTGCTCCAGCTCATTTTACAGATGAGGAAACTGAGGCAAACAGGTTAAGTGATTTGCCCAGAGTCA
>NC_058131.1:179420612-179433340 GCF_016433145.1 Gracilinanus agilis | reverse complement strand
TTTTCTTTCTTTCTTTCTTTCTTTCTTTCTTTCTTTCTTTCTTTCTTTCTTTCTTTCTTTCTTTCTCCTATACCTTCCGTTTTAGAATCAATACTGTCTATTGATTCTAAGGCAGAAGAGTGGTGAGGGCTGAGCAATGAGGATTAAGTGATTTGTCCAGTTAGGAAGTGTCTGAGGTCACATTTGAACCCAGAAACTTCTGCCTCTAGGCCTGGCTCTCAATCCACTGAGCCACCCAGATGTCCCCCCCCCTTAATTTCTTAATGAAGTTATTCCTCTCTACATTTGCTGGGGACTTCATCCCCCAGGATGTTGGGGGTCCTATAGTTTTTTCCTGTGCACTTGGCAATTAGCCAAGCATGCTTTTGTGAGAGTGGGGTTGCCTGGGCTGATTTCTTGCTTGGGATACCGGCTAACTGGCAACATAAACCCTAGAAGACAACACGTTGCTTTTTGCATGTCATCCAAAATTTATTCCTCTCTTCTTAAATTCTTTTCCCTCTTCCATTTATCAAATAATTGCTTACTATGCATTTTCCCTGGCCTTCCTCTGCTTAAATTTGGTTTCTTTCAAGAGTGTGTATAGTGGAAATGTGTGGCCTTTAGCCCAAGGACGGCAGCATAGTGGAACGGTGGGGAAGGAGGAAGCAGGTGCGGCTTTGGGGCTGAGGGGCACATCACTGCTTCCGTCTGGACTCCAATAGGGCACTATCTCTAAGTGGTGGGGAGCAATGACCTTTTCTGGGGTTTGATCCTCCCCATGATGCTTCTATCATAGAAGGAGTGAGCACCAGGGAGGAGAGAGAGAAGCAGGGCATCCAACACAGTAAGTCAGCATAGTTATGGTGATGTGAGACCCCGGGGGATCCCTCCTTGCCTTATGTGCCTTTGTCCTCTGCCCACAAAGAAAAGAAATCAATGTGGTGTCTGGAAAATGTGAACCTTAATCTCTCTTCCATCATAGGTTGGGAACCCCCAAGTAACTTAGAGACAGGAGATGATTGTGTCAGCATCCAGCACAGCCAACGGAGCAGCAGGGAACTATGGATTTTGGCCAACAAAACAATGCAACCAATGACCTTGTAAGGTCTTCCATTCTACTCATCGTGCATGTGACAGTCACTTGTTACATTCTACATTTCTATATTTTGTTTGGTTCTGTTTCCTCTAATAGTCTTGGTCTATCTGTATCGTCGTTTAAGCGATTTTTCAGTCTTATCTGACTCTTTGTGACCCCATTTGGGATTTTCTTGGCAAAGATACTGGAGTGGTTTGCCAGTTCTTTTCCAGCTCATTTCATAGATGAGGAAACTGAAGCAAATAAGTTTAAATGACTTGTCCAGGGTCTCACAGCAAGAAAGTGTTTGATCTGAACACAAGAAGATGAGTCTTCCTGATTTTAGTCCTGACACTTTCTCCACTGTACCACCTTGTATCTTTTTTTTTTTTTTTTTTTTTTTTGGTGATAAGTTCATTTGGGTGGTTGTTAGGGATGTTAGCATAGTGACCAAGATCATCCACCCAGCCTTGGTGGCACACTCCCTTCTTTCAATCCATCTTCCTGTCTAATGGTATTGCCTCCCCTCTTATCCCACATAGGGGAGGGAGAAATCACTTCCATTGGGCTGCTGGGTGGATGAGATGAGGACTATCCTCAGCAAGTGTAGAAAGGAGGAGGGGAGTGATCCATGCACTCAGCTCCCCTCCAGCTCTGCTGCCTGTGTGCTCCCATTGGCTGCTGGGCAGAGGGGAGAGGATGTGAAAAAAATGTCATCAGGCATGGTGGAGAGGGGGAGGGGAGCAGTGAGTCCCTCTGCCTTTCTAGTAACCAACTCTGGGGGAGGGTTGGCCGAGTGCTCACAGAGAGCACTCTGCATGCCATCTTTGGCACCTGTGCCATAGGTTCACCATCACTGAGATAGCGTGTCTTATTTGTGGAACATTAAGGAGTCCACATTCAGTAGATTGAAGAGTAAGATGTAAGAAGTCTGTAACAGTAGAAGGAGGCTAGGATATAAAAGGCCAAATGAAGGATTTTGTATTTGATCCTGGAGGCAATAAACTCATCCACTGGAGTTTAATGAGAAAAGGGGCATGACATAGTTGGACCTGCACTTTAGGAAAATCACTTTGATGACTGATGGGGGGATAATTTTGAGTGGGGAGAGACTTGAGGCAGACAGACCCACCAGCAGATAGGTGGCACAGTGGATAGAGTACTGGGACTGCAGTCAGAAGACTCAGCCTCAGATACATACTAGCTGTGTGATCCTGGGCAAGTCATTTAATCCTGTTTGCCTCAAAAAAAAATTTTTTTTAACTATCTTGGGGGAAAGAGGTGTCTCAGAGAAGTAACAGGACTATTGTTTGACTTAGATGGCAAAGAGGACAACTGATGACAGAGAGAAGGTAAAGCTGCTTAATTTTCATTTAGCTTGTTTCTTCTGTCAAGGAGGATGACCTTTGTTCTGAAAAGGCCAGGACAAAAGTGATTAGGATAAGTAATAATAATAGCTAACATTTCTATTGAGCTTTGAGACTGGCAAAGCACTTTATAAATATCATCTCATTTTTTTATCCTTACAACGGCACTGGGAGGTAAGTGTTATTATTATCTCCATTTTACAGATAAGTAAACTAAGTAAGACTAGGGGTAAATGATTTGCCCAGGGTCACAAAGTTAGTATGTGCCTGATGTTGGATTTGAACTCAGATCTTCCTGACTTCAAAGCAAGCACTCTCATCCCTTGTGCCTCCTGGTTGTCTCTGTATGGCTAGACATCAGTTTATCTGAAAAAAGATCTATGGCTTTAAAAAGATTATAAATTGAATATTAATCATCCTTGTGATGTGGCAGCCAAAAAAAAAAAAAAAAAGCTAATGCAATCTTGGGCTGCATTTAGAGAGTCAGACCTTCCAGGAATAAGGAAGTGCTAGTCTTTCTTTCTGTCGCCCCAGCCAGGACGCATCTGGAGGGCTGTGTACAGTTCCACAGTTTAGTGAGGACGTGGATGAACTGGAGTTTTCAGAGAAGAGTAACCAGGATGGCCAAATGCCACGAGTCTGTGCCACAGGAGGGCCGATGGAAGAAACTGAGCCCGTTTGATCCACAGAAGAAAAGAAAGAGGGTGGACAGTTGTTTATCATAATCGTTTCCCAACACGCCATCCCTATCTTCCCTTTGAATCCTCCCCTCTAACAAAAACACTTAAGTAAAACCAAACTATCACAAAAGCGCCTTAGCCCGAGAGCACAGGCAACATTGTGTGCCCCCAGAATCCCAGCTCCTTCCAGAGGGGAGGGAAGCCCATTTGGTCATCTGTTCCCCGGGAGTGAGAGTCAGTCTCTGTAGCTGATCAGAATGTAGCTGCATTTTCGGGTTGTTTGAGTACATGATTGTGGTCATCAAGTGCATTCTTTGGATTCTGCTTTCTTTACTGGGCTTCATTTCATGGAAGTCCCCCCAAGTTCCTCTGAATTTCTCAAGCTCATTGTTAATTATAAGACAATAATGATAAAATCATTCCCTTAGACAAGCTTCAGTTGTGGTTAACTATTCTCAGTTTTATGATGCTTCCTTTCTTGCTGCCATAGAGAGAGCTACTATGAATAAACATTCTGTTTTTTCAATGTTTCTGATAGGGGGCAGCTGGGTAGCTCAGTGGATTGAGAGCCAGGCCTAGAAGCGGGAGGTCCTAAGTTCAAAGCCGGCCTCAGACATTTCCCAGCTGTGTGACCCTGGGCAAGTCACTTGACCCCCATTGCCCACCCTTACCAGTCTTCTGCCTTGGAACCAATAAACATAAGTTAAGGGTTTAAAAAAATGTTTCTGATGCTGGTGGGGAAATCCCTTTAAGTTTCTTTTTACTTCTTAAACTTTATTCAAATATGTTTAAAAAATAGCATTCCCTATATAGGGGTGTAGTTCTGTTGCATTATAGTCAGCATCCCCTCCAAGCCTATATTTAATCAAATAGTCCCTGGAGAAAATTCCATCCAGGGAAGCCCCAAATGCAAGCTATGTCTATACTTGTTTCTAGGGCAATTTCCTTCACTTTTCACTTACCCGTACACATTTTAAAGTTGGAGTTTCTAGGGTGGGGTTGGATGGCTACCTCAAATTTAAGGATAATCTATGGGCGCACACTCCTAAAATTATAACTCAGGAACCCCCACCAGTGAGATCACCTCAGCCAGTAGGCATAACTGTTGCAAAATAAAGGCACTGGATAAAATGACAGAGTAAGAAGAGTAGCTACAAGATATTCTCACATAAACTTGGATGATCTCTTAGCCTTGGTGTTATTTTTGAGCTATATGCAGTTCCGTATCTCTTGTGACCAAGTTTGGCAATTAGAATTTCACAATATTCAGGTTAAGTTAAAAAAATTTAATTTACAAAATTTAAAGTGAGAGATTATAGACAAAATATTCAAACAAACAGTCAAACAAAACTAGATGATGGCCTCCAGTGCACTGAATAGCTACTATATAGAAAGACACATAAAAGGACTATATAGAATAAGAAGGTTCTGTGTGTGTGTGTGTGAGAGAGAGAGAGAGAGACAGATAGAGACAGAGACAGAGAGAGACAGAGACAAAGAGAAAGACAGAGACAGAGACACAGAGAGAGAAGCAGACAGACAGACACACACACACACACACACAGAGAAGAAGAGATAGAGACAGAGAGCAGTTGGCCAGAGGATATAAATACCCTGACAGCCATCTGACAAGGGCCCTTTGGTTTTGGTCCCCTTGGCCTGGAACCCTTGGCCTTGGACACTGATCTCTGATCTTGGAGCATTGACCTGTGGATCTGACCGTGGGTCCTCTGGTTCTCTCTGAATTCCCCCTAAATATTTAGACATCTGAACCATCACTAAATATTTAGGTATCCGGGCCTGGGTGGGAACCAGGAAGAGGGAAGAAGAAGCAGAGGGAGGTAAGGGAGATATTTCCTGACAGCTGTAGGACTGACATGACAACTGGCAATGAGAAGCTGAGAGGGATCATCGATATCTGTATCAACCAGATTGCGTTCTCTGGTTTGGCTGTGGCCAAGCTGAGCCAGAGGAGGTGAAGAACAAGAGCCCAGCATTACTGAAAGAGTCTACAGTCCTGAGGGATTAGTGTCATAGCCATTAGTGACAGGGTCTCCTATCCCCAATCGTTCCTGATCATTCCTTTCCCTTAATAAAATCTATAGATAAAGATTATTAAGTACCTTCCTGAGTAGTTATTACATCACAACCCTTGGGGAGGGAGCAACGCAGTCACATGAAAATGTTATCCAAGGCTGATAGAGCCCAATATTAATAATCAATCCAACCCCAGGTGGGACCGGAAAGGGTTACCCATCACTGACCTTTAGGGATCCTGCCTGGGTGCTGTTATGGAGAGGGGCAGTTATTATAACATCCAGCTGAGGGGCAGGACTCGGGTGTCCCTGCATCAGCTATCAAGGGATCCAAAGCACAGCTTCCCTGATTAATATACCCTATAATAGCTAGAAGAGTAGCTAAAGATACCTTCTTTATAACAGTGGTCAGTGAGAAAGGACACTCCTCCCCCCGGGAGAGGGAATCAGACAGAGATTCTGAAATGAAAGAGCCCAGAGTGTGGCGTCCAGGTATGAGTGGCATCCACGGGGAAGGCATGGAGCCGGAGATGGCATGTGTGCACGTGCGTGAGTGAGTGTGAGTGTGTCTGTGTCTGCATGTGTGTCTGTGTGTGACTGTGTGTATGTGCATGTTTGTGTCTGTGTGTCTATGTGCCTATATGTAGCTGCGTCTGTCTGCATGTGTCTGTATGTGTGTGACTGCATGTGTGTCTGTGTATGTGTGTATGTTGCTGTGTGTCTATGTATGTCGATGTGCCTATATGTATCTATGTCTGTATGCATGTGTCTCTGTGTTTATATGTGCTTATGTGTGCATGTATGTGTGACTGCATGTGTGTCAGTGTATATGACTCTGCATGTGCATGTTTCTGTCTATGTGTGTCTATGTGTCTGTGTATGCATGTGTTCGTGTGTGTTTATGTGTGTCTGTCTGCATGTGTGTGCCTGCATGTGTCTGTGTGTCTGTATCTGTGTCCATGTGTTTCTGTGTTTGTATGTATGCCTGCATGTGTCTGTGTGTTATGTCTGTGTGTATTATGTATGTGGTGTGTGTGTGTATGTGTGGTGTGTGTGTGTGTGTGTGTAGGAAAGGGATTTACAAGCCACACAAAGGGGTTTATATTTTGTCCCAGAGGCAGTAGGGAGCCATTGGTGTTTAACGAGGAGAAGAACGCCGCGGTCATATATGGTTTTATTTGCCATTTGAGCACGTTGGCTATATTGTACGGGCGGTTAAATTCTGCCCCCAAAGGCACTGTGAGTCTCGCCTCACTTCTATGCCGGATGCTCCCTGCAGCCGAGGCCGGCCGGGCACTTCTTTGCGCTTGTTTGCCGGACCTGCCTCATGCAAAAATGGTGCCTCCCGGGGGTTCTTAGCCTTTGTCGGCGTCTGGCGGACGACCTCGATCCTCCGTGTCCGGAAGCTTCGGCGCTGGAAGCCCATCCGCGGAGCTGAGGGAAAGTTCTCTCCAGGGGGTTTGTTACGGCAGCAGCAGCAGCAGCCGCAGCGAGTGAGGGAGCGTTTCACGATCCCGACCTTTAACAATGGGCTCCCGGGGCCGCTCTCTCTTCCCTGGCTTTCTGGGAAGCCACTTTCTCCTATTTGCTCCATTGTTTCTCGTCCGGCTCCTTTGTTTGACCCGAGGACAAGCCTGGCCTCTCGGCACCGGGAGTGCTCACCAAAGCTCGCTCCGCGCTCTCTCCTCTTCGCTCTTGATGCCTTTTCTTGGTGACTCCATCAGCTCCCCTGGGATTAGTGACCCCCTCTTTGTAGATGACCCCCCCCCCGCCCCCATTTGGGTCTTTGGGAGCTCTAGACGGGGGTAGTTGAGTGGTGCAGTGGATAGGATGCTGGGCCTGAGTTCAGATCCATCCTCAGACACGGGCAGTGTGACTGACATTTAGTCTTTTTTTGCCTCAGATCCCTCATCTATAAAAGGGAGATGATACTAGCACCTCCCTGCCTCCCCCGGCTTTTGTGAAGATCAAATGAGATCATATTTGTTAAGGGAAGAAAAAGGCCTTTAGGGGAGTGCCTGGCACGTAGTAGGCTCTATATAAATGCTTATTCTCTTTTTTTCCATCCATTTCCCCCTGAACTCTCATAAACTCAAGCTTCCAGCTGTTGCCTAATCTCCATTTTCTTGGATGGGGAAAAGGAATAAGCATTTATGTGGCACCTACTGTGTGCCACACATTATGCTAAGTGCTTTACAAATATGTTCCATAGATAGTTCAAATTTGGAATTTTTAAATGAGAACTTCTTATCTTTTCCCCTAAACATACCAGTCCTTCAAACTTACCTGTTTCTGTTGTAGGGACTCCCATCCTTCCATTCACCAAAGTTTGTGACACAGAGCCATCCTTGAGCCTGCCTTCTCTTTCCTTCCTTTATATCTAATCAACTGGAAGCAACTAGATGGTACAGAGAATAGAGTGCTGGACCTGGGGGTGGAAAGACCAGAGCTCAAATCTGAACTCAAATACTTGCTAGATATGTGACCCCAAGTAAGTCTTTTAGCCTCTGCCTCAGTTTCTTCATCTATAAAATGGGATTAATAATCGCAGCAAAAAGATAAGGAATGGGTTGGTTAGTATCAGAAAAAAGATACCCTTCCTGGCTTGTTGTGAGGACCAAATGAGAAAATATTTATAAAGCATGTAGCATATAATAGGTGCTTTAGAAAAATATAAGTTATTATTATTCTAATTGTTATTAACTGACAAGTATCATCCATTCTGCCTCCATAGCATCTCTCAACTCCACCCTATCTCTGCATTGATATCACTGCCACCTTTGTTCAGGCTTACCATACCCTTTTCAAATGTATATGTAATTATTTTTTGGTCTATATTATAAATTACAAGTTTATTTATCTATTTTTTTAAATTTAAATTTAAATTTAAGACCTTCTGTCTTAGAATCAGTACTATGCATTGGTTCTAAGACAGAAGAGCGTTAAGGGCTAGGAAATTGGGGTTAAGTGACTTGCCTAGAGTCACATAGCTAGGAAGTGTCTAAGGTCAGATTTGAACCCAAGACCTCCCATCTCTAGACCTGACTCTCAATCCACAGAGCCACCCAGCTGCCCCCCTAAATTGCAAGCTTAAAAGGAAGGCTAATACTTTTTGAAATGTATAAATTATACAATAGTCTCCAATAGTCACCTAAATGAATTCTTGAGTTCTAGCATTTTTCCTCTTCAATTTAGTTTCTGCATAGCTGTGAATATAATCTTCCTAAAGCCCATATCTGACCTCAAGAAGCTTTAGTGGCACCCTGCCTTTACAAGATTATTTCAAAGGGTTACAGATTTAGAACTGGAAGGGACTCCAGAGGCCATTCTTTTCAGCTGCTTCATTTTACAGAGGAGAAAGTTGAGGCCCAGAGAAATGAAGTAATTTTTTCAAGGTCACCCAGGATATAAACGTCAGAGATGTCAGGAGGATCCAGAACTTCTCTCTCACCAGTTCTGACGTGGCCACCTTGAATCAGGCAGAAGATTTGTGACAGTGTGCTTCTTACCTTTCAATTTCTTCGGGTTTTTGAGATCCCTTCCATTCCTTTGTCTATGAAACTCTGTGAGTACGTGTACACTCCTATGCTTACATCCAGCTTGTATGCTGGCCAGTATTTTAAAAACAAAACAACCAAAGAAGGAATGATGAATGTCTTTCAAAACAGCTGCTTGAGGGTGACCAAAGCGAGTTATCTAGGACAGTCCTGCACGGACAGTCTTTGTTTGGGGCCAGGCAGATGCATGGCATTATTGGTGGCTTCGACTTGGCATTGTGAGAAAGTCAGGATATCATTACAATGGACAAATTTCAGTTCTAGGCTCTATTAATGGGATGCCATAAACCCAGGGTATAATTAGCACATTGAGTGTTGTGGGAGTTTGCATTGCTGTAATTACCATTTTCCCCGGCCCTCTTTGAAGACATCCATTTAGGAATCTCTTGCTTTAATATTTCAGTTCCAATCTTAATTGGTGTGAGTGTGCTTGTCATCGCTCCTTCTCTTATGCTATACAGCTTGGGGAGGAATAGCTCTGGGGGTAATTGCATTAGGCATTTTCACAAAAATCACTTGATTCAACCAACGAGGTAAAAGCACGAGACTCAATTCAGCAAACACTTATTTTTTTTTTTAAACCAACTTTGTGATTTTTATGGATGGGCGACAACTTTATATTCCTAGATATCACTAAACTGTGTACAATTAGAAACTCAGCATTAGAGAAGAGCAGACAGTAAAATGAAACAAAGCAGACAAAAGAGATATCAACCTTCATTATTTTCAGCAAACACATATTAAGTGTAGAGTCCTGTGGTAGGCACTGGAGAGATTCAACACAAAAGGAACATATGGTTCCTGTCCTCAAGTCCCAGATCTCTGTCTAGCGGGGAGATCTAGCTCCTACGCTGATAATTAGGATATGAAATTATATGTGACGAATACACGAGAGAAGGGTGAAACCAATGCTAGAGGAAATCCAAGGAGGAAAAAGACATCAATAACTGTGCAGTGTGGTGATTGAGGTATTGGATCTGGAGTCACAGGGACCCAGGTTCAAATCCTACCAGTGATATTCATCAACTATGTAATGATAGGTGAGCTGCGTAGCCTCTGAGTCGCAGTTCATGCATCTGTAAAACAGGAATAATAAGACTTGTGAGGCGGCTTTAACACCTCTGAGTTATATGGATTTAAAGTTGGGTGAGACCTGGAGTGTCTTCCTTCATTTTGCAGATGAGGAAACTGAAGCCCAGAGATTTCAAGTTACTTTCTGACGTCACACAGCTGCTAAGATGTAGACTCAGTCTTTGAACTCAAGTCTTCTGACTTCAGAGTCAGCCCATTTTCCACTACATGCTAAGACTGAATGTAAATGTCTATCGTTGGGATTTAGAAAGGATTGCTTTAGGGTAGCCGCCATTTGCCTAAAAGATGGCTACTTCCCATCTCTAGGCCTGATTGTCAGTCCATTGATCCATTCCGCTGTCCCCTAATCCATTCATTTTTTTACAGCTTGAAGTAGCTTGATGCCCACAAAAAAAAGAAGTGACTTGCTAAGTGTCATATAACAAAGCTAAGGTTCAAGCACCAATCTCTTGATTCCAAATCCAGAGCTTTTCCCACTATTTCACACTCCAGGCAGGGTGAATATATCAGATGAGGACATTCTTAAACACTGGCAAGCATGTATATTAGCTCTGAAAAGCCTAGAAACCATATGGAGATATCCACCCATTTCTGAGGCAGAAACGCCATCCCCACTGTTTAATTACACATAGCTCCCAGGTATTTGGCTGTCTTCCTCTTAGTCATTTGTGGCCCAACTCCTTCCTGAAATCAACAATTTTATGATGAGAAAGTCATTCGATTATGCATCTTTAGATCCCATGCTGTTATTTTTTTTCATTATTCTCTGACATAATTTTTAAAGAGTGACTTGGACAAATCATCCTCTCTGGTCCTTAGTTTTCTCATCTATAAAGTGAGAGAGGAGAATTAGATGATGTTTAAGCTCTCTTCCAAACCTAAATCCAATGATTTTATGATTCAATGGATGGATACATTTGGTTCACCATCCTCAAGAGAAGTCCTGGGTTCAAATCAAGTATCAGACATTTCTTAGCTGTGTGACCCTAGGTAAGACACTTAACTCCCATTTTCCAGCCCTTTACCACTCTTCTGCCTTGGACCCAATACACAGTACTGATTCTAAGACAGAACGTAAAGGACTATGTGTGTAAAGCAAAATGACCAAGCATCCCCAAAAGTGATGTTTCATTGTTGCCTTTGGATATACAATAAAACTAATTCTACCAAAAGAAATAATTGGTATAGTGCCTCTGGGGAGCTTCTCACCTCACAGAGTGTGTCTCCCAGAAGTCCAAGTTTAGGAGATTTTGTGGTTCTCCATTCCTAATACAATAGCTAGTAAACCCCAATGATCTGTTTACCTTTAATCGTCAACCAGAAGGCAAAACTGATTCAAAGCAAAGGCATTTCATGAAGTAGTGTGGTAAGGAAACTAGAAACAAAATATATTCCCCATAAATCTAGGATTCCTTCTTCCACAGCATTAGTAGGAAGAGTAGATATGAAGGACAACTAGGTGATGAGTTCTTTGGCCATGGCCTTCCAAAAGATGTGAACTAAAAATGCAAAATGGTCTTCGGTCCTATGAAGCCCCTTTCCTCTTCTACAGTGACAATAACAAAGTAATGGAAAAGGGGAGAGTTGGTGCCAAGAATCACATTTTTAAAATTCTTTAAACATTAGCTTAGCTCTTTGAATAAGCTTAGCTTAGCTATCTAAATATGAGATTCTGCCCACTAGCTAGTAAGTGGACATCCCATTGGAAAGAACCAAATTGGATTCATCTTGACATTCTTGTTATAAATAAAAGCAGAATACAAAAGAAAATTATGTCTAAATTAAAGGAGGGCCCCTGGTTTTTTTTTTTGTTAGAGAGACAAATAAAGGAGTTGGTAGAATTAGTTTTATTGTATATCCCAAGACAACACGAAACATCACTTTTGGGGATGCTTGCTCATTTTGCTTTGGGATGCTCATGATAAGCCTTTGCAAAGGGCTATCTACAAAGATAATTATAGCTTATGAGTCAACACATGGTTCTGAGGATGAGGAGATATAGGAATTCTATAAAGAAACTAATAAGATCCTCCACTTTAAATCAATATATACTTTGATATTTAGGGACATCAATGGAAAGGGGGTCATAGGAGACAATGGTGAAAAATATATTGGAAAACATGGTTCAGGGATAAAATATGAGAAAGGCTAAAAGTTTGTAGGCAATATGGAATTCCCAGGCTTATTCACTGTGAATATTTTCTTTAAGACTAGAGTCACGGGGCAGCTAGGTAGTACAGTTAGATAGAGAGCTAGACCTGGAAACTGGAGGATCAGGGTTCAAATTTAGCCTTAGACACTTTCTAGCTATCTGGCCTGGGCAAGTCACTTAATCCCAATTGCCTAGCCCTTGCCATTCTTTTGTCTTAGAATGGATACTAAGATAGAAGGTAAGGGAGAAGGATGAGTAGGAGGAAGAGGAGGAGAAGAAAAAGAAGAAGAAGAAGAAGAAGAAGAAGAAGAAGAAGAAGAAGAAGAAGAAGAAGAAGAAGAAGAAGGAGAAGGAGAAGGAGAAGGAGAAGGAGAAGGAGAAGGAGAAGGAGAAGGAGAAGGAGAAGGAGAAGGAGAAGGAGAAGGAGAAGGAGAAGGAGAAGGAGAAGGAGAAGGAGAAGGAGAAGGAGAAGGAGAAGGAGAAGGAGAAGGAGAAGGAGAAGGAGAAGGAGAAGGAGAAGGAGAAGGAGAAGGAGAAGGAGAAGGAGAAGGAGAAGGAGAAGGAGAAGGAGAAGGAGAAGGAGAAGGAGAAGGAGAAGGAGAAGGAGAAGGAGAAGGAGAAGGAGAAGGAGAAGGAGAAGGAGAAGGAGAAGGAGAAGGAGAAGGAGAAGGAGAAGGAGAAGGAGAAGGAGAAGGAGAAGGAGAAGGAGAAGGAGAAGGAGAAGGAGAAGGAGAAGGAGAAGGAGAAGGAGAAGGAGAAGGAGAAGGAGAAGGAGAAGGAGAAGGAG
>NC_058131.1:179384897-179401055 GCF_016433145.1 Gracilinanus agilis | reverse complement strand
CCTCCCCCCTCCCCTCTCTCCGCCCCCCCTTCCCCCTCCCCCCCACGGTTTATGATCCGGTCTCGTCACGGGCCCATGTGGGGCAATGCAGTAAAGCGTCGTGGATGAGAAGCAGCCGAAGTGGTCCGCAAAGAGCCCTACTCCGAGATGCACAGAGACCCGGATTCAAGTTTCTTCCTGTGGCTGTTCAGTTGTTTTCATGACCTCCACTGGGGTTTTCTTGGCAGGGAAACTGGAGCGCTTTGCCATTTTCTTCTTCTGCTTGTTTCACAATTGAGGAACCTGAGACAGAGCCAAGTGACTTGCTCAGGGTCACACAGCCACTCTTACCACGGTACCACCTATTTGCAGGGACTCCTGGAGACCTTAAACAAGTCCCTTTTCCTACCTTAGTGACTTCATTTGTAAAAAATGAGACAATCGGGGGAGATGATTTATTCCTAGGATCTTTTCCCATTTGCCCATCCCTGCAGTCCTTTACCCACTCCAGCTCCTCAGAGAAGCATCCCATGCTCTAAGCCTCCCTTTCCACCCTCCCCAACCACCAGGGAAAAAGTCTGACGAACCCCCTCCTACCAAGCTGTTAATGAGCAGAAACAGTTTCAAACGCCACTTAATTTTCTCCAACAGTGGAGAAAATGAAATGCCGTTAGAAGAATTTCTGACAGTCCACCGCAGGTTGGAGAAGGAAGCATTTGGGGGCTGTGTGTGGACTTGGAATGCTACCTGACCAGCCACAAGATTGAAAAGTCAGATGCTACTGAGTCCCAGTCCTGGGTCACTGGGTAGCCCTGGGGATGGAGAGTCCGGTCTGGAGTCAGGAGGCTCAGGTTGCTTGCCCCCTCCCTCACCCTCCAGTAGAGTATAGTATAGGATCATCATAGGTTTAAAAAACTGGAAGGGACCTTAGAGATCATCCACTCCAACCCCTTCATTTTACAGAGAGGGAAACTGAGGCACACAGTGCTTTAAGATGGACTTTGAAGTATTTGATCTTCTGGAGCACCAGTTATTGGCTGTTATAATTGAATTCTTCCCTATCTGATGTTGTCTCCCACAGCCCCCCTCCTCCTGAAGCCCTGAGTGTTATGACCTTTAGGACTCTCTGCTTTTTCGGCCTGCCTCACCTGGACGGTGATGGAGGAAGAGGAATGTGGCCCAACTGGGTCTGAAGAGCTGACCAAGGGGGAAAAAACTGTTTGGGAGCCAAGTCCATTCAGGATCGCTGACTCAGAGCACACCTGGGGAGTGGATTTGGTGACTCAGGATGGTTCTGAAGAGTTCCTTTCTTTGAAACCACAGGTAGAGTCTTCAGTTCCAGTGGTCTTTTGGAGAGGGACGTGGAAGAAAGAAGAACAAGTTGGCTTGCTCTTTGCTCATTACCACCTTCTTGTCTCTCCTCATCTGGTCCTCCAACAGGAATTCCCATTATCCTCTAGAGTAGTGATTCCCAAAGTGGGTGCCACCGCCCCCTGGTGGGTGCTTCAGCAATCCAGAGAGGCGGTGATGACCACACTTTTTTTTTGTATTACATTCTATTCTGAGTTCAAGAAATAGTTTCATAATTTCCAGGAGGTGCTAAGTAACATTTTTTCTGAAAAGGAGGCGGTAGGCCAAAAAGTTAGGGAACCACTGCTCTAGAGCTATTGATAGCAATAATCCCTGTTTCCATAGTATTTTAATGTTTTTCAATGCTTCCCCCCCCCCCACCTTAATGGACCTGTAAGGACGGTGGTGTAAATAATGTTAGCCCCATTTTGCAGCTGAGAAAACAGGCTCCAAGAAATTGTTAAGATGGTTAATAGGGTCTGAGTCAGGCTTCTGGTTTCTAGCTCCATATTCAGTGAACTGATTCTGAATTGTGCTCCTTCTTCCTAGGAGTGGAGAATAAGGGTCTCAATCCAGAGGGTATGGAGAGAGAGGAGCTATTTATTGATGATCGACTCTTTTCATGAAATACTTAAGTTCCACTTGTTTCATGAAAAAGGAGAGACATGATAATTTGTTGTCACTTAGTTGTTTCAGTTGTGTCTGACTTTTTGTGGCTCCTTTTTGATGTTTTCTTGGCAAAAATATTGGAGTCATTTGTTATTTCCTTCTCCAGCTCATTTTACAAATGAGAAAACTGAGGCAAACAGGATGAAGTGGCTTGTCCAGAGTCACACAGTTAATATGTGTATGAAGCTAGATTTGAATTATTGTTATAATAATAATAGTAGCATTTATAGAGTGATTAAAAATATCTCTTTCTTTTTGTCTTTTGAACCTTATCTAGTATTGATTCCAAGGCAGAAGAGTGATAAGGGTCAGGCATTTGGGGTTAAGTGACTTGCCTAAGATTATACTGTAGGAAGTGTCTGAGGCCAAATTTGAGCCCAAGATCTCCAAATCTTCAGGCCTAGCACTTTTTCCACTGAGCCACCTTTTAAAAATCCTTCCTTCTGTCTTTTTTCATGATCTTAGCCAAAAGGACAAGAAGCGATAACCTTCTGTCTTTAAAAAAATATTTTTTCTTTTTTCTTTTTTTTTGGTTACATGTAAAAACAATTTTTGACAATTATTTTCATCATTTTAACATTCAGATGTTCTCCCTCCCTTCCTTTTGTCTTAGTATCAGTTCTAAGATAGAAATGTGACAAAGGCTGGACAATTGGGGTTAAGTGACGTGAGCAGGGTCATATAGCTAGGAAGTATCTGAGGTCATATTTGAACCCAGGACTTCCCAACTCCTGGTCTGGCTCTCTATCTACTGTGCTATCTTGCTGTCTCTTGGTCTTTAATGTTCCAGACTCTGTGCAAAGCACTGGGGGTGCGACTACAAAGAATATGTCCCCTTTGCCTAGAATGTTGACTTTATTTCATGGAATTCTTCACTCCCTTCAAAGTTCAGCTTATGTACCCCCTCCTCTAAGAGGTCCTCCCTGATCCCTCTCATAAACCCTTTCCTCTTGTCCTGCTGCATGTATTATGTGTCCACTGACTTGTGGACATGTTTTATCTCAACGTGAGAGTTTCTTGGTTTGGGCCAGTGATTTGATGGTTAGAGGGAGCTTCCAGCGAGGAAACTCCCTTTATTAATGCAGCCTGGCTATGATTTTGCACAGTAAAGTCCTAGAGAGATGCCTGGGGACTCTGAGAGTTTAAGTGAATAGTCCTTCATCTCAAAGTCAATATGAGTCAGAAGTAGGGCCTTGGCCCAAGTCTTCCAGACTCCCCATTTGCATTATCACACTGGCAAGAATGGATGGTTCCCCTTTTCCCCAGGAGAAGGTAAGCTCTTCCAGGACCTGCATTCTTTTATCTTTGTATCCAGAGCCCTTAGCATAGTCTACTGCACATGCTAGACCTCTAATAAATGCTCATTTAATGGAATTGAACTAGGGGTGTGAAACCTGGAGAAGAGGAAACTTGGGGGACGGGTCCTGGAAGCACTACCTGAAAGAGGGAATAGACTCATTCTGCTTGGCCCAGAGAATGGATGGCAGACAGACAGTCAGACTTAGGTTGGACATTAGAATGCTGTAGCATCCATGTTTCTGAGAGGGGTTCAAGCTGCATCACAGAATTCCATAGTGCCTCCCAGAACTCTAAAAGAGGGGGCAGTTAAGGGCAGTTGGAGTCCTGGTATAAAAGCCAGGTCACCCCTCTTGCAAGGGTCCTGACTCTTGGCTCTTGGCTCTGGGCACGTGCACACACACACACACACACACACACACACACACACACAGACACACACACACACACAGACACGCACACACATACACACACACACCCTCTGTGTAGCTTTTGGGCTGAGACATTCAGTCACTGATAGCCTGGGACTGCCTTACTCTGATAGCTAACCTTAAAGATAGACCTTCAAGCAAAATCACTCTCTACCTTCAGTTTAGCAGTTTAGGTTTTAGAAGGAAGGTTATTTAGGGGCGTAGATAGAAATTCGGCCATTTAACATATATTCCCCCTCCAGGGGAATTTGTTGTTAGCCTGCAGTTAACAGTTTTTAGTCAGGTTACCTTCCCTCCTCTTTCCTTAAACCGGTTCCCTTCTCCTGTTCCCTGAAATCATTAAATTCAGTCAGTTTGTGAAAGATAGCGCTTGTATCCAGTTAACTTGGGGTCATACTTACTACCTTCCTTTCACCAAGCCAACTAATACATCCAAGCTGGAACACCAGCTGTTTCTGTCCTACAGTCTGTGGTTTGCTCTGTAGAAGACTTTAACCTCATATATTTCTATCCTGTGAGAGAGTAATTCAGACAAAGAAAGTTATCATCACAAGGAGTTAGTCCTTATCCACTTACCATCTTGGCCCAGAATTTACCAAGCTTGAATAACCTCCATAACTAGCTCTGAGTGTGTTCTGTTAACTGATTTCCAACGGTTTACAGGGTGGGGGGAGGTGAAGAAGTACTCCATGGGCTCTTGTCCCTCCCATGTGTCTAATTTTAACCATTTGTTCATCTATTTCTTTATCCCCAAAATTCCTGAAAATATTAAAAATGATAAAGGCTGGTATAAATATATAAATTAGTATTTTAATTAAAGCCATGTTGATAGATAAAATCATTAGACCACGCGCTTGTAAGCATTCAAAACTGCCACCTCCATACCGTCTCCCATTTCCTGGAAGCCCTACTCGCCAAAGAGAGAGCACTCCCTCCTAACCCACGAGATTTAAGCGCTCCCCTGCTTCGGAAACGGAAACCAGTTGGACCATGTTGGATCACGGGAAATGTAGTTTTATACATTTCCAAAATCCACTTTTTACACCCATCAAGTCAAGTTTACCTGCTTCTCCTCTGATCTGGAGCTGGGGAGAATCCATTGCCTCAATCCTACAGTGTGTAAAGAGTCAAAGTTTCCATCTCCCCCAATGACAGCTCCAAAAGCAGTTGCTTGACTTGGAATTTGGGACGACACAATCTTGTCATAGGAGTTACCTCTTTCCACACGCCTATAAAGGGCCAGACTGCTCTTTGTCTCTTTTATTTTTTGCCTATTTACCATTTCCCTGTTCAAAAGGCAGACCCAGCAGAACAGATCTGTATTCTGGGGTGTGGAGTTGGGAGGTTGGAAGACAGATATTGGCATGCTCTCCTCCAGTAACCAGTCATGGCACATGGAAATTAGATGTGCTTGCCTAAAGCTATTTGAGGCTGGACTCTCCTAGCCCAAGGAATAGCCCCAGTGGGCGCACTGCAGATCTTCTTACAGAAGCACACAGGAGACGCAGACGTGTTCACACACTTGGCCTGAGGGTAGAGTTCATGGACAATGTTCCTGAACCCCAGGTCTCATCTGTTGGGGAGAGAGAGGATTTTTGTCTCCTCGGGCACTATAACCTTACTATTTAGCCTTCCAGCAAGAGAAGGGAGATTTGCTGGTAACACTAGGCTTGGACTTTGCCTCATGGATAGCTATTTGAAAGTTTGGGTTCTGGACCCTCTAGAAAAAAGACAATTAGCTCACATAGTTCCTGGATAGCACTCTGCCTTGGAGAAAGAAGATCACCCAAGTGGCCCCTGTAACTGAAGGGTCAAAGCCATGTTATGAGGGCCAGAGATTTGAACTTGGCCATTCCCTTGCATTTACAGTGAGTTATTCAGACAGTGTAGGTTTGGGGAGTAGTGTTGCCATTAAGCAGCTCTAAAATATATATTGCCCATCCAGGCGAGTTAAAGTCCGATAGAATAACCTTGAGTGCCTTATGAGTGTTCTGAATCTGTTTAGGGGTTCCTGTGAGTCTTTTGGTTCTCCTGCATCTTCTCTGGGGTAAAATAAAGGTTGTCTTACCCAATATTTTTTTTATTATTATATTGAGTGCTTATCTGGGATATGGGGACTCTGCTACCAGCATTTAGGGGAAACTTAGATAAAAACCACACCTAAACCTTATTTAACAACAGGCAAAGAGCTACGTATAAATAAGATACACAAAGGATAAATTGGAGGTAGTAAATATGTCTCTTCTCTTCTCTAATCCCCTCTCTCAACTATCATGACATTATTTGAAAAGTACTTATAAATGTCTACTAGGTACTAGGCACCATCCTAGGATATACTGGATATATTAGGGATATACTGGAAACTTTTCACTATTGGTGACATTTTATTGATGTATTTCAATATTAGAGGGTCACCCACTTACGTAAAGGCATAATCTATGAAATGCCTCTTTTTCCCAAGAGGAGAGATACAGGAATCGGGTAGGATGTTGAGCCTTCTTCCATAAGCTCGCTCATTATAGAATAATAGAACTGGAAGGGACCTCTAGCCATCTAGTCCAACCCAGACCTGACCATACCCTAATATTCTCTATAAGTGGTCATCCAGTCTTTGCTTTGAGGAGGACCTCCATCAAAGAGGATCTCCATCCAGGAGGAACTCCATCGAGGAGGAACTCATCACCATGCAAGAGAGCCCCATTGCATGGGTCAAATGGACAAGAAGTTGTACCTTTCATTGAGGTGAAATCATTTCCTGCAACTTCCATTAGTTTTGTCCTCTGAGGCCAAGCAGAACAAGTTTAATCATCCTTACACATGATTGTCCTTAAGCTACTTGAAGACAGCTGTTTTTACCCTGTGTCTTCTCTTTTTCAATTGCTTCTTCTATTTGTTGGATGGCATGAACTCGAGGCCCTTTGCCATCCTGTGCAAGTTTGTGTACGTGCTTTAACTTACCAATGCCCTTCCTAAAACGTGGCTCTTAGAATTGAACTCAGCAGGGTCCAAATGTGGTCTGTGCAGAGTACTGAGTGATTACCATTTCCTTGGTCTTAGATATGAGGCACCTCTGAAGTAGCCACAAATAGCACTAGCTTACTTGACTGCCAAATCACACAATAGACATTTTGTTTGAAGTCCAGTAAAAGATCCCCTGTCTAGGGGTGTACCGCCGTCTAGTTGTATCTTCCCACTTTATACTAATCTAGCTTAGGTAATTGTATTAGCTAAATTGTCACCTTACAAAGTTAGAAAGAAGTCCCTGAAAGGATGTAGCACAGGATAGATCCATCAGGATCTGGAATCGGGGTGGGGGTCCCATAATAAATGGCTAATGTTTATGTAATATTTACTATATGCCAGACACTATGCTGGAGGGCAGCTAGGTGATGCTTTGCCTGGACTCAAAGAAGACTCATCTTCCTGAGTTCAAATCTGGCTTTGACACTTACTAGCTGTGTGATCCTGAGCAAACCATGTAAACCAATTTGCCTCAGTTTCCTCATCTGTAAAATGAGTGGAAGGGGCAGCTAGATGGCTCAGCGGATTGAATGCCAGGTCTGGAGATGGGAAGTCCTAGATTCAAAATTGGCTTCAGACATTTCCTAGCTGGGTATCAAGTTGGTTAACCCCAATTGCCTACCCCTTACTGCTCGTCTGCTTTGGAATTGATATTTAGTACAAATTCTAAGACAGAAGGAAAGGGTTAAAAGAAAAATTAAATGAGTGGGAGGAGGGAATGCCAAACCACTCTACTATCTTTGCTAAGAAAACCCTAAATGTGGCCCCAAAGAGTTGGACGTAACTAAAAATGACAGCATCAAAAGCACTCTGCTAAGCACTTCACAAATATTATCTCATTTGATCCTCACAACAACCCTGGGAGGGAGATCATATTATTATCTTCATTTTACAGATGAGGAAACTAAGACAGACCAAGAGTTAAATGACTTACCCAGAGTCACACAGCTAGAAAGTATCAGAGACTGTATTTGAACTCAGATCCAGGTCCAGTACTCTATCCACTCTGTCACCTAATTGTCACATAAGATAAAAAGTTTTGCCTACTTCATAATTTTGCTGCTGGCCTCTATTCTTCCTGTACAAGGGCAAAATCCGAGACTTCTCCATTTGGCTCTTCTATTTAAGGGCTCCCAGAGTTCAGTTTAGAACCATTAAACATCAGTGCAGAAGGGACTGTAGAACCTTGGAATAGAGACTGCAGAACGGAACAAAGAATGGAGGGACTTCCAGAACCCGTGTAGTTGAAACCTCTCATTTCATACATGGGAAAACAGGACCAGAGAGAGGAGATAATTTTCTCAGGTTCACCCAGCTAGGGAGATAGTGAACCCGAGGTAGTTGGTGAATGATTTGCTAGATGGAGCCCTGAGTGGTCTTTAAAACAGCTGCGAGAGTTGTGGAGTGTTGTCCTTTGGCTTATTGAGTGCCCCTAAATCCAGCCTTCCTATTTGGTACAGAGAAGGCATTTAAGGAGCGATGATTGGAGCTTAGAAGCAGCCATGAACTTTGAAGGTAAAGGCTGGTTGGTGCTTGCTGAACTAGAAGTCTAGTCAGTTCCAGATGTTGGCATCCTGGAATTTCATAAGAGTTGGAGCTGGAAGAGACATTAAAGATTGTCTAGTGCAATGCTTGCATTTTACAGATGAGGAAACTGAGACTGAGGAAGGACTACTTGTTTGCCTAGTGGTACAGCCAATCAGCATGGAATCCCATTCTCTAACTTCCAAATCCAGTGCTATTTTCCCCAAAGAAAACCCCCAGCCTAGAGACGGGAGGTCCTAGGTTCAAATCTGGATTTAGACACTTCCTAGCTGTGTGACCATGGGCAAGTCGTTTAATCCCCATTGCCTAGCCTTTCCTGCTCTTTTGCCTTAGAAACAATACACAGTATTTATTCTAAGATGGAAGGTAAGGGTTTAAAAAAAATTCTATGATAAAAGAATTTTAAAGGTGGAAGGGACTTTAGTCTAGCCTATTCACAAAAAGAATCCTCTCTATTCTATTCCTGACAAATGGTTATCTATTTCAATTGTACTAGATTAGCTCCGGTATAGGGGAACCCATTACCTTCCAAGGCAGTCCCTTCCACTTTGGAACAGCTTTAATAATTAGACTTGGGGGCAGCTGGGTAGCTCAGTGGAGTGAGAGTCAGGCCTAGAGACAAGAGGTCCTAGGTTCAAACCCGGCCTCAGCCACTTCCCAGCTGTGTGACCCTGGGCAAGTCACTTGACCCCCATTGCCCACCCTTACCAATCTTCCACCTATGAGACAATACACTGAAGTGCAAGGGTTAAAAAAAAAATAATTAGACTTAATCTTATCTCCTTGTAATTTTCTTCCACTTTAACTTACTAGCTGTGTGACCCTGGGCAAGTCACTTAATCCTGTTTGTCTCAGTTTCCTCATCTATCAAATGAGCTGGAGAAGGAAATGGTGAACCACTCTAGTATTTCTGCTAAGAAAATTTCAAAGGGGATCATGGAGCATTAGACACGACTCAAAAAATGACTGAACAACAACTTTCTTCACCCATTGCTCTTCATTTTGCCTTTGGGGGCAAAACTCTCTCATATTCAAATTTCTGAATGTGGCATGTTTTTCTCCAGACTCAAGATCCCTGAACAGGAGACCCTTCACTTTCCCGGTTGTCCTCCTCTGTTGACCTCCCAATGTAGCACAGATTGTAAATGATGGCACTTAGAACCAAATACTATGTGTGTGATCTATCCAAAGCAGAGTACTGAGGTATGATCTCTGTCTTGTTCTTGGGAGAGCTGCCTCGCCAAGCTATTCAAGATTATATACACTCTTTTGGCTGCCACATCATCATGACTCATATTGAACTTGTGGTCCTCTAAGGTCCCCCAACCCCCCAATCTTTTTCAGATATTCTTTCATCTAATTGTGCTCCTCCATGATGAGCTAAGTAGTGCAGTGGATAGAGTGCTAGGCTGTCCAAAGACTGGAGGTCAAATCCAGCCTTAGATACTGTGTGACCCAGGACAAGTTATTTAACCAATATTTGCCTCAGTTTCCTCCACTGTAAAAATGAGGATACAAATGTCTCCTACCTCATAGGATGAGATAACATTTGTAAAGCACTTAGCACACTGCCTGGCATATAGTAGATGCCATATAAATGCTTATTCTCCCCCTCCTCCCCCCCCCCCATCTTGGACTTGTGAAGCTGATAAAAACTTCATATTAGAGATCTCAAAGGTCATAAGTAACTGGGATTGAAATCTAGCTCTTCTACCTTGAAACCCAGGGCAGTTACCATTGCAACTCATGGAGAGGCTATCCTTCCAATACAACAACCTTTGTTCACCGTGTGCCTGTACCCGATGAGATAGAGCACTATAGGGGGAAAGATGTTGGACTTGTAGAGAGAAATCAGATTTGAATTCTGCTTCATACACTTATTAGTAGAACCGGGGAGACAAATCACTTCCCCTCCCTTGGCCTCAGCTTCCTCATCTATAAAATGGAGCTAATAACACCTGTAATGCCTAGCTTTGGGGGGGAGGGTTGGTGAAGATCAAATGAGATAATGGATGTCAAGTTCTTTGTCAGCCTTGAAGCTTAGTCTACCTAAATGTCAGCTATTAAGATTCTCTTTCATTTCCTGGCTTCCCAGGCCCACCTCCCCTCATGCCCTTCAGTGGTTCCAGTTTTGCTTTCACCTGGGCTGGTTATCTACCCAGCCCATCTTCCCCATGGCTGCCTGGCCTCATGTGCCAAGCCCTGGTGGCTAACCCACCCTGTAATTACATGAGGCGTGTGCTGGGTGATTAGGCACTCAATTAAAGAATTAGATGGCTCTGTAGAGTCTTGCCAAGTTGAGATTCTATTTCAGGCCTGGGCCAGACATATGGGCAGTATCTAGTCGGAGGCATCCCTCCCTAAGGTGCAGTGTGGGGCACAGGGCCAACAGCAAAGGTGGGTTTTTCTGCCGTTCCTCCCCCAGCCCTGTCATCCCACAGATTTATGGAATTTAAGAGTTGGAAAGGTCCTCAGCCTCCACTCTGTATTTTACGCAGGAGAAATCCACGGCCTAGGGAAGGGGAAAGGGATTTTTCTCAGGGCGGATTGGTAGCAAGTAACCTAGGTTCTTTTACTCCTAAGTAAGTGTCTTTTTTCCTTCCCAGAATACTGTTCTTAAAGGCATAAAATATATAGGCAAAGGAAAGGAAGCCAATTCTAATGAAATTGAGTTGTCAAAAAAATTTTTTTAAGTTGAAGTAATCAGGGTCCTCTGACTCCAAACTTGCTCTTTCGTGACTCCAGGTAGGTGCTTCGGATGATTTGGTCCCTTCGTGACTCAGAACCCAACCCTTCCGAGCCTCACTGGGCTATTCTTTATGAGTTTTATGGCTGAAAAAAATGTATCCCCTGGTGGACAGCCTTCTGGTGAGGAGACTCTCTGCACTTAAATTGGCTGTTTGTCACCCTACGCCTCTGTGAACCCCAGGCACATAGGAACTGGGCCTCTATCTGAAGTCTTTCTAGCCAGGTAGGACTTGCCAGAGCTTCTGTTCCTGCGGCATAGCCTTCGAGGACCCAGGGACATCTCTGTATCCTCCCCAGGAGCAGGACTTGGTGAAATAGTGAAGTGAGACTTCAAGAGGAGGGAAATCTCTCTGGGCCTCAGCTTCCTTAATCAATAAAATTAAGACGTTAGATTATGTGTCTTTGCCTTAAATCAGTGATTCTTAATCTGGGACTGTCACCTCAAACATTTTTTTTTTTTTGATAACTCAACTTTAATAGAATTGGTTTCCTTTACAAACCCAGTTATTTTGTGTATTTAAGAACAGTATTCTGAGAAGTTGCTCCAGACTGTCAAAAGGGGGTGGTCAAATGACTTGTCCAGGGTTGTACAACTAGTAAGTGTCAGAAACAGGACTTGAACCTAGATTGCCCTGACTTTGAGGATGGATCTCTGTCCATTGCATCACACTGCCTTTAGTGGTAGGAAGTACAACTATTGGGGGCAGTTGGGTGGCTTAGTGGATTGGGAGCCAGGCCTAGAGACAGGAGGTCCTGGGTTCAAATCTGACCTCAGAAACTTCCTAGCTGGGTGGCCCTAGGCAAGCCACTTAACTCCCATTGCCCAGCCCTTCTCGATCTTCTGCCTTAGAACCAATACACATCTAAGGCAGAAGGTAAAGGTTAAAAAAAAAAAAAAGGAAGCACAATTGTTACTGTCATTTTTCAGAGAAGGTTGATAGATTTAGGAGTGGAAAGGACCTTAAAGATCAATAAGTCCTGTACAAAAATATTTATAGCTGTGCTTTTTGTGGTGGCAAAAAATTGGAAAATGAGGGGATGCCCTTCAGTTGGGGAATGGCTAAACAAATTGTGGTATCTGTTGGTGATGGAATACTATTGTGTTCAAAGGAATAATGAACTGGAGGAATTCCATGTGAACTGGAACAACCTTTAGGAATTGATGCAGAGTGAAAGGAGCAGAACCAGGAGAACATTGTACACAGAGACTGATACACTGTGGCACAATCGAATGTAATGGACTTCTCGACTAGCAACAATGCAATGATCCAGGATGACTCGGAGGGACTTATGAGAAAGAACACTATGAGTACGCAGAGAAAGAACTGTGGGAGCAGAAACACAGAAGAAAAACAACTGCTTAATCACATGGGGATATGATTGGGGATGTAGACTCTAAATGATCACCCTAATGCAAATACTAATAATATGACAATAGGTCCTGACCAATGACACATGTAAAACCCAGTGGAATTGCTCATTGGCTATGGGAGGGGGTAGGGTGGGAGGAGAGGAGGGAAAGAACATGAATCATGTAACCATGGAAAAATATTCTAAATTAATTAATTAAATAAAAATTTTCAAATAAAAAAAAGAACAAGTCCAACCTTTTCATTTAAAAAAACAGTTACCCTTTGTTTTAGAATTGACACAAGCAGGGCAGCTGGGTAGCTCAGTGGATTGAGAGTCAGGCCTAGGGACGGGAGGTCCTAGGTTCAAATCCAGCCTCAGACACTTCCCAGCTGTGTGACCCTGGGCAAGTCCCTTGACCCCCATTGCCCACCCTTACTACTCTTCCATCACCAAGGAGCCAATACACAGAAGTTAAGGGTTTAAAAAAAAAAGAATTGACACAAGCATCAGTTCCAAGGCAGAAGAAGAGTGGTAAGAGTTAGGTAGTTGTGGTTAAGTGACCAGGTCCTCCTAACTCCAAGTCTGCCACTCTTCTGCTGAGTCACCTAGTTGTCCTCAATCTTTTCATTTTGTAGGAAAAGAAAATAAGGCCCAGAAATTGAATGATTTACCCCAAATCATACAAGGTCTTTTGACCCTTGGGTAGTGGGGTGCCTGGAGTCAGAAAGACCTGAGCTCGAATAATGTCTCAGACACTGACTACACAAATCTGGCAGGTTACTGAACTGCTTCAGGACTTAATTTGCTCCTCTTTAAAATGAGGGTGGACTCAATGCCTCTAAAATCTTTCCTCTAAATCTATGATCCAGTGAACAGCATGACTTTGGAGGACCCAGCGGAACAAGAATAAAGAGTTAGTAAACCTCAGGCAAAAGACAGGATAGGCATCTTTAAGGGGTGGAGAAAGAGAGACAGAGACTTACAGATCCCAGATTGCTCCCTTCCCCCTTTCTCTTCCAATGAGGGAGAGGCTCTGGAGGAAGTCCTCCTGGAATCAGCAGGTTGGAGGCAGGCATCCTCCACACTTTGTCCTTCCTTTCCCATCCCTGAACTTATCTGATACATGGAAGGTTAAAGCCTGGAGGCCTTCCATGGTTGACATTCTCATTCCTACCTCCCAGCTTTGCTTTATGTGGAGGGTTCTAAGACTTAAAGCAGAGTAGTCCGAGGGAAAAGAAAATGCTTAGTTTTGACGTACCCAGAACCTGGGTGGAGAGATTTATTCTATAAGCCAATTAACTTTGCCAGGGAGCAATGAGTGTCGGTGGTACTAACCCTTCCCACTTGCCAACATGTACCCTCTAAATTCCTCAGGGTCTCAAGAAAATCCCTGCTTGAACCACACAAGTGATGATTTTACTCTTGGAATTTTGGAGCAGAACCTCCATTACCTTGCCAGGGTGACATTGTTAAGACCTATCAAGAGCCCAACAGTTGGTAATGGGTAGAGTCCATTTCGTAGGTCCAGGGTCATGAGCTCACCATCAGCTTGTTGGGGGATTCACCAACAATTCATCTTTCCTCCTTCTCTGCCCAGAGATAGGGAATCTCTTTCATGTCTAAGTAGCTGCCCAAACCTGTCCTCTCCTCCCTCCTTATCATCAATCCATTGATCAATCAAGGAATAAAAGACCAAAGTGACACAGTCCCTGCCCTCAAGTAACTTACATTCACATTGAAAAGACCACAGAAACACACACAGGTACGTTCAAAATGAGTGTAAAAGGATGTGGTCAAAATCATCCTCCTCCCCTCAGCCCTGACACATTTATAGGGTGAAAACCCTTATCAGTTGTCTACCGGATACAAACAAGGTCTGGACACTTCTGGGTGGGTTAGAGAGTTTGTTCAGGTTGGCTGAAGGACTTGGTCATGTCGCCTGGGACCTGTATAAAATTATTGAACTAATTGGAATCCACATTTGAGAGAGCAGCAAGTCAGGAGAGAGCATTCCAGCCAAATCCCTGAGCAGGAATCTCTTGGGATTCCTCCTCCATGGAGGAGAATGCTCCTTGGTTGGAGGGAGAACCTTGTGAGCTTTGGAGAGCCAGGGGGGCTATGCACTTTTTCAGTTTCCGTGTCAATAACAACTGACCCCAAGGATGTCCTGGTATGTGGTGGGAATGCACATAAAAGAAGTTAGCAACCCTGTCACTACCCTTGGGACGTCCCATTCTAGAGAGGAGAGGAAGCCTGGAAAGTGGCTGTCCTTCTAACGACTTCTCTCTATCATGGATTCTAGGTTACAGCCAGATTAGCCTGCTTCTTGTTTTCTGAACTCTTCCTTTCATCTCCCATTGATGCCTTTTCACCAACCATCCCTTAAGTTTAGAATATGTCCCATCTTCATCTCTACCTCTCGAAGCTCTATTTTCCTTCAAGGCAGTTCAGTTGCCACTTTTTTTTTTTTTTGTAAACCTTAAAGTACTATACGTATTGTTAGCATTGAAATCAAGGTAAACTGAGACCCAAAGCTCAGAGCATGATCGATTTATTGGCAAGGCTGGCAGTTATCTTTTGCTTCTTAGCAAGCCAAAAGACCTTGAATGAGAGCACTTACAGATCAGATAAAGGGGGAGCATGCAAAAACCTGGAGTTAGCATCATTGATGGGGAAAACAATATGATCTGTTACAAAACCTGTAGCGACATAGATGTAATATAATTAGTTGCAAGTCTGAAGCATCACAAGTCGGGGGAGACAATAGGATTAGCTGGAAATTGGGAATGAAGGGCTAGCAACAACCCCTCCTTCCATCCTGCCATTAAGAAATGTTTGTCGTTTGAGTCCACCTGCTAGGACGGCTTAGCAATAATGGACCAGACTTCCTGGGATAACAGACTAGACTCCCTGGCATCCACCTGCATCCTTCGAGGATAACAGATTTCCTTGATTCAAGAATAGAACAGTGATTAGCAGGAAGGCTGAACTTCTAAACTTCTAAACTCAGACAATGAGCAATTTACAGGAAAGTTGAAGTTCCAAACTTAACTCAGAGACCAGCGAAATGTGACTTAGGTAGATATATGAAATGTTGGTAGTGATACAAAATAAAATCAGTGACAGAACAGCATCAATTTGATTTTCTCAATTTCCAAATTATAAGCTATTATCATCTTTTTTTTTAAACTTCTATCTTCTGTCTTAGAAGCCCTACTAAGTATCTAATACAGAAAAGCAATAAGGGCTAGACAACTGGGGTTAAATGACTTGCCTAGGGTCACACAGGTAGGAAAGCTATTATTATTCTAATGAGACAACAAGCACATGTACAAATATATGGAGAAGATCAAATTGCTTAATATCTCCAGGAGAGGGAAGGGAAGAGAGTGAGGAAGATACTTTGGATCTTATAACTTCAAGAAAATATGTATGGAAAATTGCTATTACATGTAATTGGGAAAATAAAATATACAAACATAAACATATATAGATAGAAACAGAGAGAGAGAGAGAGAAAGAGAGAGAGACTGAGAGAGGGGAAAGAGAGACACAGAGACAGAGACAGAGAGAGGAGAGACTGAGAGAGGGGAGAGAGAGAGAGAAAGAGAGACAGAGAGAGAGAGACAGACAGAGACTGAGAGATTGAGAGACTGAGAGAGGGGAGACAGACAGAGACAGAGACATAGAGGAAGAGAGAGAGAGGGGGGAGAGAGAGAGAGAGAGAGACTGAGAGAGGAGATAGATAGATAGATAGATAGATAGA
>NC_058131.1:179374452-179381904 GCF_016433145.1 Gracilinanus agilis | reverse complement strand
TGAGAGATTGAGAGAGGGGAGACAGACAGAGACAGAGGCATAGAGGAAGAGAGAGAGAGGGGAGAGAGAGAGAGAGAGAGACTGAGAGAGGAGATAGATAGATAGATAGATAGATAGATAGAGAGAGAGAGAGAGAGAGAGAGAGACTGAGAGATTGAGAGAGGGGAGACAGACAGAGACAGAGGCATAGAGGAAGAGAGAGAGAGGGGAGAGAGAGAGAGAGAGAGACTGAGAGAGGAGATAGATAGATAGATAGATAGATAGAGAGAGAGAGAGAGAGAGACTGAGAGATTGAGAGATTGAGAGAGGGGAGACAGACAGAGACAGAGGCATAGAGGAAGAGAGACAGAGAGGGGAGAGAGAGAGAGACTGAGAGAGAGTCTAAAGAGGCCTTTTCAATCTTATAACTTACTCCTAAAAAAACTCTTTGATCCAGTGATTCTGGCCTCTTGGTTATTCCAATGCCAAGACTCCATCTCTCATTTCCAGGTATTCTCTCTAATTGTCCCCCATGCCTGGAATAATCTTCATCCTTTGCTCTGACCATTTACCTCTTTGGCTTCCAATTAAAATCCTACCTTGTACAGGAATCTGGGTTCAGCTAAATGGTGGATAGAGTTCTGGCCATGGAATCAGGAAGACTCACTCTCTGAGTTCAAATCTGACCTCAAACACTTACTAGCTGTGTGACCTTGGGCAAGTCACTAACCTTATGTACATCAGTTTCCTCATCTATAAATAAGCTAGAGAAGGGAATGGTAAATCACTCCAGTACTTTTGCCAGGAAAACCCCAAATGGGATCACAAAGAGTCAGTCATGACCGAAATGACTGAGCAATTCAGTTAATTAATTCCAAGGCCTTCCTCTGTTAATGATCTCCTATTTATCCCATATAGAGCTTGCCTTGTACATATGTATTGGCATGTTTTTTTTCTCTACTAGATTGTAAACTTCTTGAGGGCAAGGACCATCTTTCCCCTTTTTCTGTAGCACTTGTGCTTACTTAGCACTGTGCCTGGCACTTAAAAATGTTTAATAAAATAGAATCGACTAAATCCAAATATTTACAAAATTGTGTAGGAGAAAGGGGACTAGCGTTTGAAGGGATCAGAAAAGGCTTCATGAAGAAGATGGCATTTGAACTGTGTCTCCAAAGACAGGAGGGTCTTTATGATGAAGAGATAAAGAGGATGGGCATTCCAGGCTGGTATGAAGGCATAGAGATAGAAGATCACGGATGAGGAAGAGAGAAAAGGCCAGTTCAGCTGGATCAGTGTGTGGAAGGTGAAGGACTTTCGAAACAAAATAGAGGAGTTGCCATTTTATCCTAGAGACAACAGGGAGTCCCTGGATCTGACTGAATAGGAGAGTGACCTGAACTTCTTTGTGCTTAAGGAAATTCCCTTTGGCATCATGGGGTGTGAGGATTTGGAAAGGGGAGAGACTTGAGTCAAGCTGACCAGTTGGGAGGCTGTTGTACCAATGAAGCTGTAAAGAGACTTGTAACTTGTGGACAGATCTGTGACTAGCTCAGGGCCAATGGGATTCTGTCCTAGTGCTCTACCAAGGTGAGGCAGAGGAGAAAGATGGGGAGGACCTGAACTGAGGTGGTAGCTGTATGAGGGAAGAGAACAGGTTGGATGCGAAAGACTTAGTAAAGGTAGAAATGACAAGATTTGGTGACTGACTGCATATGTGGGATGAGGGAGAGTGAGGAATGGAGGATAATGCCCAAGTTTCAGCCTTGGGAGCCTTTGACTGAAATAGGGAAATTTGGAAAATGGGAAAGTTTGGAAGGAAATAGAATAGTAGCTAGTATTTCTGTATTGCTTTTGTTAACAGAGCACTTTTTAAAAAACCCTTACCTTCTGTCTAGGAGTCAATACTGTGTATTGGCTCCAAGGCAAAAGAGTGGTAAGGGTAGGCAATGGGGGTCAAGTGACTTGCCCAGGGTCACACAGCTGGGAAGTGTCTGAGGCCAGATTTGAACCTAGGACCTCCCGTCTCTAGGTCTGACTCTCAATCCACTGAGCTACTCAGCTGCCTCCCAACAGAGCACTTTCATATGTTATCTCATTTATCTTCCCAACAACCCTCTGAGGCAGATACTATTACTATGGACATGACAGATGAAGAAACTGAGGCTGACAGAGAGGCAGGATTTGAACTCGTATTTTCCTGAGTCCAAATCCAGCACTCCGCTCATTGCACAACCTAAATGCCCCAAACAACAAGTTCAGTTTTGGATGTGTTGAATTTGAGATGCCTATGAGGTACTCATAGTACATACAGTATATAGTATTTGTTTGCATGCCTTGCTAGCGATTAGTTGCTTCTGTCATTTCAGACTTTTTTGACTCTATTTGGGGTTTTCTTGGCAAATACACTGGAGTGGTTCCATATTTCCTGCTCCAGCACGTTTTATAGATGAGGAAACTGAGGCAAACAGAGTTAAGTGACTTTCCCAGGGTCACACAGCAACAAAGTGTCTGAGGCTGGATTTGAACTCAGGAAGATGTATGTTCCTGACTTTAGGTCTGGTTTGCTCTATCCATGGTGCCAGCTAGCTGCCAGTTTGCATACGTACCAGTATATTTATGTGTGTGAAACATTTGAAGATGATAATGGGTTCCTCTTTAATAAGAATAATAGCTACTATTTATATAGCACCTACCATGTGATGGGCCCTATGCTAAGCACTTTATAAACAACATTATCTCATTTGGTCCTCATAACAGCCACGTTTATATATTGCTTTTAAGGATTACAAAACACTTTCACATATTATCTCCCTCGATCTTCCCAACAACTTTCTGAGATAGGTGCTTTCATTATGGAAACAACAGATGAGGAAACTGAGGCTGTGAGATAAGTGCTGTTATTATTCTCATTTTACAGTTGGAGAAACTGAGAAAGACAATGGTTAAGTGACTTGTCCAGAATCATACAGCTAGTTAAGTGTCTGAGGCATGATTCGAACTCTGGTCTTCCTGACTCCAGTATTGGAGTTCAATGCACTGTCCCAGTAGGCTTCTAGGATTTTTTAGCAATCACCCATGGAAATTCAAAGAATGACCTCATAGTAGCTATGTAGGCTTCTCCTGCTGTACATTTTTCATCTTATAATTGAAAATTTCATCAGATATTATCCATTCTTTCCATTTTACTGGCAAAGAGCTGAAATCTAAAGAAATCAAATGACTTGCTCAAGGTCACACGGAGAGGAAGACACAGAGCCAGGGTACCAAACCAGGTCCTCTGCTGTTAAATAATATCATCCACAACCAGAATCTTGATTTTTGTAGTACTTTAAAGCTTGCAAAATGCTTTGTCAATGCACCTTTCCTAGCTGTCCACATCATTTGCAGTCCCTCTCAGAAAGTTGATAAATGGTATAAATCAGAGCTCGACTTAAGAAAGTGATGGAGAAAATTTCATTTAAAACACCTCTAGACAATATAAAATCCTGGGGAATCTATCTGGCAAGACAAACACAGGAATTATATGAACGCAATTACAAAACACTTTTCATACAAATAAAGGGAGACCTAAGGAGAGGAGTGATCCCATCAGGCAAGCGAGGGACTCGGGGCGGGAAGTTTAGAAGCTCCAGAGGGTGACACAAGCTGGATGAAATTTGTAAAGAAACTTGAAACTTGCAGCCAGTTTTGTAACCAGTCCAGTGCCCCTGGGGAGTTGTCTTAGTGCTCCAATATGGTGGGGCTGTGAGGACAAGTTCCTACTTCTTGCCAGAAAAAGCTCCTTCTACATTTTCTCCCGGCTCGTCAGGGATGTCCTCCTTTTACCCTTCCTTTGTGGAGAACCCACTCTGGCAGTATTCTCCAGGAGGCAGTCTGCCCCCCTTTTCATTGTGCCCTAATGCCTTCAGACTCTCCTCCGTGCCATAATATTCTCTATTCCTCCTTTCCCCCAGCTTTATTTGTCCCAGGCAATTTTGACTAATTAAGGCTTACTAGTAGAAAAACTAGCGTCCAAAAATATCTGAGGAGTGGTTGCCTAAGGCAGTGATGGGAGAGAGTAGCCTTTTGTCCTCTTTTGGGTTTTTGCCAGGGACTGAGCGCTACAGTGGGTACCTACTTTGGTATAACCAATGAAGTAATGTGGAAATATAGGGAGCAAAAACAACCAAAAAAAACATTGGCCTGAGAGGCAGACGTGGGTTCTAGTCCAAGCTCTGCTACTAGATAACTCTGTAATCTGTGAGATGGATTAAGAGGCCAGAATCATATTACATGACCCCTCAAAGAGCTTATAATTTTTTTTTAAACCTTCCCTTCCGTCTTAAAATCAATACTGCATAATGGTTCCGAGGCAGAAAAGTGGTAAGGGTACTCTCCGAATGCCAGTTATGGCCGAGGTCAGGGGGTTCAGGCCGGAAGTGCCCCGGGAGTCAGGAGAAGGAGATCAAAAAAGATCGCGATGAGAGAATTTTAGAATCTGGGAAGGGATGTTGTCTTTTTGTAGAAGTCTGGGAAAACTTGGAGAAGGACGGAAGAGGCTCGCAGATGAAAGGCTGGATCCGAGGGTGGGTAGCCAGAAGAGAACCCCGAGGACAAACGCGAATTTCACAGTTTTGCACTGAATTCTAGGGAGCTAAATTCAGCGAGTCATTTCAGAGAGAAACACCTTGGCTCTGGGCAAACGAACATGTTAGTCTTTAGGGCGGAAGGATAAACAAGAATTCACTCTGCTAAACTGTTTCTCCTCGGACCCAGCTTTATCAATCCAACACCACCTCTTTATTGAGGCAGCTAGAGGGCAACTCCAAGCCCTCGGGAGAGGCAGCCAGGGAACCAGACTCCCCAGAGCCGGGGTGCTTCCTCTCACCCTCCTCCCGTGCCTCGGGGCAACCCAACCAGCAGTCTGGAAGCCCCAGCCCTGGGTCATGGACAACCCGGGCTTTTTCCTAGGCTTCAGACAAGGCTTTGGGGCTAGTGACTTGTGCAGGGTCATTGGTCTTAACGTCGTTTCCTTTCTTGTTCCACAGATCAGTTGCACCGGCTTCCGGACGATGGTTTCAGGGGAGTTTTTAGCCTTTGCCTTGGAAGGTTCTCAGCCCCAGCCCTCGGTCTCATGGCAACGCAGGGTCAGGAAGAACGCTAAAGAAGCATCCCCTGCCAACAAGAAGCTTGTGTTCCATTGGGAGATACATAGACATAGAAGGCATAGCTAAGGCAGTTTGGGGCTGGGGGAAACCATCTGGGGAAATAAGAAGAAGACTTTGGCATCAGTGGTGGCAGCTGAATTGAAGCTAGAAGGAAGACCAATTTTGTCTATTTTAAAGATGAATTTAGGGCAGCTTAACTAGGTGGCTCAGTGGATTGATCCAGGTTCATATCTGGCCTCAGACACTTCCTAGCTGTGTGACCCCGGGCAAGTCACTTAACCCTCACTGCCTAGTTACCACTCTTCTGCATTGGAACCAATAGTATGGATTCCGAGATGGAAAGCAAGGGTTTAAGATTAAAACAACAACAACAACAACAACAACAAACCACTCATTTAAGGGAAGGGGGAGATTCTGGGCACGTGGTATGTAGCCAGGACATAATGGCTGGTGCCAGCAGTTGACCAGTGGTGCCTGGAGATGAAAGCAGACGATGCGAAATGCTCCTGCACGTCTGACCTAGTAATTAAGTAGGTAGGTTCTTCCAGCTTCAGGCCCTTGTAAGCTGGTCAGGCACACCCCTAACTTGGGCGTGCAGGCTGCCTAAGGGTCAGTGTCGCAATCTCGCCACCCTGACTTGTTGCCTCAGCAGCATCTCTTACTCCAAGTCCCGTGACTGACCTGTGAGACTGCTGAAACCTGGAACTTCATAAACACCCATCAGCCAGTCAGCCCAGTCCTAGGAGGCAGCCCCACTGCCCTCTCTACTCTCAAAGCTTTCTCTCTCCTATCCCACTTGAGGAGACTGAGGCTTTTTTTCATTTTCAGGGTGTTTCGTTTTCAGGGTGAGCATTTACATCTCAGAAATGGATAAATGCTACACATCAGAGCTTGATTTATAAAAGTGAAGGAGAAAATGCCATATAAAAATAATGCTAGACTTGGGAATCTATTTGGCAAGACAAACACAGGAATGATATGAACATGATTACAAAACACTTTTCACACAAATAAAGTTAGATCTAGACAACAGGAAAAGTCAATTGCTCATGGGTAGGCTGAGCTAATATAATTAAAATAACAATTCTGCTTAAAATAATTCACTTATTCAGTGCCATACCAATGAAACTACCAAAAACCTATTTTATAGAACTAGAAAAAGTAATAAAATTTGTCTGGAAGAATAAAAGATCAAGAATATCAAGGGAACTAATAAAAAAATGTGAAGGATGGGGACTAGCAGTACCAGGTCTTAAATGTACTACAAAGCAGTGGTCATCAAAACAATCTGACACATGTTTTAGATCTAAGGCAGAAGAGTGGTAAGGGCTAGACAAGAGGCGATTACGTGACTTGCCCAGGGTCACACAGCTAGGAAGTGTCTGAGGCCAGATTTGAACCCAAGAACTCCAGTTTCTAGGCCTGGCTCTCAATCCACTGAGCTACCCAGCTGTCCCAAATATTGCAGACTACACTTAAAAGTGTGTCATGTACATTTTCAGAGCGTTGGTTGTTAAACATTTATCAGTTTATTATGCCTCATAATTGGAGGCATAATACAACCAAAACTGGAGTGAAGCCCAGGAGTGATAGTTGATGTTTTCCTGGTAAAGGGGTCCCCAAGCATCAGTTTGTCAATTCATGCAGACAACAGTAATAGCTAGCTCTCCAAGGTTTGCAAACTGTTTTACATAGATTAGTTCATCTGCTCCTTACAACAACCCTGGGCAGTATATGTTGTCATTATGATACTCATATTGCAGATAATGAAACTGGGGCACAGAGTCTTGCCTAAGGCAACATAAGGCAGGGAGTGTCTGAGGCAGGATTAAAACTCAAGTCTTTCTGATTCCAAATCCTATTTGCTATCCACGGGGCTACTGAACCACCTGGTAGGTCTATTATCTTCCTGGAGCATGTACCTAGGATGTGATCTAGGGTATCCCTCAACTTAAACTCCTGGAGGGAGTGGGTTCTAATCTGTACCATTTCTGTTGCTACTGCTGTGTCTTCCACCAGGAGCTTCAGAATCATGCATGCCCTGGAGGTGCTTTGGCACTTTCTGCTTTGGGCCTGGGCTGTCCATTTGTTGAGGCTTCATTATATCTACCCGATCTCAGAATCCTACAAGTTTATCCACCTTAAATATTTTCCTACTAATGCACAGGGACTCCCCCTTCCCCTTTCTTCCTTTTGGAATTAAAATCTGATCATCATTATCATTGCTGCTTCTTTCTTTTTTCTTGTTTCTCTCTCTCTCTCCTCTCTTCTCTTTTCTTCCTTCCTTCCTTCCTTCCTTCCTTCCTTCCTTCCTTCCTTCCTT
>NC_058131.1:179353498-179371512 GCF_016433145.1 Gracilinanus agilis | reverse complement strand
CCTTCCTCCTCTCCCTTCCTTCCTTCCTTCCTTCCTTCCTTCCTTCCTTCCTTCCTTCCTTCCTTCCTTCCTTCCTTCCTTCCTTCCTTCCTTCCTTCTTTCCTTCCTCCTCTTCCCTTCTACCTATATGAAGACAAAGGATTCTGCCAAAAAAGCATTGCTAGATTTTATGAAGCTCTGAATAAGAATTAGAGGGGCTTAGGTGATTTTTTTTTATCAGTGCTGCCCATTGATGGTATATTTTGGGAAGAGGGCAATTTTTTCTAGAATTGAAAAGCTGGTTAAGAAAATGGAGATTAAGAATTAGATTTGGCTTTTTGGACCATTATAAAGACCCCTAGTTAGTAACCTGGGAAGTTCCTCTTCCTCCATTTTTACCCCTTCCCAAATACCAAGTTGCCTTTAGTAGGCTGGAAGGCCCCAAACAAGCAACCACACCCCATCAAGTGTCCTCTGAGAATTATTGGTCTCCTTCAGGGAAGCTCTAGGTTCTTCTTGACCTAGATAAAACTCAATATATAGCAAAGCACCACCTCTTCCTTAGTGCTTGAATGTAGGTCTTAGATCCCTATGATCAGGTTCTTTTGTTTTCCTAACCTGTGAATATTGCTAACATACTTTGTTTTGATTGTATCCTGCCCTTTCTCTGAGTGCTTTTCTTTTTTCTCCTTCCTGGCACATAGTAGGCACTTAATTGTTTATTAACAAACTGCCAGCCTCCAATAATATTTTAACACAATTCAGGTATTAGGAAACATTGCCTTAGTATGTACACTGTTGCCCAGGACTGGGCAGCTGTACCTACTTCCCAAGAGTGGTCTTAGAGAAAGTAGAAGGAGTCCTTAAGGACAGGGAAGGTGCCACAAGTAACGCCTTCTCTGTCTTTCCACAAAGTACCAGAGATGGGACCAGGGGGTTCCTCAGGCTCCCTCTTCTATGACAAAATAAGCAGCAAAGAGGACACAACTATGAGTTCAAAATATTGGAATGGGGCAGCTGGGTGGCTCAGTGGATAGACTGAGGAGGTTCTGGGTTTAAATCTGGCCTCAGACACTTCCTAGCTGACCCTGGGAAAGTCACCAACCCCAATTGCCTGGCCCTTATTGCTCTTTTGTCTTGGCACCAATACTTAGTCTTGATTCTAAGATGGAAGGTAAAGGTTTAAGCCCCACTTCCCAATATTGGAATGATGAGCATTTGGCCAGGGATAAAATGCAAATTGATGAGGTTGGATAAAAATTTATTTGTCTAGAATCTTGTAAATTGGAACAAGAGGGCTTTAAATGGAAAAGAGAGGGCAGGAGGAGACAATTGACTGCATATGTTGGTCAAACCAGTTACCATGGAGAGCAGCAGAGACAATGCAGGAAAAATTATTATTGAGAGTCCCAGTAATTCATGAGAGAGGATATCCAAGAGAGGAAAGGGCCATGAAATTCCTAGTCTCAAAAGTCTGTAGAAAATGCTTAGACTATGACTCATAAAGAAGGTGGACTATAGACACATTTTAATGTGAAGAGGACAATTTGAATACATAGGTATCATTGAAACTTGGGGTGGAACTCATGGATGGAATGGGCCTTATTCCAAAGTTCAAAGGAGAAGGAAGGGAAGGTTGGAGCAATGTATTAAAAAGACAAACGTATATGAGGAAACCCAGGATTTGGAGCAGGAAAGCTTTAAAAGGATTATATTGGGAAGGGTCACTACAAGAGAATCAAAAATGATATTGTTGTGGTGGTATACTGAAGACACCAAATAGACACTCAATCTAGGAACTATTAGTTGGATCCAGCCTTTCAGAAAGTTCTGTATTCACCTAATTCTGTTATTGTGTAGACTACACCTTTCTATGAGAATAGCAAGTGAGACTTTATTAAATGCATTGCTAAAATCTGGGTAAACTACATCCAATTTATTCCCTAATTCATCTGACTATTAACTGTCAAAAAAGGAAATGGTGCTATTCTTGAGGAAGTCATATTGGGTCTGTGTGATGATCATTTTTCTCAATGTTTATGAATCTTTTGATAATGTGTTCTGGAATTTAGTCAGGGATGACATCGAGTTCACTGGCCTATAGTTTAGAAACTCTACTTTTCTTCCTTTTCTTTTTGAAAACCCAGACAACATTTTCTCTGGTTCTTCTTCTTCTATCCTTCATGAATTTTCAAATAAAAATTGGAGTTGTGAAATCAAATACCAACAAAGGAGAAGCAATTCTGTAAGCATAATAGAACACAAAAGAGGTTTATATATGGAACCACCAATCTCCTTTTCTTACTACTTGCTTTACAAAACAAAAGTAAATAATAAGTTCTACATGTTACTTTCAAAATTATCCATCTATTTCTCCTCTTAAAACCCTTAGAACAGAACTAATCCCTACCCACACCCTTTCTGTTTTTCTTATTAAACTTCCTCAATTCTCTTGGAAGACATTAAAGTTCTGATTTAAGGGACATGTTTCTTTCCCCCCATTAGAATGTTAGCACTACAGATCCTTTCAGTTCCTCAAATGAATTTACCTTTCTAGGACTCCTGTGTTTGTATTTCAAAATTTCTACTCAGCTCTGGTCTTTAGAAATACTTTAGAGTCCTCTAGATTCCATTAAAGGTCCTTCCTTCTCCCTCACTCCCTATCACTAAGTCCCTGAGTTATACTCAACTTTTGGGGGTAAATTATTTTATGGTAAGCCTATATATATTTATGTAAATATATATATGAACATACATATAAAGACATATATATATATATGTATATATATATATATATATATATCTTTTGCCTTTTGGAATATTGAATTTTAAGGTCTTTTGCTTTTAGAAGGTTTGGTGTGATCTTGACTGGGATTCATTGTACTTGCAGTATTTTTCTGGATGCTTACAGTACATTTTTGCTTTGATGTGGGAGTTCTGGATTTTGGTTATGACATTCCAGGGGCTTCCTTTCAGGAGGCAACTAATGTATTCTTTTTATCTTTATTTTGTCCTCCTCTTTAGTAGAGCTGGCCAGTTTTCGTTTAAGATTTCTTGAAATATCATATTAAAGCTCTCCCCTCACCCACCATTAACTTTTAGGGAGTTTATGACTCTTAAAAACTTTCTCGATGTATTTTCTAGGTTGATTGTTCATGATATCAGATGCTTTACATTTTCTTCTATTTATTTCATCTTTTAATTTTATTCTAATATTTCTTGCTATTTCATGGAGTCATTAATTTTTATTTGGTCTATTATAGTTTTCAAGGAGTTCATTACTTGAACTACTTTTTTCATCTAAGTTGCTTCTCCTTCCAGGTCTTTCCTTTAATGTTTTTTATTTGATTTTTTAAATCTCAAATCATTCCTTCTAGGTCTTCATATAGTTCTTGTAGCTGTTATAGAGTTAGAGTTGCAGTACCAAATAGTGTTTACTTTGATTTACTTATCTCTCCAGTTTTAATTTCTGAATTGGAGCATTAGGGCAAAGTCAGATTCCATACTCTGCCATGCCTTTGGGTGGGGTAGATTGCCCTTCTTGGTCACGTCCTGGGTCCCCTGGCTTCTTTTGAAGGCTTCTGTCCATTGCACATTTCCCATTTCTCATCCTCATTTTTCAATTGCATTATTTTCTTTTTTTAAACTCATACCTTCTATCTTAGAGTCAGTACCGTGTTACTGGTTTCAAGGCAGAAGAGTGGTAAGGGCTAGGCAATGGGGGTTAAGTGACTTGGCTAGGGTCACACAGATAGGAAGTGTCCAAGACAAGATTTGAACCTAGTCCTGGCTCTCAATCCACTGAGCCACCTAGCTGCCCCATGTAGTTTCTTATATTTAATTAATTGATATTAAGTGTTCTATTTGATTAAGAGCTGGGCAGGCTATCTTCAGTTCAGGCAGCCATCATGACAAATATCATTGACTGCTGTTCAGATATTATATTTGCCAATTCCGTTCATATCTAGGACATGGCTTTTTGGTTGGGCTTGGTGTCTTGAATTCACTAAGGGCAGATGGATGCTTTCTTATGATCTCTCTATTTATTTGGGATTTAAAATCCATATTAGTCATTTTTGTTTTGTTCTATCTAGTACAAAGATTATTCTTTTGGGCAAATAAAAACAAAACAAAACAAAGTAAAATTATTTTTGTCTTTTCCCTGTTCTCTCTTATCAATGCCCCATCAAGCTTCTGCTTCTATCCTTTTTTTTTCAATTCTTCTCTTTTCCCAAAGTCCAAAACAAAACAATAAAACCTTCTGTTGTTCTAAGCATTTCTTGATAGTCTCAGGTCATCCTAAGCTTTATTACCCCTTAAGCTTTTCTGACAGTAGTCACATAACCTTGCTCCTCTACAGAACAATTTTTTGGCAAAATAGCCCAGTGCTGTTTGCTGTGTGAGAGGAGGGAGATATGATTTCTGAATGGCTGAGAGAATTCTGAGTGTGATGATGTATATTTGTGTAAGGGATATACTTTAGTTTGTTATGGACACTTCTTTAGAGAGAAACTTTGGCTCTATCTATCTATCTATCTATCTATCTATCTGTCTGTCTGTCTGTCTGTCTGTCTATCTATTTTTTTGAGAAAGACAGAATGGAGAGAACAGAGAGACAGAGAATGGAGAGAGAGAGAGAGAAGAGCAAGAGAAAGAGCTAGAAAGACAGACAGACAGAGACAGAGACAGAGAGAGACTGAGAGAGAGAGAGACTATTATATTGAATATTAGACTGAAGCCCTCAGAAGCACAGACACGTACAAGAGCCAGCCTAATCCTGTTCTTTGACCTCCAGGCTTACAATTTTAGAGACTGCAGAGAGTGAATATCCTCTGGATGACATCATTCCTTCTCTCCTGGTTTAAGCTGGGATCTTGTCTCATTCACAACTGAAAAGTTCATTTACTTTTGTATATTCTTATCTGCAGGTTGTCCTATCTCTGGATATCTGTTTGCTGTTCTGCTTGTAGAAATGAGCTTACTTGCTCTTTGTGAATTTTTGTATGTGTATGTGTGGCATAACTAACATTTTGTGGGAAGGAGCCCAAGTGGTGAGTGTCAACAAGGGGTAAGAGCCTCCCAAATGAAGAGAGATCAGAGAAGAAACTTTCTGAACTTCTAACCATCGCATTCTTAGACTGGAGATATTTGAGGAATGGCAAATAGATATGTCTAGCCTGACATTATTCTTGGAGAAGAGGCTTACATAAATAAACAAATAAGTGAATGAATGAATGAACAAATATATATAAATAAATCTTACCATATCATGCTATGCGTTTGGACTCATCCTCAGTTACTTGTCCTTCCTTCCATTTTCACATTCCTTTGTAAAATATAAGCTGGTAAGTGAATCTCTTTGCTTCCACATTAGTCTCCTAAAACAATTCTCCTCTTTCTCATTCACTTTTCTCTTTATGTTTTGGAATCTCAGATTTTAGTGCTTCCTATCCTTCCTGGACCGACTTACTATGCCAAAACTTAGGTCATGGAATTCTGTCTATCCTGTCTCTGAACCTTTTGGAATCAGCTCTCCCTAGATCCAATATACATATCAGACTACACCTGAAACTTCCTTTCCTTTCTCTCCTTTTTATATTCGATTCATTTGTTCATTTATACATATTCATTTAGCCCTTTCTGTGAGTGGAGAACTCTGCAAGGCTTTGGGGAAATGAATATTTGAGTTATTAATAAGATGTTTATTTATCTTTATAATAAAATGCACATTCTAAGATGTAATTGTTGCTTATTTCCAAAACTCCCATCATTTCTACCTCAAACAACTTGCTTTTTTTTGTTGTTGGCAAAATGCTGATCGTGAATAAAAGTTTTCCTGTTTCCTTCCTCCAACTTTTGAAGAATAAAAGACAGTAGTATAATGAATCAAGAAATTATGAATTGTCCTTCTTTTGGCAAAGAGAAAATTATAGTCAATGCCCAGAGAAATAAATCTGTATTAAGAAGAAAAGACTTAGGGGCAACTGGGTAGCTCAGTGAATTGAGAGTCAGGCCTAGAGACGGGAGGTCCTAGGTTCAAATCTGGCCTCAGACACTTCCCAGCTGTGTGACCCTGGGCAAGTCACTTGACCCCCATTGCCCACCCTTACCACTCTTCCATCACCAAGGAGCCAATACACAGAAGTTAAGGGTTTAAAAAAAAAGAAGAAAAGACTTAGAAGATACAGGATAGTTCTCTTCAACTGTTTGAAAGGGAAATTCTATGTAGAAGAAGAATCAGACTTGTTCTGCTTGGTTGCAGATAGGAGAACTGGTTAGAAATTGCAGGAAAGCAGATTTAGGTTTAATGGAAGGGAAAACTTCCTAAAAATTAGAATTATTAAAAAATGGATTGAATTGCTTCAGGAAGCAGTGGACTCCTTTCACTAGATATATACTCTAAGGAGGATTTTTGCTTAGGTATTGGTTAGACTAGAGAGTCTTCAGAGTTTCTTCCAAATCTGTTATTTTGTGATACTATTAATTTTTTTATTAAATAAATTAAATCATCTTAAAATTGATTGTTATCAATTTATAATTACTATTTTAATTTTCCCAAAACCATGGAATGAGTTTTTTTTTAAATGAGGGTAATTTGGCAGATATCAGGAACTTTTTAAATAAATACTCATTGGAGATATCTATCAACATATTTGTATTTCTTCTATATCTTAGACTCGGTCCTCAGACTAAATTTGTGGGTGAATATTTCTTCATCAAATACTTTTTTTCAACACATAAAAAAACTTTTCTCTTTAAACTTCCCAGTTTTACTTATTGATGAAGTTTGTTGGTAAAAAATTATGCTTATGGTTAAGGAAACCAATTCCATCCATATAAAAGGCTTTGTTTACTTTACATGTATTTTTCCAAGATGGTTTCGCATGGGCATCATACATGATTGGGAACAATCAGTGATTGAGTCTAGATCAGTGGTTCCCAAACTTTTTTGGCCTACCGTCCCCTTTCCAGAAAAAATATTACTTAGTGCCCCCTGTCACATACCATCACTGCCCTATTACAGTTATTCACCACCCCCAAATGCACCTGTGGCCATCACCGCCTCCCCTGGATCGCTGCAGCACCCACCAGGGGGCAGTGGCGCCCACTTTGGGAATGACTGGTCTAGATCAATAAGAAGCTGACTTTTTCCATAATGTGATCAATTTCATTACCTGTCTCTAAAGGTCCTCCCTGTTATTTGCATGTACACCTGGCAAGTGACTAAAATATGGGAGCAAAATGGCAGGTTTGTTTTCTCTGTTTATCATCATAGGTCTTTTATTTTTGTAGAATCTTCTAGACTTTTGTGGAGCCCCAGGAATTGTTGGAAGAACAATTAAGAAACGTGGTTCTGTAGTATATAAGTAAACTCATGGTAAACTGGGAAAAGGGTTTGTTTATTGAAAGAAGAGTCACATCTGAAGTTAGAGGCCTTAGATTTGAATCCTAGGGCTGCCATTTATAATCTGTGTGACCTTGAGCAAGTTGTTTCGCTTCTTAAAATCCCATCAATTTCCACATCTATTAAATATCTATTATTTGAGGGACTGATTTAGACTCAGGGATTTTTAACCTTTTTTGGCTCATGGACTCCTCTGGCAGGTTGGTGAAGACTAAGAACCCCTGCTTTGAATATTTTTTCAGCTCTTTTTGTGGTTGCAGAGAACTGAAAATTGAGAAGATGTCCATCCATTGGGGGATGGCTGAACAAATTGTGGTATATGTTGGTGATGGAATACTATTGTGCTATAAAGAATGATCAGCAGGATGGCTTCAGAAAAAGCTGGAAAGATCTACAGGAACTGATGCAGCGTGAAATAAGCAGAACTGGGAGAACATTGTACACAGTAACAGCAATATTGTATGATGATCAACTGTGAAAGATTAGCTATACTTAGCTTGGCAATGATCTGGGATAATTCTGAAGGACTTATGAGAAAGAATGCTATCTACCTCCAGAGGAAGAACTGTTGGAGTCAGAAGCAGATCAAAGAATACTATCTTTCACATTAGTTTATTGATGGTTTTTTTTTGGGGGGGGGGTTGTTTTCATATGTGTATTTTCTTAGGACAATAACCAGTATAGAAGTATATTTTGCATGATAAAATACATGTGTAATCCAGATCAACTTGCTTACCATCTCTGAGAGTGGGAAAGCAAGGGAGGGAAGGAGACAATTTGGATCTTATAATTTCAGAAAACATATATTTTAAATTGTTATTACATGTAATTGGGAAAACAAAATATCTTCAAATCAAAAAACAAAACAAAACTAAAACTAAAAAGGAACTAAAGCTCCAAATCCTGCCTGCAAGAAAAGGATAATAGTTTTTGAATGAATAAAATGAAATACATAAGATTGCAAAGGAAATCAATTATATTGAAAGATAGTTATCGAAATATAATACAGCCTCCAGGTTAAGAATCTGGTCATTAGATTACTCCTAGAGTCCCTTTTGGCCAGCAAATGGTACAGTGGATAGAGTGCTGGGCTTGAAGTCAGGAAGACTCATCTTTCTGAGTTTAAATCCAGTCTCAGAAAATTATTAACTGGGTAATCCTGGGCAAGTCACTTTTAACCTTGTTTGCCTCAGTTTCCTGGAGAAGGAAATGACAAACCATTTCAGTATCTTTGCCAAGAAAACCCAAAATAGGGTCACAAAGAGCCAGTCGCAACTGAAATGTCTGAACAACATACAGAAATACAGCAAAGAGTCCCTTCCAGCACTAAATCACTATTTACTGGGTCTGATAAAAATATGTTTGCCTGGAATCATGTACATTTTATCATTATTTAATCTATGGAATCCGCCGCATTAACATAGCTAGAGGAAGGCTTCTAAGATCTTGTAATTCTTGTCCATGCAAGGGGCATGTCCAAATAGATAGACATGGCTATGTTTTCTAGCAGCTACCATTAATGCCTGCTTCTGGCACAGATTCAGTGCCCAAAGCTACAAGATTGTCCAAGAGAATACGAATGAGGGGAAGCTCCAAGGTCACGACTGAGCAGGAAGAGAAGATGAAAATGGAGAGATAGACAAATGGCTATTACAGCAAGTTTGCCCTTTGAGCTGCACCCCATCCTATCAAGGACTCGTAATTATTGTCCCTCGTCTCCCTCCTTCTCCACCAGCCTAAGGATTCGTTCTGACACAGTCGCCTTTTGGCAGCCTTCTGAGACTGTCTTCACCCACTGTGCCAGGCAGGTCCTACCGGGAAGTTGCTGGAGGTAGCCAAGAGTTTCCGGGACTAAGGAGGAAGATTTGAGCCAGGAGAAGAAATACCAGATGGAGAAGGAGAAGAGAAGGCTTTTTCCAGCAATCTTTCTGGTTCACGTGTCCAGGGGATACAAAGGCGTTTTGTCTAAAGCTTCCCAGTTCCTGTGTTGACACCTGGCTGTGGGTGCCTTTAGCCTGCTCTGTAGGATGTCTTGAGACCAGAGATTCCCCAGCAGGTGTGTAGGAGAAGAGATGGTTATGCTTTATTTTGATGTAATTTTCTAGTATTTGCTTTCTATTTTAAGTAAATTGTTCTTAATACTCCCTGTGATCCGAGATTATGGTGTAAATCTTGACTTGTCTTTAAGAGGGTTGCTTCAAGGGATGGGGGCTCTGGGGCATTACTGAGAGAGGCTTGAACTCCAAACTGGGAAGATTCTCACAGGTAACATGTGGCGGTACCATGATTTGTCTGGGGACAGGAGGGATTAAGCCGCTTGCTCCGTGGCTTGTCTGAGACTTGCCACAGCCCAAATTTGTGTTCACTGAGAATCAGGATGGAGACTCAGCTTGCTTACTAAGTAGTCCAGACTGTGTTTGCAGCGGTAACTGAATGACTCTCCAGGGTCAACTGCATAAAAATCTGAGGGCCTCAGAGAATCTGGAAGGGTAGCTGAGAGATTGAGAAAATAATAGAGAAAGAAAAAGAGAATGTGAAAACAAGAATGACCTTAGAACAGAGAATGTCAAAGCTGAAAGGGATCTTAGAAATGCAGAACAGTGTGTCCGAGTTGGAAGGCGTCTTGGAAAATAGAACATAAACTATCAGTCCTGGGAAAGATCCTTAGAAGATGCAACAAAGAATGCTAAAGCTGGAAGAGATTAAACAAATCTTCTAGTCTGGTTTCCCCATTTTAAAGATAGGGAAACTGAGGCCCCTCTGGGCTTGCCCAAGATGTTTGCACAAGGTCATTGCAGGTAGATAATAGCAGAGGTAGGACCTGAACCCCAGGGTCCTGATTCTGGTCAAGGACTCTGGTTTTTTCCTTTCACATACACAAGAGGAGTTATTTGTGTCCTACTGGGCTTGAATAAATTAACTAGGATTTCTTGAACATGGACTATGGCTAAAGTTCAGATCCTGGTTCATTAACCAGAAGATGTCGACATTAGCCAGGGAGGCTGAACTAATACTCAATTTTGGAAGAGCCAACAGTAATTTATGACACTGTAATCCCTAAGCAAAGAACCACTCATGGCTAAGCAATTATTAGGGCTTCCAGAAAACCCTCTGCTTTTTCTCCACAAAATTTAACATTAGGCATTTTTCTCTCAAGTTAGCTGGATTTTGAACTTTGACAATGACCTACACAATGTCTCTGTGTCCTGTGGCCCAGAAGGCACCCATCTCATATGGGGGGGAGTCCCACTCTGGGCTCAAGTCAAAGCAAGTCAATAAACATTTATGAAATGCTTACTATGTGCCTGGCACTTAATTTAGTACTAGAAGTACAAAGAAAGACAAAAAACAGCTCTTGTCTTTGAAGAGCTCAAATTCTAATGAGGGAGAAAACAAAAAATGACAATGTATATTCTGAAAATGAAGACACAAGTGTATGAAATTTATGTGGTTGTTATAGACATACATGTATACATAATAGACCTACGTGCAGCCAGGCAGACATACGTTATTTTGGAAGGAATCCTAGAGGGAAGGGACTAGCATTAAAGGGGCCTGGGAAAGGCTTTTGGTAGAAGATAGGATTTTAGCTGAGATTTGAAGGAAACCAGGAAATAGTAATGAGGAAGGAGAACATTCCAGGTCTGGGGACCAGCCCATGAAAGGTAAAGGATTAGGAGATGGAGTGTTTGGTTGGAGAAACAGAAAGAGAGCTGGTTCCATTAGATCTTAGATTGTGATAAAGGGAGTGAAATGAAAGAAGGTAGAAGACAGCCAGGTAGTAGAGGACTTTTTTTTCTTGAAACCCTTACTTTCTGTCTTAGAATCAATACTGTGTATCAGTTCCAAAGCAGAAGAGCATTAAGGGCTAGCAATTAGGATTAAGTGACTTGCCCAGGGTCATACAGCTAGGAAGTGTCAACAAAAAGTTGAATCCAGGACCTTCTGTCTCTAGTTCTGGTGCTCTATCCACTGAGTCATCTAGCTGCCCCATGGCAGACTTTAAAAGCCATTCAGAAGATTTCTAATTGATATTGATCCTGAGGGTAATAGGGAGCCCCTTGGAGTCTGTGGAACAGGAGGTAGTATGGTCAGACTTTGAGGAGATTGTTTTGGCAGGGCTGTGGCTCCCCAATTCCTAAAAGATGGTGGCCAGACTTCTCTCACATTCTGTGCATTATGCCCCAGGGTAGAACTCTGGAGAAAGAAAAAACAATTCTATAAACAAAGCTTAGGTTTAGCTCACATCTAGTGTGTCCCCTAACTGAGGTTTATAGGGTTCCTTCTAAAAAAGTCTTCATTGTATAAAGTAGCAGATTCCAGTTTTAAGACAGCTATTTATTTCCTCTACCAAAAAAGACTCAAACATGCATTGAAAAATACATAAGAAATAGGAGCAGCAGCTACATAGAATAGTGGAGAGAGTGCCAGACCTGGAGTTTGGAGGACCTGGATTCAAATCTGACCTCAGACACTTTTTAGCTGCTTGACCCTAGTTAAGTCACTTAATCCCAGTTGCTCAGCCCTTACCACTCTTCTACCTTGGGAGTGATACCTAGCATCAGTTCTGAGATTGAAGTTAAAATGGTAGCAGGGGAGAGTAATGAATGCTGGAGGGGATGTGGCAAAATTGGGACATTAATGCATTGCTGGTGGAGTTGTGAACTGATCCAACCATTCTGGATGGCAATTTGGAATTATGTCCAAAGAGCGATAAAAGATAGCTGCGCTCTTTGTGGTGGCAAAAAACTGGAAAGTGAGGGTATGCCCTTCAATTGGGGAATGGCTGAACAAATTGTGGTATATGCTGGTGATGGAATACTATTGTGCTCAAAGGAATAATAAACTGGAGGAATTCCATGTGAACTGGAAAGACCTCCAGGAATTGATGCAGAGTGAAAGCAGCAGAGCCAGAAGAACATTGTACACAGAGACTGATACACTGTGGTAAAATTGAATGTAATGGACTTCTCTACTAGCAGCAATGCAATGACCCAGGACAATTCTGAGGGATTTATGGTAAAGAATGCTACCCATATTCAGAGGAAGAACTACAAGAGAGGAAACACAGAAGAAAAACAACTGCTTGAACATTTGGGTTGATGAGGACATGATTGGGGATGTAGAACCGAAAGGACCACACCAATGCAACTATTAATAATATGTAAATAAGCCATGATTGATGACACATGTTAAAACCAGTGGAAATGTGAGTTAGCTATGGTGGGGGAAGTTTGAGGGGGTGAAGAGGAAAGTAAAAACGTGAATCATGTAACTATGGAAAATTTTTCTAAAAATAAAAAATTAATAAAAAACCCCAAAAAACAAAACAAGAAAAAGGGTTATCAATACAAATACTTAAGAAATAAAATGGTAACTCATCATTCCAATTATACTCTTCTGAGAGGTAAAAATTCCCAGAGAAGCTATGGGGTTGTTGAGTAGAATTCACATTCTCCTCAGAACTGTACTGCTTGAGTTAGCAATCCAAGGTTCCCATCATTCCCACCAGCACGTGTGCTTCATGCTCTTGTTGGAAGAGGGGGGAGCTGCAGTGAGAACCTCGCTCTAGGCCACCAGCACCCACTTCAATGGCTCCTGACTTCTTAAGCCAATCAAGTTGTCTCTAAGGCTGAAGACATACACTTTCTCCAGAACTCCTGGGCTCAGAGTAAGAAACCCAAAGCAGAGAGGTGACTGGCATTAGTATAGTGAATTAAACAAGAATCAGTAACAACTTGTTCTTGTCTAGATAAGCCCGTGCCCTGCTGCTGTGTGTATGTAGCCACCATAGCTGCTGCTACTGCTGAGGAGTGGGGAGAGCCAAGAGATTTTTACTAGAAGTTTGAAGGAAATCTGGTGTTGTCTGGCCCTCATTTTTGAAGAAGACCAGTGTTATCACTCATACATGAATTGGATTGAAGGGAGGGAAGGTTTCATAGTCATTAGCCTCACTCTCTCACCGAGTCATCAAAGTCCAGTGGCAAAGCAAAAGTCATGATACCTAGTGATGGAGGAATCCTAGTAGAAATCCAAATGACGATGAGGAGGAGGAGGAGGAAGAAGAGGAGAAGAAGAGCAAGAAGAGGAATAAGAAGAAGAAGAAGAAGAGGAGGAGGAGAAAGAAGAAAAAGAAGAAGGAGAAGAGGCAGTCAGTAGAGGTCACGGACCTCCCAACTTGTGAATTAAGTGGGGATGTTCTCACCTTTGGTGATTAGATTAAGGACAGGCAGGGCAGATTTAATTTCATTATCACAGTTGCTAGTTATCTTTCAAAATAAAAAAATTTAAAAATTGATATAGCATATCTGTTTTTAGCAATGCAATGACTTAAAATACAAATGGAATCCACTTTAAATACAGTGCTCTTAGCATTATTTTTTTCCAATAAATATTTCTCTTATTATTGTTCAGTCATTTTCAGTCATGTCTGACTCTTTGTGATCCTATTTGAGATTTTCTTGGCAAAGATGCTGGAGTGGTTTTCCATTTCCTTTTCCAGTTCATTTTACAGATGAGAAAACTAAGGCAAACCTAGTTAAGTGACTGCCCAAGATTACAGAGCTAGTAAGATTTGAACTCAGGAAGATGAATCTTCCTGACTTCAAGCCTGGCACTTCCTAGTCATTCCCAATGACAGTAATATCAATACCAGGCCTACCTAGCAGTGGACTGAAATGCTTTTTTTAGGTAGAAAGATGATTCAATTTATTTCGTGGTTCAGTGACTGAGCTTTAATTCAGAGCAATACCACTGCACAACAATAAATTATATTGAAATAAATGTAGTGCAGTGTAAATGTTCTTTGTTGAATTTTCTTTTTAAAATTTGATATGTCCCTTCCACTATCCCCTCATCCTGTTGAGCAAATAACAATTTCTTCCCACACCCTAGATAAAGCACTCAAATCACTCAAAACATAGCTGAGTTACCAGTCACCTTTATCCCACCCCTCACTCATTTCTGGTTATAGGAACCAACAGACCAAATGGTTGCCTATGGTGAAACAGCCCCATGGGAAGTGCTCCAATCTAACCCATCACCAGGTGTGTAAGAGTTTTTGCCCTCAAAGTTGAAGGACGGCCCATTCTCATCCGTCTCACTAAGGGGCCACTGAATTTGGAGTCAGAAGGTTAGGAGTTTGATTTCTGTCTTTGTTATACACAGCTAGGAACTTGTGTGATTTTAGGGCCCAATTTTCCTCTTTTATAAAATGGAAGGAGTTTGACCAGATCATCTCTAAGTTCTTCTCCATTTCTAATGTTCTGTTTATTTACTTCCTCAGGCCTGTTTCCTCACTGGTAAAATATGAAGGTCCCACTATATGAGCTCTAAGGTCCTTCTAGCTATAGAAGAATGCGGAAATCCACCTTTATGTAAGGCATAGTGTTTCTAGAAACCCAACATCTCACAAAGAATATGTTTATATAGCCAGGTATAATATATGCATATACAAATAAACATCACCTCTAGGATCTATTAAACTTTGCATAAAGGTTAAAAATAATCCTATTAGCCTGGTCCTATTTGACCTATTTACCTAAAAATCCTATTGACCTATTTCACAAAAAGTAAATAATATCATTAATACTTTGAGAGCTAATGAGATGAGGCCTAAGCTCAGCTTTGAAGGATCTTGGGATTCTAAGAGGCAGAAGTAAGGAGGGAGTACATAGGGGACATAGGGGACCACCCATGCAAAGACATGGAAAAATGGAATATTATTATTTTTAATGTATTTATTTATTTGTTTGTTACATTAAAATTCCCAGGTATCTTCCATTATCCCTTCCCCCCCTGCACTAAAGAAGGCATCATTTGTATGTATTTGTATGTATGTATGACTTGCTTGTTTCTATTTATTAGTTCTTTCTCTAGAGGTAGATATAAACAAGTCATTTTTCAAATACTATTTCTGTATATAATGTTGGCTTGGTTCTGCTCATTTCACTCTTCATAATTTCATGTAGGTCTTTCCATGTTTTTCCAAAATGAACCTGTTTGTCTTTTCTTATGGCACAGTAGTATTCCATCACAATCATATGACACAACTTCTTCAGTCATTTCCCATTTGATGGACATTCCCTCAATTTCCAGTTCTTTGCCACCATAGGGAGAGTTGCTATAAATCTTTTAGAACATATGAGTTCTTTTACTTTTCCCCTGATCACCTTAGGAAATAAACCTTATAATGGTATTGCTGGGTCAAAAGGTATACACAGTTTAGGGGGAAGTAGGTGGCTCAGTGGATTGCAAACACTTCCTAGCTCTGTGACCCTGGACAAATCACTTAACCCCCATTACCTAGTCCTTACCACTCTTTTGCCTAGAAACCAACACACAATATTGATTCTAAGAGAGAAGGTAAGATTTTTTTAAAGGTATACACAGTTTTATAACTCTTTGGGTATAATTCCAGATTATCTTCCAAATAGATCAATTCACAATTCCACCAATAATGTACCATTTTCCCCATTTTCCCACATCCTCTCCAACATTTGTCATTTTGCCCTTTTTTAAAACATTTATTAATATTCATTTTTAACATGGTTACATGATTCATGCTCCTCCTTTCCCTTTTGCCCCCCGTACTCCCTCCACCCCTGGCCGACGCACATTTCCACTAGTTTTATCATGTGTCCTTGATCAAGACCAGTTTCCAAATTGTTGGTAGTTGCATTGGTGTGGTAGTTTCGAGTCCACACCCTCAATCATGTCTACCCCGACCCATGCGTTCAAGCAGTTGTTTTTCTTATATGTTTCCTCTCCTGCAGTCCTTCCTCTGAATGTGGGTAGCGTTCTTTACCATAAATCCCTCAGAATTGTCCTGGGTCACTGTATTGCTGCTGGTACAGAGGTCCATTACATTCAATTTCATTTTGCCCTTTTATCATTTTAGGAGTATTATTTGTGAGGAACACGAAGATATACATTTTGGCTAGGCCACAACTTGCATGAAAAGGGGAAATGTATAGCAATATTGCAAATTCTGCAAAAAAAAAAGATTCCTATAGATTAGAATCAGATTGAGAAGGGTTTCTAAATGTCAAACAGTGGAGTTATATTTTATTATGTTGTTGTTCAGTTGAGTTCGACTCTTGGTGACCTCATTTTAGGGTTTTCTTGGCAAAGATACTTGATTTCCTTCTCTACTTCATATTTTATGTTAATGATAATAGAGAGCTAATAGAATTTATCGGACAATTATATGATTGAACCAGTGCTTCCAAATGTGCATAATAGGCATTTGGGTGAATGTGTCTTATATTAGAGTGTAAACTCCATATTGCAAGGTAGAGAGTATTTTATCTAAACTTTATGTCTCCCCCAGTGCCTAGCCCAAAATTCCGTACCAGTGCATAAGTGTTTTTTGAAGAAGAAAGTTGTAAGATAAATGCCTGTTGATGGGCATAAGTAGTGTGATTTGACTCTTGGCTGTTTTCTGTAGCCCTAAGTAGGCTACAAATAGAAGGATAGTCTAGCTCTGATATAGTGAAATTTGATTTGACCTTTGGGGAGTGGGCACCTGTAACTCCCCTGGAATCTTCTAGGGACTCTAAGGACATGATATTTCATTGTTTGTGTCTTTTGGGGGATGCAAACTTCAAGGTTGTTCCCTGTCATGTGGCGGCCCTGCCCTGGAAAGAATTGGTATTTTATTATGATGTGGTAACTCTTGAGTGGCCTTTTGGTCCTTTCCTCATCCATTATCAGTGCAGGAGGGCAGAGGGATGTAAGCATTAAAAGAACAGAACATCCAGTTGGTGGTAACTTGGCTGGCTCTCCAGGTGGAATCATTTTACTCTAGTGAGGGATGGGGAAGGATGTTTCTTCCCCATGCGATGATAACTTTGTCCATGTCCAGTTACTGCAAGAGACCACAATTAGGGGAGCTTGTACTGGGGTCCCTGGTTGCCTTTGCCCCTTTTGTGTTTGTGAGTTTGAGAAGTCTAGAGGTTGAATCTGGTTGGAGCTGAATAGAGGTGTGTGTTTAGGGTGGGGGGAGATAGTCTACAGGGATGACTGCTCTAACACTCTTGGAGAAGAAGAAGACTTCTTCAAGTTTGACCATTTTACTAGTAGAGTTGTATGGATAGTATAGAACCAAGGCAAAACATAAAATGCCAATTTAGCAGTACTATACAAGCTGATTATGTTCTAATAAGGTTAAATATTAGCTTCTCAATAGACTGTAACAGGAGTTACAAGTTAGGGAATCCTGTTTAATCCACTCTGTTAATCTGAAATTGTGAACATGTTCTGTGTTTAGTATTCTTTTTGTGGTGTAGAAATAAATTATCTGCCCCATACCTACTTCATATCTAATATTGAGTACCTCTTTTACTCTTAACCCACTTTTGGGGAGACCAAGACAAAAGTTATAACCTAAGTCTTAAACAATTTTTCCTTGGGGCATGGAGTTGGGGAACTTAATGAGTTGAAAAATCTGAGAAAGGGGAGCCTGATCTCCCTAAACAAAGGTTGGTTCCAGTAGGACTGAATCAGATCTATGCCAAGGTACAGAACAGAGAGTGACACAATACTTCAGTCCATCAGGGCTCAGCATCACGGTTTCAAGGCTAGCCTAGGAAAATCTACTTAAGGCTGTGCTTCTTGATCCTTCCTTCCT